>NC_051443.1:15937202-16157498 GCF_001649575.2 Kryptolebias marmoratus
TCATCAAAATTAAACGAAATAAACATTTGAAATATGAGTTTGTATGTAATGTATGAATATAATATACAAGTTTCACTTTTTAAATGGAATTACTGAAATCAATCTACTTTTTCATGATATTCTAATTTTATGACCAGCACCTGTATACTGAAACCATCAATAAGCATAAATATCACCTTCTGCGCATCACACTAGAACAGTTACTGTATTTACATTATGAAATAAAGATACAAAGATGTTACACAGAAGTGAATATACACCATATATATCCTATAATACAGTAGTTTTATAAGGTTGAAACGCTTTTTACAATGTTTTTCATTGAGTGGTGTAATGTTTGAAGGGACAACGCTTGCACAAATACGCACCGTCTAAGACGAGACAAATCTGAGGTATGAGAGCTTTTATTTGACTTACTTTAAGTGCATCTGACAATAGAGCATTTAATCAATGAGTTTTTCTGTGTAGCAGACACGATCACAGAATCACAACCTAAAAAAAACAAAAGGTAAACAGTTTCCCCGCCTCCGTGTGTTGATAGCGTTTCCTAACAAGCGAACGCAACAACTGGTAGCAGATGTTTGCTGAAAATCAAATTATGTGATTTTATTTGCTTCGCATAACACAGATGTTTGAGCGACGTCTGCCTCATCAAACGGCATGAACTCAAAGCATTAGGAAAAAGTAAAGCACTTGCCTTTTTTTTTTGTTTGTTTTTTGTTTTGTTTTATGTGTGAAAAATGATTTATCATAAATCAGAGTTCTTCGTCTTATATAATATACAGTTTATTATTAAACTGTATGAAGATATTTCATAATAAGTTATAGCTGGTTAGCTTTATCTCAGTTTCCACAGGAGTAACAAAGCTGGAAAAACCAAAGTGGTTCATCATATTATAAATATAATATATATTAATATAGTCATATGTTATTTATTACTAAGTTTACGGTTATAGCAGTCTCATCCTTGCTTATACATATGCATAAATCTATAGAATATTCATTTTCTGACTAAAACCTTTTTAATTTCGGTGCAACTTCCACAGTTTGCACCCTATAAGCCTGTGAGGTCGACAATAGCTTTGATGAAAATGGTGTCATCTCTCAGATAAGGGCTCTTGCCAGCCAGTTTGGGCAGCGGGCAGAAGAGAGGGCAGCCGCTGGCGATGTTCATCTCACTGATCGGCCGCTGGAAGGACGTGGAGGTGATGTCGGGTCGGAAGGCGTCGATGATGTGCTCCCTGTTGTTCTGATCCAGGAGCATCAGGGTCACCTAGGAAAACAACAGAGGACAGGTGGGGGGGGGGAATGAGTTGTTTTTGCTTTGAGGTTCAATCCGTTCATGGGTTAACGCTGATCATAAATGCTGGGTACCTTCTGACTGAAGGGCCACTTTAGCAGAGCGTCACATTTTCCCTTCATGACCACGAAGAACAGCGACAGGTGCGTCCCCCGGCCCGTCCCGTCGCCGTTCAGATACAGCCTCAGACACATTTTGTAGCCGTACTTGCTGGAGTAGAACGCTGCAAAACAACAGGGAGGGAGAAAAAAAAAAAACAACCCTGTTAAATTTAGGAGTGACACGAACACGCCCAAAAGAACAACGCTAAACTGGACTGGAATATCTCCGCTCTGCACGCCAAGCTGTAACATCATACTAACCACATACTCCCCAAACACGATCAAATTCAGTAATAATCTTTCGCTGAGGTCATAAGATACCTCCCCGTTTGAAACTAGAAAGGTGATTATGTCTCATTTTACCCGGTGAGAACATCGCAGGTGCACGACCGGCCACGGCGTCCTGCCTGCGGCGTGAGAAGTCCGTGATTTTCCACACAAACACGCCGTCGAAGGTG
Source organism: Kryptolebias marmoratus (assembly GCF_001649575.2). NCBI lineage: Eukaryota > Metazoa > Chordata > Actinopteri > Cyprinodontiformes > Rivulidae > Kryptolebias > Kryptolebias marmoratus. The sequence continues at coordinate 15,939,062 of NC_051443.1, forward strand.
CAGTGCTGCAGTTCTCGCAACAGCTGCTCCGTCTCAGACAGCTGCAAGTCTCTCATGGTCACCGTCCGCTCCAGCTGCCGCACTCTGTTCGACAGGTTTTCAATCTTTTCTTGGTCTAAACGGTGCTGGTGAGCGAAAGCCTCCAGGGTGACGGAGCTGCGCTCCACCTCCCGGTTCAGGACGCACACGATGTTCTCCAAAGCGCTCACCTGTCGGAGAACGGGAACCTTTAGGGCTGGACTCGACAGAAATCTGCCATCAGCAGCACTTAAGCTGAGCGGAGGGGCTTACTTTTTTCTCCAGGTCCACAGAGTGTGTGGAGACTGCAGCCCCACTCCCCTCCTCAGGGGCTCGGTACAGACCCAGACCCGAGTCCTCCTGCCACTCGCTGGATCCAGCAGGCTCAGAGCGAGCCCGGGTCATGGACAGAACCATAGGCAGCAGCAGACGCAAGTGCTCCATGGTGCTGCTGTGCTCATGTTCGTTGATCTTCCCGTTCTCAATCTGAGAAAAGGCAGAAAAAAAAGAAGTAATTTTTAACAACTTTTGTGTTTTAGAGACAAAATGAACTCCTAAAAGCTCCTCAGTCAGGTTGTTTTGTTTGATTTTATTAATCAAGACTTATTCAGCCATCATAATGAAAAAACTATACCAAACAAAAGTAAAAGGGTCTTTAAAATGTTTCCTCAAGTCAGGTTTTTGATACGAAGAAAGAAAATGATCAATGTTAGATTGATAGCATTAAGCGCATCAACAATATGCCACACGGTGCAAAAGTCTTTAGTCATTCTTTGTTTCTTTCTACTTTTATTCCAGGAAGGCAGACTTTCTTGAAACATTTCAAAGTGGTCTTGATTATTAGTCCTCTAGTATGCTTTCTGAAGGTCTTTTCTTTGGACCTGAGCTGCTTTTTTACTCATTTTATTTGCACTGTGGCTTCTTTTTTAAAACAAAATATCTCTGAAATACCTTCAAAAAGCCAAAAGGAAATAATCAGGACCTCTTCTAAAGACTACAAGAAAGTTTGGCATCCTTGAAAGCAAAATAAACCATTAGGAGTGGTTAAAAACTTTGCACAAACTTGTATTTTGATTTAAACTCTTTCTAAGCTCTGATTGGTGCTTGCAGGTGTGACGTTACATTTAAAAAAAAACAACTATGCCCCGCCCACTGAATTAGAAAGAAATACCCCCGCCATGCTCACAGCGTTTACAGAGGTCGCCAAAGTTTCCATCAGATACCTCAAACATACGGGACTGACAGAAATATGCAAATGGAGCGGATTCTCTCGTCTTACCACAGACTTGCAGCCCACTTCGCTGAACGGACAGGCGCTCTTTGACTTGGCGCAGGACTTGACGTGGTCGCCAAACTGAAAATGAAGCGGACAAAAGGAGGGTTTCGGAATTAAAGAAGCGTCAGCTCAACATAAATAAATAAAAAGTGGAAGCGCAAAAACAGGGAGCTCCGTCAGAAGGAAACTGTCTGGCTTTAGGCTTTTTGTACGGCTTCCCAGTTAGTTTCACTATTCAGTAAATGAAACTATTTGTTAGTTTTATGACATAATTGTTGTTAACGTTATCTTCTGTCTAATTTTATGTGTAGTATTTAAAGAGACTATGTTCATGTCAGTAGAAGCTGCCTTAAATCTACTAAAAATGGTCTAAAAGGGTTGAAGAACTGAATCAGCTCCAACCTTTTCTCTTGGGATCTTCTTTTTGCCGCAGTCTTTGCATTGTAAAGGAAACTTCAGGCAGATCTCATCGTGGGCCTGAAAGCAGAATCTCGTGTGACGTTACTCGTAAACTCGGCCAACGGGCGCCTCGCAATGCTTGGTCCAGCATTTCTCACCTTGATCTCCTTAAAGTTGAAGGTCATTTTGCAGTATTTGCAGTTCAGAGTTCTCTCCTCGCACTCCCGCTCGTTGTGCCGGTCCTTGTCCTTGAGGAGGACGGAGGCCTGGCAGGCCTCGCACTGCACCCGCTCGTACTCGCAGCGGCCTTCGTGCTGAGCCTGGGGAAACACACAAACGCAAACAAAAAGCTTAATGTCAAACCGCTCTCACGTCATTCTTTCACCCTGACAGGAGATCATGAGACAGACAGCTGTCTTTCACGGTGGAACGGTTCATTAAAGCTCATCCTGCTTTAAGGCGGATGACTGAACTGCATTTTATTAAAACAAATAGATCTTTTGTGAGAGATTGAAAAGCTTTTTAACTGATCCTGAATTGTTGAAGGTGTGGTGCAGGAAGGGTTGGCATCTGCGATAAGAACAAACAGGTTTTTGGTTTCATTTTTTCAAAGCAATTAGGTTTTAAAGGACTTTAAAAGCCAGTAAAAACACTATGCTGTTGTCATGGGACTGAGTAGCTTTTATTATGTTTCTGTAACAAACAGGAGACATACAGGCACCTAAACTAAAAAAAAAAAAAAAAAATTTAAATGAGCACTTTGAACAAAAACAAAAAACAGGAACTGGACGTAGAACCGAGAGCAATACTCAAAAATATAAAAGCTGATGAACAAATTTTTCGTTTCTTTCAAAAATACCGCGAAAACAGAAGGGCAGTCCTGGTTTTCGAGGCGGAGTCTATCGAACTGTTGTTTTTTTTCTTTCATGAAGAACAACACGGGCGAACCGCACCTCAGGTATGTTAGTTCGTTTTATCCGTTTGCATGCTTTGTTTCCAAACTTGCTGCTCTAGAAAATCTTGCACCGTACGATCGAAACTTGTATGAATCATCTTTAACCGTTTTCCAACCAGTCACCGTTTACACCTTGTTACTCAGGCGCCACAATTAGCCTCTTTTTTTTTTTCTCCAGTTTAGCGAGATCTGGAGCAGATAGAGCTAGCTGTGAGCTGTGAGCTGTGAGCGTTTATAGGCGACAGTGCGCCTATGCTTATTCACACAAGCATGTGGGTGTATCACACCGCAGAGCAAACATTTTTAAACACCTCGAATCAATTGATGCTCATTCATATGCGCCGTCACCAACACACAGCACGTGCTTCTCCTCTGAGGAAGTTCGATCGGCGGCGGCGCCGATCCCGCTTTAAAGCATGCAAATCGCTCTCCTCTATCAAAATAATGCGCCCTTTGAAAACGAAACATCCTGGCAACACATCATTAAAAGTTTCCCATCACTGCATCTCATAATAAGGGTTAAATAAAACCAAGTTTACTGTAAACACCCACTACACAGAACTGGGGAATCTGTTTGTTTTTTTTAAATAAACAAATGTTTTTAGTAGACTCTAAAGCAGATGAATATACAAACAGCTGACATAATTCTGTCAGGGCTTTTCTTCTGTTTCAGTAATCTTGTTGCTATTTCAACCAGTTTCATTATCTTTAAATGGTTCTGATTAGATAATCCTCTATAGTCAGACTTAAACAGCTTTTTTTCTTTCTGGTACTTTCCGCTGTTGATAGCCCAGCTAAATACAGGGGACTTTCCAGCCCACATGTTAAGTTTCACTTCCTGTTTCTGTCATGCTACAAGCATACCATGAAACTGCCTCATCCACACTGGTGACCTATAATTTAAGCTGCATGACTTGAGAGAAAAACGTGACCTGAAAGACCTATCAGTCGAGGCAACACTGAGATGCAGATAAGACGCAGGCTGCTGTTTTATATATATTTATACATGAAGTAAACCGAGGAGTTTAGAAGGCTTAACATGTGCTCATAACACAATCAATGTAGGGAGGAGCTTACGTTAACGCCTCACCTCGTATTCTTTTATAGATCCGGTCCAGCTGCAGCCCTGGTTCAGACACCTGGCGGGCAGACTCGCTATTTCTCGACCAGCAGCATTATCTGGGAAAGCCTGGCGGGAGATCGGGAACAAAGCGTTCAGGGAGAACATAAAGACAGTGCTTGTACTTGTAAGAAGAAAGAGAGGGTCTCATTGTGCAGTGCTGGAAACCCCCCCATTCAAACTTTGATCAGGCTGTGTTTATTCCTTTAAATGAGTGAGGGGTGGTTCTCTATTTGCTCCCAAAATAACAATGTTGGGTTTTTCTTACTCACCTCATTACTGTTTAGAATAGACATGGGTTCCTCGTAGATCTCCTCTTGTTGACAGGCTTCACAAGGCTTTGGCCCCGAGCTAATAAACAAAACAAGATTTGTGATTTGGTGCTTAAAAAACAGCTGCTTTTTTGTCAGCCATTGATCTGCTGACCGACAGATCGCAGTTCAGGGCGATAATAATTATGAAACGGTGCAACAGAAGGGAAAGGAGCGTGTAGCGTCACATAAGGAGAGCAGCGAGACTGAGTCTAGTAAGTTTGGGAGGTTTAAAGGGCAGATAAATGACAAGCGCGACACACAAACGAAAAGGGACGTGTAGAACTGTCATATGAAGAATTCAGGGGGGTGGAAGACAGAAACGTTTTGCTTCTTTTCAAACAGGTGAAGTACTTTCCTCGGGAAGGGACTTCACGAGACACAAGCACTCAAAACAGAAGGTTCACAAGTGTTTTCTTTAACATGTTGGGTTTACCACAAGAAGGCAAGCTTCAAATGTCTGATTTAATGGATTTTTAAGTAAAATTACATTCCTTTCAGAAAATGTTAGTGGTCCTTTTAAGGAACAGAGGTTATGCACACATGTTGCCACTTGGACATGCCCCCTAAGTGGCAAAACACTCAACATGGCCCCCACCGTTTGGTCACTGAATCAAGACTATAACAACCAAGGATCATAGATCAAAAGTTGCTGGTCTTGACAAGAATCCTTGCAAACCCACCAAATAAGACCTAAGAGGACAAAAATCTGACCAGAAATGTGGTCACTGCAAATCTACATTTCTGGTAAAGTTGCAACAACTCAACTTTTGGGAGTTGGAAGTGCTGAATCTGTTCGTACAGACCCATCTCTTCCCCGTTTCTGTTCCGTTTCTGCATTTTCGAACGGATCAGGGGTCTTCTTGACCGCTGTGCAACATACACGTGCATGACCTCTGTTTATAAACGAGAGATAACACCTATAGTGGATTTTCATGCAACAATCCACAGCTTGTGAATCTGTGAGAAGAAAAAGAACAATAAACACCTTAGAATGAGTCAGCGAGGCCAGTAGGCATGGCTGGATCCTTGTGATTCACTGATATGAGACTTAAAGACAGCAGCCATGTGAGGGATGAGTCTGCAATGTGTTAATGGGTGCAAAAAAAAATTTAAAAGTCCCAAATTTGAGCAGAGATAGGAACAAAAGATGCACCGAGGCATGTCCAGTGGAAAACAACAGGTAAGCACTACGAGACAGAGGGAGGAGGGGGTTCAAACGCTTGCGGGTGGTCTGAGGACCTCCGGTCTACCTGGTGAGCTGCTTGAAGCAGTGAACACAGAAGCGGTGGCCACACTGAGCCTGAACAGGTTTCCTCAGGACCTGGAGACACTGCTGACATTTGTATTTATTCTCCATGGGCACCGACAGCACGCTGAGGGGGATCCCTGGCAAAGAGTTCGGACAGTCCAAAGAGATGCGCGCCATCCTTCTCCATTAATCTGATGCTGGATCAGCTGTGAACAAAAGCAACATTAAGCTTCTGTTAGCTCTCAAACGACTCTTTGCTAGATAACTCTAACCTAAAAACAGGTCAGCATGTACCGCCGCAGAATGAATTGCAGTTCTTCTTATTAGTTCCCAAGCGCCACATTAGACACATTCTGAAAGAGGGATATGTTTGTTCTGAAACCCCCCCCCAAAAAAACACTTTGCCATTTAGCAAATGAAAGCTTTAACCTGTGTACGCGATGACGCTGTGCATCAAAATGAAAGGTTATGCAAATAAATAATTTTTAATAAAAATAAGATTGAAAATGACAGGATTGAGAGTTTTTGAACACCGTTTTAGATCTGTAACGTATCTATCGCTGTGTTTTCTGTTCTCTTGTTTGAACTGGTAATTTACTTCTCAGATACATTTTTAAAAGTCATCTATGTCCAAGCCCTTAGGTAAATGATTGCACAGTAATGGTGAGCTGTCACTGCAAAACCTGTTATTACACAAACCTAAAGGGCGTGAGAATGTTGAAATATTTCACCATAAAGTAAAAGATTAAATACCCAAAACACCTATGCTTCATGTTATAATAATGTATCTACTTAAAACACCGTCTTTTGTGAATGGTAAAACACAGGATATCGTTGACCAGTGAATCCCCTACTGATTAAATATTTACATGATTCAAACATGGGGGTGGAAACACAAAGGACGGGTTGTTATCCTTGTCAAAGTCAGCGTTCCAGAGTAAACATGCAGTCAAGCGACATAGCACGCATACGTGCTATGTTCCCTTATTAGGAAAAGAACGTTCTTCTAATTGTTCAAACTTTGACACACAACAACATCCGCTATGATGTAAGATAAATAGAGTGGACCGAGAATACGCATTCTTTTTGTTTGGTACGTAAAAATAAGCAAATAGTGCTCTATTTGCTGCCATCTAGTGGTCACTGAGCTCTCTGCGTTAACCCCCTAAAGCAGCGGTCCCCAACCTTTTTAGCTTCACGGACCGGTTCATTATCAGACAGTATTTTCACGGACCTGCCTTTAAAGGTGTGGCGAATAAATAAAACAAAATAAAATGATTCGAGTGGCATGAAAACGGGGGTATTTTTTAAAACATAATAAACGTAAGTCTAATGTGTCCTCGCAGCTTTGTTAGCTGCGCCCTGGTGTTGCGTTATCAACATGAATAACACCCTCTCCTCCCCCCGATGTTCTCTGGTCAATATGGCGATGTTTAAACATGCCCTTCAAAATAAGAGACACCACAAATATATAGTGCACAAAGAATACAGCTCCCCATAACGCTGAATCAGTGGGAGCACTGAGCCTGTTTCTCAGTAATGAGACGGTCCCATCTAGGGCTTCCAGATGTTTGGTTTTTACTCATTTTGTTGCTTGTGGGTTTGTTTTTAGCGGTAGCATTATCATTATTATTTGTTTTTATCACGTGACCTAGACAAGCGATTTGACGTACATCAAGAGTGAGTCAGAGACAGATGTAGAGGAGACAATCCGGTCATTTTTCAAAATAAATGTCATTCAGACTTCGAAAATAAAAAAACAGAAATACTGTAAGTTAATTATTCTTTTTCTGCGACCTGGTACCAAATAACCCACGGACTGGTACCGGTCCGCGACCCGGGGGATGGGGACCCCTGCCCTAAAGGACGTTCATCAGTTGAGATCAATTTTAACTGATACAATGTATTTTTAAAATGGTATTCACTGTAGATCTGCTGGCAGAAATGGAACAAAATGTTTCTTGGTACACCTCTGTTACCTTAGCCTCGCGTAAAAATAAGAACTGCTGTGTTTATTTACTCACTCACTCGGAACGACATAGTTTTTGCATTTAGTGCTGATGTAGTTCGACGTTAACAGACCAACCCAAACCCGATAATAAAGTGCATTCTTACTCTGCAGATTGGACCTTTAAAACCACTAATTTGAACCATTTCGTCTCATTATTGCCACCTGGTGGATGTGCTAACAAACTAATATTTACAGAGTGATAAAGTCCCACAAGTCTGCAGCTTTTATTTCCAAATAAAACAACACATTTACCTTCATATTGCTGCTACAATGTGTAAAACCTTTAAAGGAAGACATTTCACACCAGCTTCTAGCAGCGAGAAGTGAGCCGAACATTTAGATATGACATCTGCTCTTTTGCTTCTTGCACTTTGACTCGTTAAACAGCTGGGTGTGGGGCTGAGCTGTTCAATGAGCAGAAGTACACTCCCATAAAATGCCAGGAAACCTAACAAAAATGCAGAACCAAAACATAAATAAACTGGACCATTGTCCTTTTCCTGACAAACCAAATTGAGGACATCTTGTCATTTCCTTATACCTCATTCAAAAAAATCTCCCAAAACAATGTGACTTTGTGTGAAATTTGAAATGAGCAGAAACTTTAATTCAAGCTGATGTCACTGATCAGGCTATGGAGCATGTTGAGACAATGATTTTATCTCTTTATCAAGATCAGTACATAACCTGTAAAAAAAAAACAACCCTTTATCTGGAAATGTCTGACTGTTTCTTTGTACATAAAAAGATCTCGTGAAAAATGAGTGGGGTGTTTAAATTTTTATTTCCATAAAAAGCAGATGTCATCATACTGACACATTACGACAGAAATAAAATAGGTAGTTTTCATAACTTAAACACAAGGAAATTTTTTTGTGGGGACGAAGAAAACAGGCTTTAAATTGTAAAAAACAAAATCATTTTGGTGAAATCCAAACACAAAACGAAGCAACAATCACAAGGAAATGACAGGGATCGATTTCAAACATGCTACATCCTGCAGTTTGCACTTCTTTTTGCTGACAAGACAAGAAGAACATATTGAAATCCTCTGTCTAGGAATCTGCTCTTTAAAATCAAGTTCAGAAAATAGAAAAATGAAACCATTAAAATAAAAACAAAAGATCAAAGCACAACTTTTGCAATCAAGCCCATGAAAAGTGTTTTACTCTCATCGTGGGACTCACAGCTGATGATATTACATGTGTAAAAATAATATTCCAACTCGCATTTGGACTCGTTAAAAGGTTTTCAGCTCCATGTGATTCACAACTTCTCCTAAACCTAATTTAACTATGACTACCAAGACTGGACGTCCTGTGCCAGTAACCTGAGCCAAAGCTCACAAGTTTTTGTGCGTAATTGACTGACTAGAGCATTTCTTATCAGTTCCGAGCAGAAACCCAATCTAAAGGCTGGATACTCACTTTTACTGGAACTGCCTTACTGGTGGTATTCTCTGAAACTGACAGGCTATGAGGTTCACTGCTGCTGAAACTTGGGAAATCTCTTAAGTCTTATTTCACAAGCTGTTTTAAAAAAAGGGGGCAGAATCTGGTGACTCAAAACAAGGTTTCAACACACGAACCACCGCGTCTAAGAGGCGCCAAACAAGCTGTGCTCTCTCAGTTTGGAAACGACTTATAATAATTACCACTGTGAGTCAGACACAAGCTGATAGTTTCTCCTCACTTCAACACACCAAACATGCCAACCTGTGAAGCAAATACAACCACCAGACACCTCCCTTCCGCCTTCAAATCTAAGGTTTTGTCTCACTTAAATAAGCCTAGCAGCTGTCCGGAGCTGGAATAAGTCAGGAGGGAAAAAAACAGTCTCTGGTCGCTCTGCCTTGACTGTCAAATTGTTGCTCAATACTTGTTTGTGTGACTACCCCCGGTGCGCTGAAACCTCGACAAAGTAATGACGCTTAACTCACCCAAGCTCCGTCAGTTCTCGCCCTTATACCGCCACCTCCCTACCCCAGTATTTGTCTCATCATGCAGTCACCGCCCACTTACCATTTGAAAAAGTCCCACAGGAGAAGTAAGGAGCAGATAGGATACCGTTCTCAAAACAAAACCAGAGACATGTCTTCAAGCTCCGATAATTTCACCTGTATTTTTTATTTTTATTTACCGCTTCTGTTCCCGCTACAAGAAAACCAAAGAAATAATAATTAAAAAAAAAAAACAATGGCGCAAACAACTCAGCCTTGCCGCATTTGCATGAGCACTTCCTCAACTTTGCGATGCTAACCTCGGAGCTAAGCTAACCAGAAACTTATTTATTTAACGGCTTTTAACCGCTCGGCCAGCTAGCTGCTAACTGACTCGGTTAGCGAGGAACTCGGCCGGCCGACTCCTTTGTGTTAATAACGTACAAAGCAACACGACAACTCTCGTCTAAAGCACAGGAATTGAAGAAAGAAAATGGTCTTACGTTTTCTTAACCTGTGTTATATATTTAGTTTCGCTTACTTTTCCCCGACAGAAGTCCACCAGGACGAAGCGTAGCTCAACAGCGTGTCCGTTACTGCCGAGCTGGCTCAAAGTGAACGGCTCGTTTAGTGAACGACTCGAGCCGGGTTCGGCATACCGATTCATTTACAATAATGCGTGTTTATTCAGTACTCAGAATAAAACACGAGCCAAAAATATATATGTGTGTTTAAATACGGGGAACTTCCCTCATAGTTGTATAATGATAGACTGTCAACATAATTAGAAACAGGAAAATGAAGCGGAAGTGGAAACGAAGCGAACGCCTCTTGGTGACTGGTCGCAGTTGAAGTTTAAGGTTCAATAAAAATCCAGGTGTTCTTACTTTGCTGCTGTATGTTCAAATAATACAGCGGAAAGAAACAAAATACACTATGTCCAAGTTTTTTTTAAATTTACATCCAAGAGAGGACTCGGCCCGTTCATTGTCGGTCAGCTGGCGTGACGACAAGTGTCAAGGAAGGAGTGATGATAGAGTCTGTAGAAGCTAAAACAAATCAAATATGAGGCATAATTATTATAATCAAAAGTGTCAACCTTAGCATAATTACTTTGAACTGTACTGGCATGCTATATGTGTATGCACATAATTAAAAATCAAAACTTGGCTCTGCTATAAAAACTCTAATTCAGCGTTACTAAGCTGAATCAAAGGCACCTGGGCTTATTTTTTTTATCCTTGCTTTTCATCCTTTATGAATTCTCGAACACTCGGCCGAGCGATCCCGGAAGTGAGGCAGCGCATGCGCACTTTTCAAAGATGTGGCTACGCTGTTGTAAGCCCATCACACGGCTAAAGCAGAGACAGCACGCTTTAAACTCGAAAGGTATGAGCTAATATTGCTCTTCTGTGCGTTTTTACCCGTGTTTTGTTTAGAAATGAACCTGTTTATGAGCTCGCCTTTTGTGTCGTGACCTTAAGCTTTGTCGAAGTTAGCTTGTTGACGCTCCTGCTGTGTAACCATTAGCTAAATCTGGAGAACATGAGTTAATTTGTTCGTTTATTCAGAAAAAAAAATCACTTTCTTCTCACTAAAATACACCAACTTTAGTTATTTTAGGTGCCTTACAAGTATGAGCAAAACGTGTAGAAATATACAGACAGTAAGAGAGATGCTGTGTGAATGACTTTCACTTGTTTTGGTTATAAAACCTTCAGACTTTGAGCGCTATAAGGCTGTTTTCTTTAGTTTAAATGGTTAGTTTATCATATATTCTGTGAAGTAACAGCAGTAATAGTTGCTAATGAGAAGTACACTGCTTAAACACACCAACTTAATAGAAAAGATTTCCAGTAAATAAGGTAAATAGAAGCCTAAAAATACTGAATTTGTTCAAAATGTCAAAGCCTAAATAAAGAAGTTTTTATTGTTAATAAGCATGTTGGCAATGTGGTTGTATAAATCACGTTTTGTTTCAGAAGGATTAAGTTATTAGTTTGCAATCAAACACACAAAACAACCAAGGTAACTATTAAAACTCCTAAAATAAAATTAGAAACCTTCCAACACATTAAAACCTGGAGCAAGACGCGTGCATACTTAACTTAATTTTTTTTTAATTTGATTTGGTGGAGCTTGAAGAATATCCTAATAATGAAAGGGAGAGCAGGAACAAAAATGCTATGTGAACAGAACTCAGCGTTTTGGGCCAGGATTCACCAGGCTCAAGTTGTGAAAAAAGGTTAATAAAAATGAGAGATTATTTACATTTTAGTTGGTCTTTTTGGTTCCAGATGTCCAGGATGTTAAGCAGCAGTCCGACTCTTCCAGGTTAAATGAAAAATTCATGCAGCTCTGACCATAAATAAACATTTTGACATTTAATCTTCATATGGAAGCTGTTTGGTTGGATTAGTTTATAATCAAAGCTCAAAGTAGGCCAAAAGATATAAATATTTTACTATTTTTCTTTTTTTGGTCAAGCATTGTAAAAATAAGTAAATTATAAATAATATTTGCAAGAAACAGGAGTTTGCATTTTATTGCCATTTGATAAATGGTTAATTTTACTCACTTGTACTTAATTATGCCTCCAAGTTATTTAGATGTCCCTAACTGTGCAAAAGTCTTGAGCTGCTCCTCATTTATGGCATTTTTGCTTTCAAGTAGCCAGACTTGAGGACATTCGTCCCTGAGGTTTTATTTGTATATTCGCTGCTTTTTCAGTGTTTTGTTAAAACCATTTTACACAGGTGTGTGAATCATTCTAGTGCAAAAAACGTCACCAAAACCAAAGATCGTCTCTGCTCAGACCTGACAACAAAAACAATATTTACGATGAGTGGATGAGTGATGGATGTGATCGAGCATTTCACAGAAACAGAATAAATGCTTTGCCTATGTCCAGTTTCTAATGCCGCTCCACCTTTGTCTCAGCGTTGTGTGTCCGCCCGCTGCACACGGGTCATGCTCGGCTTACGTACGGCCACTATGAGGGCTTGTACCCTGGTCACATCCACACCACCCACCTGCAGAAAGCCCTGCTGGCCGTTGGATCCGGTGTGGCGGCCCTGCAGAACCCTTACAGACACGGTAAGACTCTCAGCATCATGGTTGCTGCACTTCGGTGAAAACATTGTCCTTTTCGTCTCACTTTTCTGATGTTTTTTATTTTAAAGGCTCCTCTTCTGAAGCAGAATTCCTAAGAACTTATTCTTATATATCCATTAGTTGTATAAAGTGACAGTGTAAGATCAAAACTAAACTGTTACCTATCATTATTATTGTGTATTATGTACCATCGGTGGTACTCTTGTTAGTACTAAACTGTAGGAACTTGATGTTTTTGGTAGTTAAACTTTTCATTTTAATACTCATGTTTATTTGGTTTTAAGTGAGAGTAACACATCAAACATGTAGGAATAAAAGCAAGAGTTATTAAAGATTATTGAGTCCTTCAGGACGTGAACATTATAACCTTTTTTTTTTCCATCAGAAAATGAAACCATCTCACCAAAACTGTCCTTTTAGTTTTTGTAAATGGTATTCAGATCGTTGCAGATGTTCTGAGTTATCATAACCCTCTATCTCCAGAGACCTTTTTCATGTCCTTCAGAATTGTATTTAAAACAGAAATGAGAGGTTCAGACCACATGTGTCCGTAAAGAGTCACTCCTGATCTACAGTATGTCCTGCAGCGTCAGAAATTACCTTGCTTTTTTTTACTCCTCATTTCTAGTAAGCAACCGGTTCAACCAGGTAAAATTGTTAAGTCATTTCAAAATATTTCAGATTACTTCACGTTTGGGCAGACAGGCAGATTTTCAGACTTGGGGTGGGGGGAACTCCCAGGAAGATACCGCAGACCATGACAGCTGTTTTAGTGCAATTTAAGAAATGATGAATTTAAAAGCTGGTGGCTGTGCTTCTGCTGTTTATTTAGATAAATTAAAGCTTACTTATTCTTTGCCAAACAGCAGGAATTTCAGTTAACTGCAAACTAAAACAGCATTTTAAGTGTTGCAGAAATATGCTACATTTCTCACAACGTTGGATGACTAAAAAAAGGTTTCTGCGAACGTTGCAGACATGGTCGCCGTGCTTGGCGAGACCACCGGACACTTGGCGCTTATAAATCTCAGGGACAGGATGAGAAATGACCCCGAAGGTTACCTGGTCCTAACGTGAGTCTTTCTAAAACTATCCGGTAACATTTTTTTTTTAAGTACCTTCTGCTCTGTTAGTAAGTTTCGCCTTGCTTTGTCACCGCAGAGAAAGGCCGAAGATCCGACTGTCCACGCTGGACCTGGAAGCCATGGCCTCGCTGCCCGACGGTTCCTTCGGGAGAGAGTACCTCCGTTTCCTGGAGGACAACGTGAGCGCTCGCCGACGCGCCGCAAAACTCGGCCCGGTGGAAGCTGGCGCGGTAACTTACGCTTGTGCCGTTGCGTCTCATGACAGAGTGTGACGCCTGACTCGAGGGCGGAGGTGAAGTTTGTGGACGACGAGGAGCTGGCTTATGTCATGCTGCGGTACAGGGAGGTGCACGACTTGCTGCACACTTTACTGGGCATGCCCACCAACATGCTGGGTGAGTCGGAGCAACACTGACCTTTGAACTCTTCAGTCAACTTTAGGAAGTCCGAAGCAAAACACTGAATCATTATTGATGATATAGCTGGGGGGTTTTAGCAGTATTCTCATTTTGTTGCTTCCCCTTTGTATTTTTAGCTCTTTTCAGCTTAAATCTGCCTTTTTCGGTAAACTGTTGATCTGAGTTTCTATTCTTCTGAGCAAACCTTATTACAGTGAAGCTGCTAAAAATCTCGAGGCGTGACTTTCAGTGCAAAAAAAAAAGGGGGAGGGGAAGAAAGGTTTCTGAATGAGAGTTTTCTGCACCAGATCTTTCCTGTTGACTGATTTGTCTGTTTCTTTCCTTTTCATCTCGAATTTGAATGTTTCTCTCCCCGTCTCTTCCTGCTGCTTTCAGGCGAAGTGGCGGTGAAATGGTTCGAGGCTGCTCAGACGGGGCTTCCCATGTGCGCTTTGGGAGCTTTGCTGGGACCGCTCCGCCTGAACGCGAGGTGAAACGTCCACGGGTTTGACACGTTGGCTAGCACATTCGTAGGAGGAATGATGTTGTTGCACTTCAAAGCAAAGGAAACTGATCAAAATGTCATTCTAATTTTAAACAATTGTCAATATTCTTATCCTTTAGAGCCTTAGGTTACTTTTAGAGAGAAGATATGACTGACTTTAGGCTTCAAACAGCATCTATAAGGACTCTACAGTCAACTAGTGGTCAAATACCTTTAAATAAACTTCATTATCAACTTCACTTTTAATAGTTATGTTACATTTAGGAGGTCCTATGCTGTGCCTACTATAGCAGATCCTACTGTAATTCTTATATTTTTTTATTTAGGTGGTTGTTGATTTTAAGTGGTTGTTTATAATGAATGTGCCAGGTGGCAAGTTATAAGCTTGTGTTGCCTGAGAGGCAAAATTCAGGGCTTAAAGGATCCATCAGGACACTTGAAATAACAGCACTTATGCTGCGTTTAATGTACCTCGCAAGTTGGAGGTCAGATCCGGGATATGACCGACTAAAGCAGTTTTTAATGGTGCGATCCTCAGCCTTTCATTCGTCGTACAACAATCTGCAGAAACCAGCCCGTTAGTGTGTTCTCCACGGGTTCTCAGGATCTGTAAAGACTCTGAAAGTCGTGTCCCCAAGCTCTAACCGTGTTCCAGTTCCTACTCAGAAAACCAGCAGGGTTTGCCAATAGTTGTGCTCAGCAGCCCGGCTAACTACCGTTAGCGATACGAACTGATGATGCTCTGCGTTCAAACGTTGACTCACAGACGTTGGACCGTACCGCGTGCGTGGCTGGATTACTGAGATAACTGGAAATAAAATCTGCCGTGACTTCATATAAACTCTGGCTTTATGTTCTCAGCTCTGTTCCAAGTTCCAGTTGATAGTGAAAGAGGAAATACTTCAAACTGAACGTTGAACGGGTGCCAGTAAATCATAGTTTTTTTTGACTGTAAATCAGTCAATCTTCCTCATTCCTTACCTGTGAATTCCCAACGTGTTGAAACTCATCTGTAGTTCATTAATTAGGAGAACATCAGGTTTATCTGTTAAATGTTGTGTAACGCTCACATTCCTCACTTTTTTCCGTGTCCCTGCCTCAGCCGTTTACAATCTCTGCTCACACCTTTGGGCCCCTGGGCCCTGCGGAGCGGCTGGAGAGCCCGGTGCGTCCTCAGCGTCTTTTACGAGAGGCGGTGGGAGCAGGACCTGGAGGACCTCAGACGAGAGCTCAACATCGAGCCGCCACCTGTCGGTTTGACAAAGAAGAAGAACACCTGATTTTAAAAAAAAAAAAAAACCTCCAGGAGCTGTTTGTAATAAAAAGAAGAAAGACTGAATTTAAAGGGTGAAACTGTGGAGTTTCTCTTTAGGACTGATGTAATTATCCAGAGGAAATGGGGAAACTTCGTTCTTTGCAAAGTCTGGCTAAGTCCAGCTTGCATCCCAGTTCTGTGTTTTATGAAATGTTAGTCAGCGTCTGCGCGCGAAAGGTTTCATTTAATTTTTTCTGTTATTGTTTGACTGCAGGCCTGGTTCAACAGGCCTTCAGTCAAGAATCTGTTGTTGTAATTATATGAGCAAAATTAAATTTCAAGTCTAAATCATCTCCACTATTCCACGCATTATTCTTTTATATTAAATACAGTCAGATTTGAAGATAAGTACTGAAATGGATCAAGTAGTTTCTTTCTTTTTGGCCAGAATTTGACTAAATTTGGGGTCGATGTATTTTAAACTCGATGTATTTCTGATTTACTGATGGCGGAAAATAAAAACCTCTAATTTGCACCTGCTGTTACTGAGAAGTGGGAAAGTAGCAGCTGTTGACCTTTTGACTCTGTCGCCACAAACTGTGACAGCTGCTTTTTACAGAAATAATGACTTCAACAGAAAGTAAAACTCTGTACAGGTGTGTGACGGAGAAATTATAACCATAACCGCCTTCTTTTTCTCATTCAAAGACTTCGCTTTAAAGGTTACACACATATATAGTCCAAACTCTACTTCCTGAGAATTTGTGAAGTTTTCTAAAACGCAACTGAAAGTCTTTTAACAGATTCAAGCACAAAGGAAGCAATTTTTCTGTCTTTATTGACCAACTTTATTTTTAAACAAATCAAAAATTTGAAATAAGGACATTTTCTCCTAAGAAGTGTGGAGAGAAGCTAAGGAACAAGAGTTATAGAATATTCAGAGAAACGCTGCTCTGCAAGAACCTGCAAACGGTCAACAATCAGATGTTGACCCTCAGTGCTGAAGTCTTTTTTTTAGGAAAGATGGGTTGCAGTTCATCATTTGGTGTCAAACTTTATGTGAAAACATAAGTAATTTGTGGAAAAATTCAACCATTCAATGACTCTACTTGTTCCAGTTCGGGGTTGTGGGAAGCCGATGCAGAAGGCGAGGTATGACAGTCCATTTTAGAAAAAAAAAAAGGCATAATTTTTTTATACCAACCAGTTCCTAAAGGTATATTGTGCAAACTGTAAACAGAAATTAAATTAAATAGGATGCAAATGAGAAAAACCCAAATATCTGAATAAAATTTCTAATGAATTTGATGCCAACTTACAGTATTTCAAGCGATCTGAGTAAATTGTAATAACAAATGGTAATGCTGAAAGCTGTTTATATTTAATTTTTGTGACAACAGTCTTTAATTTGCTCTTTTGTGAAGAAAATATCTTCCAAGTAGTGATGGGTCCCAAAGAGCTATGAATCCCGTCACTACTTCCAATGAGGATGCTTTGTTTTGTTTCTTTTTTTTAAATTATTTATTGTTTTGATTTATGTTTAGTTAAATTTGCAGTAACTACCAAATGACGTAGCTCAAATCTGTGATTGTTTCAGATCAGGCCTGTTCAACGAGCGGCCTGCAGGCCAGATTCAGCCCTTTTTTTTTACAACTTCGGTCCTCATAAAGCTGCCAGAATCTCAAACTGTTTGTCAGAATATGATGCTAAAAATATGCAGTATTTATTAGAGCTACTTCCATACCTTGAGGGTCATATTAAGCGAGAAGTCAGCGCCTGTCAAACAGATAATCTTTGGTAATTAGAGACACGGGAGAGAATAATGGGTCCACTTGTGCACATGTAAGATATCGTCTGATTGGCTCATCGTTCCAGGCTGTAGTATGAGTAAAGGCAGCATTAGCTTTGTCTCAAAGCCAAAAATATGGATAAGAGAATTAGAAATGTGACAGTTTTAGTGTGAAAAGTATTTTTTGTTCACAACTGAAACCAGTGTTTAATGAAACACTGTGAAAAGACAACAGAAGTTAAATCATGCCTCCTTTTCTGCACTTTTTCCAGAAAAAAATGCAAGAACGAGGAGATAAAGTATAAAGTAACTGCTCGTAGTCCTAAATCGAGCATCCCTGAGAGTAGTTTGGATCATTAACCAAACAAAAGCAGCTTTTTTATCCTGAGCCTGAGAAACAAAATGCTCGCTGAAATTAGGAAGTTGATGGGGAAAAACTTTACAAATAAATGCCCGTGGTCCCTTTAAACCTCCAGCAATTTTTATCTATAGCCCACATGTAACTGAAGTTAGGTTATAAAAACTAAATTTTGTTATTTAACCCAGCAAATTGCAATTATGTGGCGCCTCCTGGAGGTGAAACTTCAGGAGCTTGGGGCTCATTTTGTTGTTTTACATTTTAGATGCTGCCACAACTTCAGGGTTTGTTTGTAAAGTCAGATAGTTTGTGTTAAATGACTCGTTACATTTCATGTAATGAAGGAGTTTACCACCCTGACATTGTTTTTCTTTTGAAGTGTCTTCAAATGGTGGATGTTCTTCTGGGTGTATTCATAATTGCAGCGATGCAATGATCAAAGAAATGACTTTACAGACAAGTTATTCTTGAACAATAAGAGCTTATTCAATATAAAAGAGTCTGTGCCAAATCAAGATTTCTGTCCCAATCAGTGAAATCCCCCCGTTCCTCTCGGGGCTGCTTCTTTTTATAAACATTTACCACACCCAGCTGTGGAATAACACACACACATCCCACTGGGACGGACTTTAACAGTATAGATTCAAATACATTCAATTCCTTTTATGGTAATAAGCTGGGATCTTGAGACGTGCAACAGATAACCGTCTTTATACGTCTTTTTTACAGTTGCTTTTGACAGCGTGAGCTTAGAAGCCCACAATCCCCTTCCCGAAAAGGGATTGGAACTCAGCACAGGCCAGATATCTCACTTTAAATGCTCCTTTAAATAAGACAATTAGGGACAAAACGCAGCATTATTCTGCTGGAAAGCCGTTTACTGTAGAGTTACAAGCTCAGTTTTTGTTCACACAAAGTGCCACTGGAGTAAAATGATACTTCAGTTTTAACACAATTAAATAAAAACATAGCCTATTTCTAATGTTTTGCTTTAATTGCAGGACTTCAAGTACTTAGGGTCGATGTCCAGGAAGACAGGGGCTGTGGTAAAGAGGTGAAGAAGAGTCCAGGCAGGATGGAGAAAGGTTTCAGGAGTGATTTGTGATAAAAGGGTGGCAGCAAAGGTCAAAGGAAAAGGTTTACAAGACAGCGGTGAGAGCAGCTATGTTGTATGGTTAGGAGACAAAAAGACGAGACAGAACTGGAAGGGACAGAACTGAAGATGTTGAGGTTCTCCTTGGGAGGGACGAGGATGGACAGGATTAGGAATGAGGTCATCAGAGGTCCAGCACAGGTTGAAGGACTGGGAGATAAAGTTAGAGAGGCCAGACTGAGATGGTTTGGACATGTGCAGAGGAGGGACAGTGGGGATATTGGTAGAAGGATGATAGAGATGCAGCTGCCAGGAAAAAGACAAAGAGAAGGTTTATGGGTGCAGTTAGAGAGGACATGGAGGGAGTTGGAGTGAGGACAGAGGACACAGAAGACAAATGGACGAGGATGACTCGCCGTGGCGACCCCTGAAAAGGAAGCAGATGAAAGAAAAAGAAGATTCAAACCAACAAACATAATATATAAACAGGCAAAGTCTGAGTTTTTGTCTGTTTGTAGCTGTCCGGGGTTCTGAAATGAAAAACCTCATCTTCCACTGATGAGAAACAGGAAACAATATGTTTTATATCTTGTGTTGTAAATTTGTTCACAGACGAGGCTGCCCCCTGGTGGTTTGTTGAAGATACTGCTGAAAGTTTGCTTCCTCTTTACAGCTCGTTATGAATCTTAAAAACATTTGATTATATGAAATATTCAGCTCAATCAAAGAAAAGTCTGACTTGTGTTAAATGCAGAATAAACAATAAGAGATGCCATAAAACTAGGTAATTTCAGAGATTTTTGGATTTTTTTTTTATATTATTGTGGAAAAGTACCAACAAATTCATCTTCACTGCATGTCTACATCTTGTTTAACCTCCTTTTACATTTTAAATGACTTGGTTAATGCTACCTTTCTATATAAGGATTCGGTCAAGAGTAAAGAGTGAAGTTTTTATGACTGTAAACTGGCCTATAAATGTCATGTCTAATAAAAACAGAAAATAGTACATTTACTGGAGTGAATTTCTGTCCTGTAAGCTGCAACATAAATAGATAAGAAATTCTAAAATTAGCTCATGGGAAACATTTAAGACTAGAAATCAGAAGAAAAGGTTTGTAATAATCAGTTTACTTAGAATATAAGGAAACAAAATTATAATATTACAAAATTGCTTCTTTTTTTGGGTCACAATGTTTAAAACCTGGATCAACCAAGATTTTTTTTTTCTTACACAGCTTAACTCCACTGTCCTCTTATCACAAACAAAAACAATCTTTGTCAGTCAGTGTCTTTACATTATGGCACTACAATACGATCAACATATAAAAGATTTAAAACTAATTACTGACTAAAAACATTACAAAATGAAATGGTAAAAATAAATAAAAACTGGCGCTGTTAGAAGTTGTCCCTGCTGCGCAGACGGAGCTACGACCCCGCTCGGCCTGTCAGTGCAGGATGGTGATGCTGCGGTCCGTTACGGCGAACGCCGGCAGCAGCGGGTCGCTGAAGTGTTGCGTGACGGCGTACAGCACAGCGCAGGAGTCTGGCTCGTAAAACAGCAGCGTCTGACAGGGCCAGTCGACAAGGAGGCCGATCCTCTGGGGTCTCCTCACCACCTGCAGGGGCACCTTCTTTCCCGCGTGGCAGTACGAGTACTCGTCGTCGTAGCGGGACAGCGCCCAGGACTGGGCGTTGTAGCCCAGTCGGGCCTCGTTCCCGGAACCTTTGCGCTCCAGGGAGGCGTAGCAGACCCCGACCTTGAAGGCGCCGCTCTGACCCACGTCCACCACCCAGCTGTGGGTGCCGGAGGACACGGGCAGGGAGCCCAGAGCGTTGGGCCAAGAGTCAAAGCGGGATGGGTCGTAGGGCGGAGAGTGACGGGGCTTCTTTTGGAGGAAGGTCAAAGTTCGTAGGTCGTCGGAGAGGGAGAGGAGGGGGCTCACTGTGCGCTCGTCAAACTTCAGGAGAGGGGATCCGTACGCTGTGTGGGGAGAAGGAAACATTTTCCTTTTGTTTGGCATCCACACTCCCACACAAACACTAATTAAAGTTTTCAAAGTCACTTAATGTGTCTCCTAGTATTTAAACTAACCTACAAACACAGGAAGTAATGGGTTTTCAGGTTTTATTTATGATTCTATAATGATGCTTTTGAATGATAAAACTTTTCCCTATTTTCTTTTAATTTTAAAGACAAAAAAACAGTGCAGTTGATATTTAGCAAAAAAGGGTTCTGGCTCAAAGTAAATTGATCTTAACCAAGAAGAAATATATGATTATGGATATAAAAACAACAACAATTAGATATTTGATAGATGTTTAATAATCTCAACTGAACTTTAGTTTAACATGTTCAATTCCAAACTTCCCCAGCTCTTTATTTTACCCAAACCATCAGTGTGTCTAATAATCTTCTGTATGAGTTTAAGTTTTTAGCACCAAAAAAAAAAATCTACAAACCGTTAGGGCCGAGCAGCAGCGCAGTTGCCCACAGACCCCTCAGCAGCTTGCTGTCGGCACAGGCTGGGTTCAGGTTGAGCTGCTCCGTGTCGCAGGGCTCCCCGACCCCCTCGGCCTCCTCCACCCTGACACAAACACACACGCACAGGTATGAAATATGACGCCTCCCTCTCCTGACGGAGGAAAAAAAAATGCATATAGAGTTAAAAAAGGTACCTTTCAGCAATCTCTTGGACACTAGTCTGCAATAAAAGCAGGAAGAAGGTAATTAATCAGGAACTGACACAGTAATTATCAGGTTATTAAAGTACGATAAATGCCCGCGGCCTCTCACCACCAGCTGGGCGTCTGCTGTGTGCGTCAGCGTGTGCACCAGGCGGGCGCGCGTCTGCGACAGACTGGTCAGAGCCTGGCCCCAGTGGGCCCTCTGGGTGAGGAGGCACTGCTCCACGCGCTCCTGCTCCCTCTGCACCTCCTCCAGGGCGCGCTGCTCCTCCCTTTCCAGGGCTTCCCGCGTGGCGCTGACCTGAGCCAGCACCTGCTCCCTCGCCCTGCTCGCCGCCGCCTGTCAGGAGACGCAGGAGAAAGGGTCCACGCCGGTGACAACGAGATCTCACAGCATCGCAAGTTTGACCACAGAGCTAACACTCTGTCCTTTCTCATCACAAGAAGATCTTAGTTTAAAACTGTGGTATGACATAGAGGGCGATATGCATCCCTTTAAAGCACATTAGATCTTTAATTCTTTACTTTTTGCTTGATTTGGTAAAAATGTTTTGAGTTACTTTTCTAATACTGTAATTCTGCTGCGTTATGATGGTACACTCTTGTTTCTTTCATTTAAAGAAAGGTTTACCTGGTTAAAAATCAGATGTATGGATGGAAAACAACGTTTCTTGTGATAAATAAAGTTACTCTGGTCGATGCAGTTCACCAATTTCAGTCAAAAGCAAAAGAGGGACCAAAAACAATATTGCACGAGCTGCAAAGAACTTTTTCTTGCTCTGAAGAAGATCATGAGGATCTGAAACGAGATTTAAAAGGTTTCTCTACTCAGCTCGCCACCAAGCTTCATTAGATTATAAATAAAGCTGTAAAGGTTTAGGGTCTGCTGAGAAAAGGCTTGACGTTTTAACACGGATGAGAATAAACAAAAAAACTGATGGAGTCCTAAATGTAAAAGAAGCACTCTTAAGTAACTGCTGCGAATAAAAAAAAACAACAACTTGGCTACATTTGGGTTTAGCCAAAGAAAACAGGGACAACGCATGAACTCTAAGAGGTCCTTAACGCAACAAGAAGGTCACAGATTCTCTGAGTGGGCTCAGACGATAAGTGGTTCCACTTTTTCATGCTGCTGAGTCCTTGTTCGGGAATTCGAGCATCTGAACTAAAACAAACATGTTTTCCTCACCTGTGAAAGTACACGATGAGCGGCTCCCTCTCATTGTAAATACGTTAAGAAATAAAAGTGCTCAGAGCTTTACTGCAGCGGGTGTTTTTATAATTTCAGCCGTGGTGGGGCATTTTAAATTCGTCTTGTTCCGCTGACATCATAGCAGTCTGTCTGTAAGGCTGTTCTGGGGCTCAGAAGTTGATATTTAAAGAAAAGTGTTCAAAATAAAAAGATGTTTGTTATCATATAACGGAGAAGGACTTTTGGTTGGCTTGAAGGAGGTTCAACAAATCCAAAAAGGAAAGCGGGCTCCGTTCCAGGCTGTGCTTAGCTTGGGTGTGGAGCTGATGACCTGAAGTTGGAGATATTTTTAGCAGTGGAAGGAAAACTTTGAGGATCTCCGGTCTATAACCATGGCAGGGGTTGCCAAGGTAGTCAGAAAAGCAGGAGGACACTCCCGGGGGAGGAGAAACCAGGAGTGGATGAAGGCTCTGGATGTTGTGGAGCTGTTGTGGTTAACATGTCCCCCAGGGTCACATGGAGAGCCGGGACAATGGCTACGGAGTGGCAGACCGTGATTACTGGAGGGTGTGTTCCAACTATTTGGGGATCACACTCCTCAGCCTCCAGGGGAGAGTTTACTCCAGGGTGTTGGAAGGTTTTGAGCGACTGTCGAACCTCGGGTTCAGGAGGAGCAGCGTGGTTTTCATTCCGGCTGTGGAACAGTGGACCAGATCATCACCCTTGCGGAGTTGCTAAGAGGATTGTGGGAGTTTGCTTTTCCAGTCTAGATGTGTTTTGTGGACTTGGAGATAACATGTTCCTCAAGGCGTTCTGTGGGGGGGGATTTCTGGTTCCTTTATTACCAAAGCCGGAGCTCTGTCCTCTTCCTCGGCACAAAGTCGAGCGCACTCTCGGTGCCAGGTTGGACTCCATCAGGGCTGCCCCTCGTCTCCGATCCCGTTCGTGGCGTTCGTGGACAGGTTCTTAAGGTGGAGTCAGGGTGGGGAGGGGGTGTCACAGTTCTGTTGGCGTCTTCGCGCCACGATCTTCAGTGAGCACCGGGGCGGTTTCGCAGCAGAGTGTGAAGCAGCTCCTCTAAGTCCGAGGCGATGGTTCTCAACCGGACAAAGGTGGAACGTCTTGTTCACCAGACTGGTAAGATGGAGCGTGAGATGGACCGACAAATCTGAGCTGAGCTGAGAGGCAAAGCTCACGGTTTACGCTACATTGTCCAAGGTTGACTGTTTATGACGGGAAAAATCTCTTTTATGTGCTTCAGATGCTAAAATGGCTAAAAAGACTGTTACAAAAATCATTTATCAATACTTAAACTGGTCTTTTCTTCGATGTTACATAAATTAAACTGGATTTCTATTATTGAAATTGCTGCAAATGAATTTTAGTTGTGTTTTGGCCCCCCAGATACCCACAGTATAAACATCAGATCACTTTGAAGCTTGTGAATCGGGCTTCTTTTGTTTCCCCTACCTGAGCCAGCATTTCTCACCTGAAGCTTTTGCTTTTTGGCTTCCAGAGTCTGCTCGATAAACTTATCAATCCTCAGAGCTTGCAGCTGCATTTTCTCACACACATCCACCAGCTGGTTCTGCAAGGGAAAGGAAAACACACACACACACTCTGTCTGAGTCTTGGGAATCTAGAAAAGCTCAGAGAACATCCTCAGCGAGTTCGACAACAAGAAAATCCTGTCCTTTAAAATACCAGGCAGACAAATCAGCAAGGAAAAACACAAGCAGTGGCACACCCAAGAAATAGGCTATTAACTTGAAAATTATTAACCGTTTCCATACATTTAAAAGCTAAGAGAATAAAAACACAGAAATCAGGATTTCTCAAAGAAAGTTCAAACCACCTGTGAGGAGAGCATGAAATGAAACTAATTATATAAGCGATAAAACATATATTTCCCCTCTGGATCTCATTATGACCCCTGTGGCCTAACACGCCCCAGTTTCCTGAGGTAAAAGGAGGTTTTTCTTTTGAACCCCGACTCACCCGGACGGCGGTGACCCTGCTGGCCAGCGGGGTCACGGTGTGTCCGCGGCAGGGCCCCGCCGTGGCGCAGCGGGAGCAGACGAGCTTCTGCTCGGTGCCGCAGAACCGGTCCAGCTCCGACTCGTGCTCCACGCAGACCTCGCTCTCCACGGAGAAGATCCCGGACTCGGTGTCGGTTTCGGCGGCGGCGGCGGTGGGTGAGGGTGAGGGTGAGGCGCAGCCGCTGCTTCCTCCTCCTCCTCCTCCTCGCCAGGTGCCCGCGGACACCGTGTCCCCCGCCGCCGTCATCCCGCCGGTCAGCGCCGAGAAAATGGGCTCCACTTCCCGGCTGTTTGAAGCCTCCTCGGCCGCCGGGCAGCAGGTTGACAGGTGGCACGTCGCGAGCTCCTCCTCGGCCATCATGGCTGCGGCAGGTGCACCGGAGCTGGGAGCTGCGCTCTCACAGGTGTGACACAGGTGAGCGGAACACGGAAGTGACACGACAGGTCAGAGCTGAAGGGAGACTGCTTTCCAGCCGGGTCTGCCCTCTTTTAAAAAAAAAAAAAATACGGTGATGCACATCCAGGGCAGGAGTTAGCAAGCAGAGGGCCCCTGCATGGGCTAGAAATAACCTTTGGGGCCCTTTGCTTGTTTTAATAACAATACTCATTATGTGCGCTTGAACTTAAAGGTTTGTAAGGTCTGAGGCACAAAAAATAACTGAATATGAGTTACCGTTTCCTTTTTAAATAAAGCCATAATAGTTGTTAAAATGTGCAGTTTTTCTGTGAATTCTTATGCTTTTAACATAATTTCTCCATCATGAAATGAGTGTTTTGGGCTTAATGTAAATCAAATTCATCAGGGGGGATTTTTTTCTGTAAAAATTGCGTTAGAAAACAGCAAATACTCCTTGCTTTTGTTTACAACTGAATTCGCCGATCAGGCTCATTTCCAGATGAAGCGCTCTCCACCGCTCGATTTCCTCCACCAGAATGACTCGGCTTCTGTCGACTCGTCCCCAAGGCTTTTAGACGCCGTTTCTTTTCATCAGAAGAAGAACTTTACCTTTTCTCTTTCCACCTGGCGTCTCTGATTCCATCATTCTCCCTCTGACTCTGCTTACATCCGGGGATTATTTTACCGACTCAAAACGGTCCGAAGTGAACTCATCAGTGTTTGAATATAAACAAACAACTCGGAATTGTTGGCAATAAAACGTGACTTAGCTGATTTTTATGTGGTAGACCTTTGGTGGTGAATGATACATATTCAGCAGTTATTTTTTTATAGTACATGATACAAATATACAAAAAATACAAATCAAAAACATTGAAAACTTGCATATTTTGACAGCTGTTATGGCTTTAATGGAGTTCACTTAAAAGTCATGAAGACCAGTTAAAAAATATCCAAAATTTAAGAAACAAAATCTGCAGTTTTTTTTTCTCATATCAGTGTGTCTTCATGTGTCTTTAAATTAAGATTTCAACATGTGTGTTTGTTTACCTACAGAAAGAGTCAAAATGACTGAAAATGGGTCAACAGTGGTGACAGCCATGTATTTTAGACCGACCAGTTTTTTTTATATTGTTCCATATTTACACTCAGATTGGTTGAGTAAAGTATGCAGACAGGATTTAAAAGTTGTCTTTCTCGTTTAGCAGCAGACTCACTCTCCTATTTCCACCTAAACGTCGTCTCAGAGATTCTACGGTTGTTTAAGTTCACCATATTTGTTTACCTACGCAGATGAAGGCCATCCTAATGAAGGTCATTCACGTGACTCAAGCTTCCACGTGCTTTTTGGCAGATTCTTTGTTTACATTGAGTGCGTACCTGCATTTCAGAATTGCATATCTGGAAAGCTTCGGGAGGAAACTCAGTTCAGGAACATTCCTCTGTTTGATTTTCTAGTTTGCAGTGAGCACCTTTAACCATTGCTGCACAAACGACAAGTGGATCTGGACTTTTGCTCTATTTTGACTCAATATAAAGCCTTTTGTAACAGAACTGGACATAAAATGAGTAAAAAGCTGCCAAAATCTAAGGAAAGTCTTCCAAGGACCTTCAGAAAACCTGAAAAGCCAGGCAAAGCCTCTTAAAGATACAAGAAAATATAATTCCTTGGAAGCACGGTCGACGACCATGAATTCCGTTATGCAGCCTTGATCAAATATTTGTTTTTTCTTTTGACATATTTTTCTGTTTTAATCTGGAAAGTTATCCACAATAGAGACCAATAACCAAACAGCACAAGACGTTTTTTTTTCCATACAGGGAGGATGGGTGTGATAAATACTTGGTTTCATCACGTAATGCCCAAGGATCAGTGATGCAGCCACTCCTCAAAGACAGCTCATTTGGAAATAGTGAATAACACCCAGTTTCTAGAAAAGCCCTGATTCTTGGATAACTTAAAAGAGGACCAAATGTATGAAGGATAGTCTGAGCAGCTCATTCTTAAAATACCTTTTTGACGACAACAAACTGGGCCAAAAGTAAAAGACTTTTTGTCATTTTGTTTTCAGACGAACCCCACAGAAGGGCCGACACACTTGCTACTCCTTTATGTCCGTAACTGGATAGGAGTGACTGACAGAGGAATGCCTTCCAGCTCAGACAAGGTGGGCTTCCACATTTCTCACTTTGAAATGAGAACATCAGACACATAGGGGTACCATTGTTATACCAACATACAAAAAACTGTGGTGTGATTGTGAAAACCAGCAAAACCTCAGACAAAGGTGTATTCACGTCAGGAAATGAACAAAGATAACTTCAGAATAGTTAGAATGTTAGAGTCACTTGATTGCAATGTTAGCCTTCTTCTACAGTTCATTTGACCATCACAATACCTGGTTGATTAGTAATTATCAGGTGTGGCTGTGTGAAGGTATTCTTCACTTGGTCATTTTGCGGACCAAAGTTGTGACAGTTGTTCCATTTTCAGCTGATGCAGTTCAATCGAGCCAAACCCTTTGAGCAACCAGCAAACCCCTCTCCCCCCATCCACACCCACCCTCGCCTGTGGTGGCACTGCACCAAGAACTACTGAAGTAAATAACTCAAAAACCTCAGAAGAAGACACTGAGCGCAACTTCCTCTTTTTGGAAAAGTTAACAAAAATGGCGCAGTGTCAATTATTTTTTTTGCAGTTTTAGGATTTCTGTATGGTCTGTGGTACATGTGCCAAGCAAACATTTTACCTCCTCTTCACTCCACGTCTGACCACAAGCCATTTCTCCCGCTAGTGGTAGAAACACGCGTTTCACATATGCATTTGAACCATGCCAGAGTTCACAGAGGATGCATTGTTGGTCCACATCAGAGTTCGATTGCACATTCACACCTCCCCAAACGAACCGGACTTTATAGGCCAACACACTGGAGTTAGATTAAAGTGAACTAAACAGGGCTGGTGTGAATGCACCCTGAGGCCAAGGTTCTCAACTGGTAAAAGGTGAAACGCTCCCTCTGGGTCAGGAGTGAATTTCAAGCACAGAAGTTCAAATATCTGAGGAGCTCCATCATACGACGGTAGCTCAGAGTAGAGACGATGCTCCTCCTCATCGAAAGGAGACAGCTGAGGTTGTTCATGAATCTGATTAGGATGCCTCGGACACCTCCCTTTGGAGTACCATGTTCCAATAAAATGAGACCCCAGGGCAGACCCAGAAAATGCTGGATGGATTATGTTTCCTATCCAGACTGGGAATGCCTTGGGGTCTGAATGACTGGATTTCCCTCCTAAAGCTGTTGCCTCTGTGACACGACTACTAATAAGTGGCAAAAAAAACAAAAATTAATGGAAGGATATCTTCAGATATATACAATTTAAATTGTTTAAAATTTGTGGAACACAAGAAGTGGACTCTTACAATCACCAGGTTTTGACATAATCCTAAATGTGTTTAGAGTAGCAGCTTGTGGGGAACCTCTTTCCCTGCCTTGTAAAATAAAAACAACTACTGGTAAAAGTTAATCAACTTAATAGTGAATAAAATTGGTATTTGACGTGATGTTTATTTTAGTTTTTTCAAAGTACGGTATAAAAGAACCGTAAATGTTGCTCAGTTCCGTCTTGAAGCCTAGTTTAGCAGAAGAGATTAACAGATCCCTCCCATCCAGTAGCATCGAGTCATCAAACATTTCGCGCGAAAATGGTTGGAAGCGATCACGAGAGTGTACTGACGTTATAGGCAAAATAGGTGGCCTTTAAAAAAATCTCGTATCCTATTGGATAATGCGACCAGACTCCTTGCAGTAAAACGCAATTTGATTGGTCAGTTGGAAAAGTGGCTCATTCCTTCCAGAGCCCCGCCCCCCCTTCCAACCGTAGCTCCTTCGGCTTTCGTGCTCCAGGCGGCCGTGTGTCACCGAGGCTGGGCTGCGGCCGGAGAGACCCGGAGATAGGGCCGGTTACTGAACGCTTAGCCCAGAAGTAGCATCGCGGCGGGGCTCGAGGGGCTGGCCCGGCGATTTCTTTCTTTCTTTTTTTTTCTTTTTTTTGGTTTTAATTTTTACACCAAGGACAGCTCGTAAGGTCGGGTCCCACGCCTCTCCGCGCCACCACCACCACCCGTCCTCCTGATGTCGGACTTTAAGCTCGGGATTGTGCGGCTCGGCCGTGTGGCCGGGAAGGTGAGCTGGATTCCTAGGGGCTGCCATGTGCGGCCGGGGAGGAGGAGGAGGAGGAGGGGTGGAAGTGGGCCCGCGGGGACCGCAACAACAAAAAAAATAATAATAAAGCAATCGAAGGAGCACGTTTAGCGGCTAAGTGTCGATGCTAGCCCGCTGCTGGCGCGGTGAAGCAGCCGCCGAGGGTGCGGGAAGTGGGTTAGTCCGGCCGTTTTGAGCGGATTAGAAAAGCCGGCCGCGTCGAGCCAGGCTGCTCCTCTCACGCTCCCTTCATTCGAGCTAACGCTGGGTAGCACGCAAGCTAGCTGGACAACGTCAGCGCACAGTGTGCGACACGGACGTGAAACGCTAATTATGCGCTAAATTATGATACATTTGCGCTCCCTCGGGTGTTCGACGCCGCTGTAGCTCGTGTGCCGGCCGTGTTTCGAGCGAGGGACACCGCTGGTTTAACTCCGCGGCGGCGCTGCTAGCTAGCAGCGTTAGCCGCGGTGTTTTGGATTCCACCGGAGCCACTGACAGCTCGGGATGAAATCATTGCCACGCTTTGGCAACTCCAACACAACGCGATACAGAGACACGCCGTCTGTTTTGTTTTTATTATTATTATTTTATTATTTCGCTTAATGTGAATGCTTCGCGCAGGTTGTGACGTTAAACGGAGGCTCCTGGTGTCACGAGACGGTCGGGATTAGCTGCTGTGACCAGTCTTGCATCCCCCCACCACACCACCACCTCCTGCTGGGTGACAGCAGAAACCCAGCAGGATTATTTAACCTTCTGCAGCTCCCAGACGTGACCTGTCATGGAGGGTTTGGACTCTTTCATTTTGTTAAACCCACACCTGATTGGTGCACGTGGTGGCTGGGTGTTTTTTTTTTTTTGGTCAGGTAGCTCATATCTGTTCTGCACCATCATGTGAACAAATGATGATGATTTGACCTGCAGCAAATAGCTTTCTGCAGATCAAATCAGGTGCATTGCGATTTTTTCTCTCCTACCCCCCAAAAAAAAGCAGGAGTTTGAACTGAGTGCCGCTTCGTTGTGGTGGCCTCTGCAAACATAGGCTGTGAGAAAGGTCACACGGTGCACAAAGAGGCTCACTGGATGTGGATCTATAACTGATTAACGTTAGGTTAGAAGTGAAGGTGGCCGCCGTAACCATAGACATCTGCGAGTCAACGGCTGTACAGATGTTCAGATTGAATCCCGCGTGGTGGTAGCTGAGAGTTGTTCGCAACTCTGAGCGTGACTTCAGTTTTGACCAAAACGTCCAGATCCAAGTCTAAAACTCTGGCGTGGAACGGCGGGCAATTATGCATTGCCTCAAGAAATGCTTTGCCTTTTTAATTTATAAATTGAAAACAAAATATCGTTCATGCAAGTGTGAGACAAGTTACAGGTTTTATTTATTATGTTGAATAACTTGTGCACAAACCTTTATTGCTCTGATTACTCACTCATACTGGTTTTAAAGAGTTTCCTTTTAGAGCAAGCTTTCATTTAAAGCTGTAAATGTTATCAATAAACTATATATTTTTTTAATTTAATTTTAGACAAAATACACTCTGATTGATGAGCAGGACATACCACTTGTGGAAAACTACGCCTTTGAGGTAAAACATTTATACGTTTTTCGCCTTATTTCTGACGTTCAGCGCCAGAGCCAAGAGGTCGAAACCGCTTCGTGTTTTTTTTTTTTTTTTGCTTTTTTTCAGGCGCGCATGGAGGTTGATGCCGACGGCAACGGGGCGAAGATCTTCGCTTATGCTTTCGACATCGGTAAAGGTCGCTGGGCAGGGAGGCCGCTGCACGAGCTGCTCTGGTGAGTAATTAGTGTTACACGACCACAAGCTAAACTCCTTTTTTCTGATGGGTAATGTGGGATTGTCTCGTGTGTCTGCATTGTTTTTTTTTTTCTTGACTTAAGTGGAAAAAAGGCCACGAGCTCAGCCAAAGTTGGGGAGGATGAATTCATGAGTATTTATGAAAGACAACAGTGACAGGAATCTGATTTCATCTATACGTTCAGCTGTGAGGGAGAACAGAACAAACCAAAAATGACCACAAATTTGACCAAAATCGGGGCTTTAATACAATTTTTATCAAAAAAAGTGACTGAAATGCTCAGTGACACACTCCCGTCTATATTATTTATTAAAAGTTTTAAATTTGAACGATGTTGGGTCACTTTAAAGAGCGTTGTCTGTTGCCGCTGCAGCGCAGAGTTGCTGCGTGTTTCGTTTTATTTGAGGGTCCGTGTCCTCGGGAGGTCCAAACAAACCAGTTTTTAGAACACCGGCTTCTTTCGTCTGTGAGCAGGGAGAAGCACAGAGGCGGCATCGCTCCCAGTTTTCAAGTTATCCACATCAACTCTGTGACGGTCGACAACCGGCTAGACAACCTTCGACTGGTGCCGGTGGGCTGGAGCCCCAAGCCAGAGGAGATTTCCAGCAAACAGAGGTAAGGCTGCGTGCGTACTCCGCTTCAAAACCGCAGCATTTAGTTTGCAGAAGGTCATCATTTGCTTCTTTTTTTCTTTCCAGAGAGCAGTCTCTGTACTGGCTGGCCATCCAGCAGGTCCCAGCTGACCCGGTGGAGGAGCAGTATCTGGAGCTGAGCCGCACGCGCTACTACAACGCTAACGGGGAGCTGGTGGAGGAAGAGGAGTGCTCCTGCACCTACTACGAGTGTCATTACCCGCCTTGTTCACTCATCGAGAGGAGGGTAAGCGCCAGAACGGCCGTCGCTGGCGGATGCTTCTCCGTTAAGCGAGAGCCCGAACTCATCTAATGTGCAAAAAAAAACAACCCGCTAATCCGCTGCCCTGTTTCCGCAGCTGCGGGAGTTCAACATCTGCGGCCGCTGCCAGGTGGCGCGTTACTGCGGCTCCCAGTGCCAGCAGAGGGACTGGCCCGCCCACAAGAAGCAGTGCCGCGAGCGCAAACGGGTGCTGGCCCTGGAGTCGGAGCCCGAGCGATGATCGTCAGCCCTCGTCTTCGACTGGGAGAGGAGGAGGAGGAGGAGGGTAAACGGGGAGAAAGGGTTAAATTCGTGGGAGGGAAGCGGGGTTAAAAAAAAACAACGGGGAAACGTGCTGACAAGAGACTTAACGACGGGACGATGATGATTGACTGACAGATCAGGGGGTGAGAACGTGGAGGAGGGGGAAGGAGATTAAAGCAAAGACATCTGCCACTTCCCAGGACTCGTGATTCTCCATAGCTTGCTTTTCATGCGGATGGCGAGAAGAGTGTTTTTCTTTTTGTTCCTTATTTTCTCTTCGAGGACGGAGAACCTCGAGCTCAACCTGCTGCTATGGTTTTTTTTTTTTTGTTGTTGTTGTCAGTTGGGAAGGAGTTGTCCCGTTGGTGGACCGGACGAGCTTCTTTGGACCACAGTTGAACAGACCGCTCTCGTCATCCACTTTCTTTTTTATTTTCCTCCTCTCCTTTTCCTTCCTTCCTCCGCCCTCCCCCGCCGCTGGGTGTCACAACGTCTGCTAACGGGGGACCTTGGGGCTACAGTACCTGCCAGTCAGCCGGTACAAATGGGACACGGACCTTTTCACTGTATCGCTCCCTCTCTGACCTCGCTGTGTTCACGGTCGCTGCCACCTTAGCCGCCTCCCCGTCTCGTCGCGTTCCTTCCACGCATCGGATCTCGCTGGAGATCACTACCAGTATTGAGTGCGTTTGTGTGAATGCCTGTGGGTGTATGTGTTCGTACTGCCAATATGTGCTGAAGGACGTTAAAATGGTCAACGTGGCTTATGGGTCAAGGTTAACGCACGTCTTCGCTCCCGAAGGGGCCATATTACCCATTTTTAAATGTCCTTTATTTAATCAGAAATTGGTGGTTTAAGAGATTTTCACTGTTCTATTATAAATTAGCTGCCAAATAAAGGCTTAATTTTTGTACTATACAACTTCTTTGATCGTATTTTTCAATGTGATTAGGCTCGAGTTGAATTCTCCCACACAAAGCTGCATCCGTCGTGTCTCCAAGCACCGCAGCTCTCCGGTTCGGATTCCAGAATCTGGTCTGGACGCCACTTTAAGCGAAGCACTGACGGCGGGAGGGAACGGCCGTGGCGTTCACGCTCTGGTGATGAGCTTGGCGCGGGAACCGTTGTAACCAAAGCACCTTCTGTAGCTGGACGCTCCTGCTGTGAGCTGGTTTGAATCCCTTCAGCCGGTTTAAATTTTCCTGCTTTTTTTTAACGTCACCCGTCTCGTCTCGTTCATTTTTTTTTTACAGGTTTATTGTCTATGCGCTGGTTGGGGAGGGGTGGTTTTTTTTTTTGTGTGTGTGTGTAAAAGTTTGCTCTAATGGTTTTTTTTTTTTTGAAGAAATTCTATCAATGGAGCTATATTTATTTAAAACATTTGATTGTGAAACATGTTCTTGGTGATATTTGAAGGTTAACATTATTAGAAGTGGTGTTGCAGGCGGAACAAGGCGGGGAGACGTACGAGTTGGAACATTTCTTCCCTGATGACTTGATTTTAGTTTTGGTTTTTTTGTACTTCCCTCATCCTGAATGAATCCTCCTCACTGTTGGCCTTCCAGTTTTCCAAGAAAACGCCGCACACCGTCATCGTCACTAAAATCTTCCATGTTACGGGATGTCTTCGGTGCGGATAACTTAAAATTCCCCACCACAAAAAAAAAAGAAGTTATTTTTGTTTTGGAAAGCGCTTCTGTCGACTTGCATTGTTTTTTTTTAAAGCTTTATTTCCTAAAACAACAACAACAACAACAAAATAAGTGACATTGTCAATACGACCCCCATCACCTGCCTTCTTCGTATTTCCTGCAGTGCACACACGATGTCCTCCCGTGTCTCGCACCCGTGCGCTCGGCGTGCTGTCCTCTGCGCCTGAACAGGTTTCAGCGCTGCACTAAAATCCCGTGTTGTTGTCATCGAAAGGGTTGCAGGGAGGGGCATCGTGTTTAGTTTTTAGTTTTTATCCCCCCCTTTTTTCGGGACAGAGTGTACAGATGTCTAAAGTTTTGTTTTCTAAGAGTATAAGCATTAATCACCTAGAATTAAAGAGCTACACTATGTGAATGGAAGTATATTTGGGGATTACTGACAGTTGCTTTTCCATTGTACAATGATAATAAAATGAAATAAACCTCATGTTGTTGCAGTCGGCTCGGTTTGGATGTAGCTGTTTTACTTTTTAACCGTGCGATAAGACAGATTTTCCACATCTACTGGTTAAATAAAGCACAATCCCAACTATTGGAGGATATTTGTTCAGCTCTTATTTTGTAGGAAGGCAGACAAAAGCTGTTTATTAAAATATTCCCTGTTAGGATTGTTTATTATTACCTAAAATATTGACTGTAAAAAGATTAACTTTTGTCCTAACAGGTTTATGAGCTGTTTAATGAGAACTAGGTTTCCAAAGGAAAGTATTTAAATTATTACGATGTTATCCTTTAAATGAGAGCCGCCCACTTAGTTGGCTTTTAGTTTGAAATTTGATGTGGTCTTCTAAAACGCTAACCTACAACAACGTTCAATAATAGACTGAGTTGTTTTTTTCTTAAATATAAAGGTAAATTTCTGTGTTTTTCATACATTTGATTTCATTTCACTCATTCTCAGCTTGTAACCAAAGTTCAAAGAAAACATTTACAATTTCTGTCCTCAGTAAATGTGATGTAGGGATGTTTTCATATACAGCGTGTAAATTTAAACACGCTCAACAAAAAGTTATGATCGATTTCCTTGTTTTGTTTTTGTTTTTTCCTTACACTTAATAACTGAAAGAAAAACGTTCTCAAACTAAAACTAGTTTTTGAAAAGGCAAAAAAAGATCCTGCAGAACATTTCTTTAAACCTGGGTTAGGTGACGGGCCCGAGCGCGGAACAGCTAAAATAAAAAAACTGGAAAAAGCCGAAGACTTGGGACTACGGTTGCAGATTTTCTGAACAAATTCAAGTTTTTGATTTCATGCTTCTTAAATGAAGTAAATGGTGCCACAGGACCAAAACAAGAACATTTAAATGCCTTCAATCTGGATTAAATCCCGTATTAATCTGCATCTTATGTCATCTAAACTTTATTCTTCTACAGGAAGTTTTAAACAGCTTCTAACGTCTAGATTTTGCTTTTAAAATGATCTCCATTGATAGTTTTCCCAATCTTTCTGAAGGTCCTTTAACAAATTTTATGGATTTAAACACCTTGATAGCATGTTGAGCAGCGTCAGGTTTAATAAAAAAAAACAAAACAACAGTTGAACAATACACATCTGACGTAAGGGAGAAGAAACTCGACCAAGTAACAAAGGTGTAAAAAAAAATTTATTGCAGTATTTGTTCCACTAGAAGTGCCACTGTGATGACTGGACTTGTTTCCCCCGTGTCGTAGAACATCAAAATCTAGATGAAAATCACTACAGGCACATTTACTGCACTGCTTTCAACATAAATTATACCAAAGAGAGTCTAACACACAGCTGGGTCAACATCGAAATGCTTAAAGTCTTTCAGAGGTTAGGGTTAGGTCAAGTAAATAAATTCATCTGGTGGTACTTAGAATTCCAAAAAAACCACTTTATTAAGAACATCATCAATACACTAGTTTCCAACATTCACTTTATTTTTTTTGTTTGTTTTTTACAGAATTATATTCAGATATAAACATGTTTCTTCATTAAACTATGGTACAGTGGGAGTAAAAACCAAACATCCGAGTTGCTGCACGACAGCGAAGGAACTCCCACACAATGTTTTCGCAAACATTTCCTTCTCTGTTTCTCCTGCGTTCAACCTGCAACGCATCCGCAGTCGGCCCGAGGCGCCGTCTCCTCCGCCGGAACTTTGAACATCTAAACACGCTCCCTCCTCCTTGTCTGTGATTGGCGGTTCTTTAGCTCGTAGCTGCCTCCTTGGCGGCGTACAGCGCCCGTAACGTCTGTGCCGTTTTGTTCGTGAGCTTCTGCGCGCTCGTCAAGGAGATTTTCTTGCAGATAATGTCCGACTCCTTGACGGTGTCGACCCAAGGCACCTTTTTGCGGCCGTCCCGTTTCTTGGCCACGGCCCACGGTCCGGAGTACGAGCCCGTCATCCAGTGGATGCTGTAGCCACCTCTGGTCTTCTGGATGACCTTGGCGATCTGCGGCCTGTCTTTGTATTTGGGGCGGAAGACGGCCACGACGTCCGCTGCTTCCACCGCCTCGTGGCCCGAGTCCTCGGTGGTGTCCCCGCCTCTCCTTGCTTTTCGCTGCGGATGAAAGAGGCCGCGTTAGTCACCGACTACGAAAAGCTTTTAAAATCAAATTTCCTCGACTGTAACATGGATGATCGGGATTAAAGGCTTTCACTCCTGGTTATATCACCTCAGCTCCTTTCACCTCTTTTTCTTTTAGACCAGTTGCTGCATTTGGGCTGGAACCAGTTTAAAAAAAAGATAAATTAGCCCTAAAATGGTTTGTTTTTTCTACATTTAAAAGACCACTAATAAGACAAGTCATCGTGTCACTTTAATCCTAATTCCACAGGTTTATTTAGAGTTTTCTGTAAAACACCACAGTGCAAGAGGACAGTTTTATGACTCCTAAAAACTGTTCACCTTATAATGCTTAACAATGTATTTTATTGAATACCAAAAAGACTGAACTGTGTTTGAAGGTTACAAAACCACCTCAGCTTTCTGTATTTTCATGTTTTTGTGAAGACAGGAGAAGATTAAGATTAGATCTTAAACTCACATCAGACTATATATTATCTTTTACAAATCTTATTCGGAAAATGTCCAACGCTGGTGAACTTTACCTGATCTGACAGATCTGATGCTGTTCAGGTGAATCTGCATTTAGTGACGGGTGTTTTTCCCTCCAACATATTGATTTAACTTGGTCATTCACAAAGAGATCAAATCTATAAATAATAAATGCTTTCCAGGAAGGCCTTAAAGGTTTCAGACAAAAGGCCTTTTTTGTTTTACCGTTGCAACATTTTGGGAAACACAACAGCTTGTTTCATAAATAATATTTAACAGACGGAGCTTGTTTTCCTTAAATGACTTCATCACGGAGGACTGGAAGGACATCTGGACAAACTGTTCATCAAAGGTCGTAAAAATCTAAATATTTTCACTTTTGAGGCTTATCTGAAATATTATCTGAACCTGAAAAACGGATTTAATGTTTAGCTTTTGGTTCTCTTCTTTTGCTGCGTACCTGAAGAAACCCTGTCTGGTGTGAGGAACCTGTTCTTGTGGAACAACTATTCTTGTAAAGCGTTTTTTTGCATATGAAACCTGTGGAACTCGATGTACCCGTGACCATATACAGTATAGATCTGTTTCCTTTCCTGTTCCAACACTCGGGCTCAGTTTCTTGTCTGACAGGAAATGCTCCTTCCATCCATCCATGGATTACTGAGGAGGTCTGTGTCGAGCCGCGGGTGCTGTAGAGCTAAAATCAACCTTCTGAACGCACTTCCTCCAGTTTTCTTTTATTGCATTTGTATTTTGATGTCACTTTTACAGTGTCGTTAGTGCACGCATGTTGTTAGTTTTTGTATTTTATAACATCTTCTTTGTTTTCTTAAGTGTTTCACCATCAGCCTTCCAGGAACTGTGGATAAAAACGAGCCCTCTTGGCTAAATATGGCACGTTTCCAGGGTTAACCCCGTGTTCGTTCATGCTCACTGTGCTTTTTAGCTAAATAAACAATGTTAATCAACACATTAATGAGAGCTGCTTGTGACTGAGGTTGAACACGGGCTGTGTTCAGTTCTTACCGCAGGACGATCTTCCTCGCTCTCCTCGTCGTCTGTGTACACCGGAGCCTTGTGATCACTGTGGTTGTGGTTCTGGGGTTTCGGGCCCTTCAGCAGCGAGTTGATGGCTTTGTTTCTGGCGTTGGCGTTGGCCTCGCCCCCCTCCTCGTCCTCCTCGTCGCGGTCCAAGTGCTCCATCAGTACCTTGAACTGCGAGGCGAAAAGTTGGAAAACGTTAGCGGCGAAAATGGGCAAATCTTCGTGCCACATGTGCCTCTGCCTGCGCGCTTACATCAAAATATTGTTTGACGATGTTCTTCTTCGTCTCGTAGCTGAGCTCTCTGCTGGCCAGATCGCTCTTCAGGTAATTCAGAGTCTGACGAGGGTTGAAGTGCACCTTGGATTTCCTGTTCACCGCCTTGTCGTAGACTTTGGCTGACTCTGTCGGTGAGTACTTCTGGATTTTGCTGTAAAACAAACAGGATGTTCAGAGAGCTGCGCGACGCGTCAGTGAAAACAGACGGGTCCTGACGGCGCGACCGACCTGTCCGAGAAGCCGTAGAGATTCTTCAGATGCTGCTTGAGCACCAGCAGCAGCAGGACACCCTGAGAGGCGCTCGCAAACTCCATCAGAGGGGTCGTGTTGTCAGGCAGTCGGTCCATCACCGCCTCCTCGTCTTCCAGGTCCGAGTCCAGGTCGGGGGCTCCGGGCTTCTTTCGCCTGTGGACCTCCTCTTCTTCCTCGTCACTGCTGCTGGATGTGCTACTGCTCTGCTCTTCCTCCTCGTCCTCGTCTTCGTCGTCCTCGTCTGAACTGTTCTTCCTCCTGCGGGAATGCTTCTTTTTTCTCTTTTTAGTCTTCACCTTCTTCTCGTGCCTAATGGGCTCCTTCCGTAAACACTGAAAAAAAGAAAAAAGCAAAGACCCCATCAAAGAACAAACACTTTTTACACCATCTTTATTAAAATGTTATTAAATATTTTTCATCTTGACTTCATCACTGATAGATAAATAATTAGATTTTTAAACAGACAACTCAGAGAAAAGGAACAAAATGAAACAGCATAACTTTATGACAAAAATACTAAAGTTAGCAAAGTTTTAAACAATAAGGCAAACCAAACAAATCCCATGATATGAATTTTAGCTGTTAAAATAAAACTGTATGTTTCTGTTCTCCTATAGTTCACTTGTATAAAAAACACAAATATATGGATTTTTACACCCTTTGAAGATAATTCGTGGTAATAAAAAACAAAATGAAACAAAATAAATATCAGAATAAGAATCTAACTTTCAGCAGTGTGCCTGGTTTTAAAATGTATTCAACAAAAACATGAGAAACTAAAAGCATCACAGCGTAACGATGGTTCCCAAAGTTGTGGTCGGGACCTGACTGTGAGTCCTGAAACATGAAGTGGGGCTCCTTGGATAATCTCCAGATGTCAGCTTATATTTACAAATGGCTGCTTATGGCTTATTTTTTACCACAATAGTTACAAAGAATAAGAACAGTTGTCATAAATGAATAAAAATTGAATTCTGGGTGCAAAGGCTGGGTCGTTGTGATGCCATTTTTGACAGGTTTACTAGCAAGGTTTGTATATTTAACCTAATATATGGGGTCACGAGCTTCTGTCAGTCATTTTGTGGGTTGGAAGCACTGAGGAAACAGCAGCAGCTCCCGCCTCCCGAGCGTCGGCTCCTGTTAATGAGGCCGTGTCTGCAGCACCGCTTTGTCAGCTAAATGAGGCAAAGACAGCACTGCTGGAATCAATACTGCCCCAAAGAACACGCATTCAGATGCTAATTCTCAGCATTAACTACTATCTGAGTGGCAGTTTTATTCACAGGATCACGTTTTATCTTCTCATAAACACATCTGCGCGAACTGCTTGTCCCTTTGTTGCTTCACACAGATGTTAGAGACGACTTTTACTCCCTGCTGAAATGTTTTTAGTCAATTACAGCCCCGAGTTGCAGATGAGCCACTCGCAATTTAAGCATCCACTGCAAATGACTCGTACCTCCTTGAAAGACTGGAGCAGGTTGCTGCCGGAGATGGACAGAGTAATGTCTATGTGGTGCATGATGAAGAGAGGCTCTTCCTGGGTTAGGTACGGGAAACAGGCCAGGTTGTCGGCTATGAACAGCAGCATGTTCACCTCCGTTTTCTGCGGAGAAAAAAAACGAGGTAACGGGTAAACGACCCGAACATTATTTACCTTCTTTAGGAATACACCGAAACAGAAACCTCGATATTGCAGCAGCAACAACAACAAAAACTAAAAAAAAGGGCGAACTCACAGAGCTGTCATCGAACAGGTTGAGCAGAGAGATGAGGAACGCTCGTCTGTGCTGTCGGTTCCCGCGGACCATCGTGTACAGATGAGAGCAGAGAGCGGAGTCCGAGTCGTCGTGACGGAAACCTCGGATCGCCGCGCTTTTGCCTCCGTTTATGGCATGCTGCACCTGGTAGGACATCTTCAAGCCGGCGACAGCCTTCATCTGTGAATGCACAAAGAGTTTCATCACTCATCGAATACACAGCTACTGTAACAAGATAATATCTGAAAGACTTTGATTTTAGGCCCTAGTTTTAGTAAGCTTATTATATAAACACAGTAATACAATCATAAATATAAAATCACATTTACATACTTGCATTTCTATTATGTCCCACATGTGTAAAAAGATTTTAAAACGTTTCCTAAAAGTCTTCTTAATCTGAGTCTAACATTAAGTTAACTTTCCTCACAGCTTTAAAAAAAATGATATGAAATTACTTTTTAGTAATTATTTTGATATTACACTATTGTGATTGGGTAGTTTTTATCTTTTTATTCCTTACCAACACTAATAACTAATCTGATTGGATATAGCACCATTCTTAAATTAGGAGGAAATGACCCAAAACCAAATGATGTTGTTAAAACTAACAGGCTTTAATGAGTCTAAGCACATAAAAACATTTGTTTTATTGTTTATGGAGACTCTACAATGAATGTTTTTGATTCATTTTTGGGATAACTGAATGAGCAGTTCGAATACCCTTAATTAATCTTTCCATAGCCATAGTTTGTGGAAACAGCCCCTTGTTTACCCACTTTCACACCCATAATAGCAGCAATTAACCAGCAGCCACTCACATGGATGAAACCTGAATATTTCTTGTCGATCTCCACGAGTTGTTGGTCTGCTTTGTTCTTCATGGTTGGCTCTGGATCTGTTCCCATGGCAATCAGGTAGGGCACACACTGCACACACACACAAAAAGGCAGAGAATGAAGATGCTATTTGCATATTGTCTGTGGACCATTAGGTAAATTCAGGCTCTTTGTGAAGATCGTGAACGCACCTGTACAGGGTGGACGAGGCCCTGGCTGAGAGTCAGAGTAACGACATTCAGAGCAAAGTGCCGAACGGTGGACTGGGAGTGGAAGAAGGACTCCAGCACTTGCTTGAGGTAAATCTGCATAATGGAGCTGCTCATGCCAGATGAGATGTCCCCCATTTCCTTCAAATCTTCCTGCTTGGCCTGCTTCTTCCCTGAACGAACAAGAACGTCGGGCTCAGTGTTCACGCCGCAGTCATTTTTTAAAAATAAGCGACAGAGTGAACGAGACAAGTTTGCAAAAAACTCACATTCTCGGTCGGCCTCTTGCATTCGGGAGTCCTCCTCCTGCAGGTACGTCTGCAGGTTCTTGAGCACCTGGATCTTTAAACTCACGGCACTGTTGTCATCTGACAGCATGTTGTTGTACAGAACCTTTATGTCCTGCACAAACATGAGCTCTGGGTGCATGATGAACTGGAACCCTTTACAGAGCAAATACAGACGAGTCGTAACCGAGAAGGCTAAAGTCAGTTTAACGAAAAATTAAAAAGCTGTAAACAATGAATCAGAGCATATGTAAGGACGATATGTCATGTGCAACATACCTAGACCTATGATGGCCTTGATCTGAACTTCCTCGTCCGCATGAGTGGTGAAATACAGTAGAAGCTCCAGTACTTTTTCCTTAATGATAATCTAAAAGACAAGATAGCAAGAGCCATCAACACCAGTTCCACAATAGTTCTAAGAACGCGTCTTAACCAAAGGATGTGTATTTACCTTGTTGGCACCCTTGAACTCTTCTTGGTCAAAGTCAAAGTGTCGACAGAGCGCCCCCACAGTGAACAGGGAGCGCAGCAGGGTGGGTTTGTTGGCAGCCAGGGTGGAGCTGCTGGCGTCTTCCTGGTGCTGCGTCTTCAGTTTAATCAGAGCTCCTGTAAAACGAACATCACACCAAGTAAAAACCAACGTAGCTTATATTTCTGTGCATTCTGAGTTATTTTGGAAGGTTTGTGTTTCAAAATATGGCCCAAAGTTTTCTGATAACAAGTAGCAAAAACCCCCAAGCTGTATGAAATTACTTTTATGATACTGAACCATGATGCACATTCTCAGTCCTTACCGTAGAACCGATTGAAACAAGCCCAAACAAACTTGTAGTTGTGTGTGACTTTGTTCACAATAGCACCAAGACAGCTCACACAGTGCTGCACGACCTGAGAAACCAACACAATAAAGGACGTTATGGTTCTCCGTCATACATGTTGATGGCTTTTACTAGTTTCACAAGGTTTCTGTGACTGCTGTGAGCTGCAAGCGGGACGCACCATCATGCCGTATTTGATGATAAGCTTCATCAGGTCTTCCTCTATCGTGTTGAGGAACGTCTCGCTCGGGCTGTCCATCAGAGGCACGACGAGCTCCAGGATTTTGGCAACATTGCAAATCACCACTAAGTCATTCTGGGTCTAAAATAAAAAGAAAGAAAACACAAAACAACTGTAACCCAAAGACCAAGATTAGTTTGTCATGGTTATGCATTTTGACACAGCTGCCACTAGATGGCACCATTGCATAACATAAATGTTAGCTTTAATTTCTGTCCTAAATTAACCTAAATCAGTGGTGTCCAATCCTGGTCCTGGAGGGCCTATCCTGAATGTCCTAGTTGTTTCCCTGCTCTTAAGCAGGTCTTCGAGTTCTGCAGAGGCCTGTTAATCACTCACTCATTCAAATCAGGAGTCAAAGCAGAGAAACATCCAAGACATGCAGGATAGTGGCCCTCCAGGACCCAGACTGGACACCACTGACCTAAATGATCCTACATGCAGCGAGGTAAGGCGTAACTTTGCCAAACTAAAACAACAGGCAGGGTACTTACATTGCACTTGATGGTCAGGTAGGGCTGCATAGTCATGGCATGTTTGACCATGAACTGGGCTCGGATTTTAGTAATCAGGTAGAGAGTGGTGATGCACGCTACCAGACGGCCAGAGTTTACTCCTTTGTCTTCGCAGTCTGAGATACAAACAAAAAAAGTTATTGATCACAGCTAGAAGATGCTAAACAGAATACAATACAATAAACATCTACATTTCTTTAAAAAAATCCTTATAGATTACTGATTTACCTGCGATAGACTCTTCATATTTTAGTATATGTTCCACTAAATTGTCCACTAACTGGGTGCAGGCCTTCTTGGTAGGTTTGTAGGAAGAATCCTCCTCTGATTTCAGGAGCTACACAGTCACAACAGCATAGTGGTTATAATGCCACAAAAAGTACACGAACAAAAAGCTACTGATTTATCAAAAAAGTCACACAACTCACATTTTGCAGAAGCTGCTCAAACCAGTCATAACCTGAATCTTTACAAGCCAAAACCTGGGATCAAACCAAAACCACAAGAATGAGATTTTGATGTCAAATTCAAACATGTTGGTTCATTAAAGAACACTTTTTTTTGGGGTCCTAAATAGTACTAACAACATCTGTGATGTTCAAGATCTTCCTGGCCATGGCCTCTTTGTCGTGACTGGGTGTGGGAGAGAACCAGAGTTTCTGGAAGGTCTCATTCACCAGTTTCTGCGAAAACCAAACAAAACATTAAAAACTGTATAAACTGCATGTCAACAAACAGAAAGTTCCACTTGCAAAGAATGCATACACGCTTAAATAAACACAAACCTTGATCCCTTCTTCATCGTTGACCCTTCGGATCATCTTGACACACATCTCAGTGGTTTTGTGGAAGTCTGGATGCTCCAAGCAAATGTCCCTCAGGATCTTAATGACTCTCTTTCTCACGCTGATACCCGTGTCCTGTAAGAAGACACAAGGACAGGTTAATATATAAGAAACATTTTTCAACTGGTTTCTCTAAACCAAATAATACAAACTATCCAAAAAAAATACAAAAAACAGATATCTGTGATAGACGAACTGTGCAGGAAAAAGGGTCCAGAAGTACAAATTTCTAATTTTTCTACAAAAAAAACAGTGCAACTGCAAACTCCTGCAGTCCTTCATTTCATGTTTAGGTGGCGCTAATGGAGAAATCATTTGACATCAGCTAAACCTTTTAATCTTAAATGAACTTGATCACATTTCACCAAGGATTAACTTGAGATCAACTTTAATAACCCCATAATAGGGGCACGAAACAGTTCAGTCTCTACCATACGTGTGTACGATGCACGTGTGTTAAATGGATAGAAATGAGGCTCAGGAAATTACCAGTATCCTTTCGATGAGCATGTCGTAATATTGCTCAATGAGCTCAGGTCGACTTAGCACAAAGCGACCAAGAAGCTCCACCGCTGCTTCTCGTACGCTTGTGGAGTTGTCCATGAGGCGACAATGCACGCCGCGCTGCATGTCCAGCTGCAAAACAAACATAAAAACTTTGTGAGGCACAAACTTTTCATTTTAACTGTTTT
The DNA here is from genome assembly GCF_001649575.2 of Kryptolebias marmoratus. Classification (NCBI taxonomy): domain Eukaryota; kingdom Metazoa; phylum Chordata; class Actinopteri; order Cyprinodontiformes; family Rivulidae; genus Kryptolebias; species Kryptolebias marmoratus. Next base: position 15,983,965 of record NC_051443.1, read on the forward strand.
TTTATACACAGATAAATGTGATCCCAATGTACAATTACTGCAGTAAAACACAAAAAGATAAAAAAAACACCTTAAGAATGAACCTACAGTCCAGACAACTGAAGTGACTAATATGGGAGTGTCTGCTCTGGCTGAGAAGCTTGACAGTAATCATTGAGAACTGCTGCTAAAGGTGTCCTCTGTGACACCAAGTATAAGAACTGTCCAACACTTACTCGTGCTAGAATACTCGGATCCACGGCCACAACTTCAGACAGGCTTTTCATGGCTTTGGTCCTCACTGCGATGGCGCTCTCACCCAGCACTCTCAGAATCTACAACGAAAATACAAATGAGGAACAGGAGGGAAAAACTGTAGCGATTCCTCCACCATCTTTACTGTAAAATAACCATCTTACCTGCGATAGATAAATGTCAAAGCTCTGTGCAAACGGTCTCATAGAGGCCAGATATCTGACAATCAGACAGGAGTCTTCATAGTCTACTGTGTCACAGTTCACCCTGGGAGGAAAAAAAACAAACAAATACACTTTAATACCAGCATGAGAAAAATCAATATTAGTTACCAAAAGTAAAACACTAACCTCACAGAGCTGAAATTTAAAGGTGTGTTCCTGATGATCTTACGAAGGAATTTCTTCCGTGCCTCGGCGGTCTGCGCGACCTCCTCGGTCGTGTCCACATTTTTGTAATGTAGCCGGCCTTTAGTGTCCTCGTCGTTCTCATTCTGAAACTTCAGCGCCTTCTCTACCTCGACCGTGTTGTCTCTGTACCACTGGGCGATGTAGAAGTTCCTGGCAAACTGGACAAAAGCAAACACGTTCACGTGACGACGGGTTTAAAGCCATATTGAGTGTGTTTTATTCTTGAAAGGACTAACTCCTACCAGTAAAGCTGGATCTGTATTGATGTTTCCATCTACAAAGTCCAACAAAGCCTTTTGGAGTTGCTGTACCTCATCGCTGCCTGGAGTCTGTAAAAGACCCAAATATGCCAGGAGAATATTGAAAACATATCGAAACTGTTAGTTTACATGTATCAAACCCTTTAGGCAATTAGCCCACCTCTTTGAGGATGCGATCAATAGCTCTTTGGTCCATCTTGCTAGAGAGAGCGTCTTTACGCAGGCGAGACGCAACAGTGCCGAGGTAGTCCAGCGATGCCACCCTGAGCGCCATTTCTGTCTGCTTATTACTGAACTGGTGCACCTGGGGTGGGGAAACAAGGCGAGCAGATGTCAGAGTGAAGGCAGACGGCGAGTGACGGCGCCTTCGGAGAGAACGCCGCTCACCAGAAGTCGGCCCAGTAAACTGAGCAGCAGCTCGGCTGCAGGCCACTCGGGCTTGTTGACAGCAAACAGCAGGTCGTGAACGAAGTTCTCAAACAGAGGCCTGTAGTCCTCCTCTCCCTGTTTACTGCCACATCTGCAACAAACAAATCACAGCCTTTCACTGGAACTCGTGCCTAATATCACCGCCTTTAACACAGAGAGCAACCGAACCGAATGAGAGAAGACGTACGTTTTATGTTCTCGAGTCAGAGCAGGAAGAACGACTTACTTCTTGAGAAACACTGAGAGAAAGTTCTGAGCTGTCCTCATGGCAGTTTCATAAGAGTTTGTAATGAGAACATCTTTATCCACCTAGAAAAATAAGCGCCAACAACAATAATAAAGAAACGAGCCTTGATTTGTCTAATAAATATGTCGTATTAATTTAGACCATGTGTTTGTGGTTACCTTTTTACTGCGTTCCTCGTCGTTCTCTTTCTCAAAGGGAAAGTTAACCACACACTGGATGAGTTGGAGAACGAGGGCCGAGACCATCTGGATGTACAAGGGGTCTCCGTCTGAATCACTGCTGTTCAGCCTACGGAGGAGGGGACGTCGATATCACCGGGTTTACCGAGCTGCACGAGGCGTTTCATAACAAGTTGTTCCGATTTATGGAACCGAACGAACGAAGCGAGAACGCAGACGCGTTTTAGTTACCTGAAGTTCCTGAGGCTGCGTTTATTCGTAGGAAGTCTAGCCAGGGAGGTGAAAATGTCTTCAAGGATGAGCTGCCTGTGCTTCCCGTAACGAGAGAACACCTAAAAAAAATAATAATAATCTGAAACACCAAACTGAAACACAGCCACTTAGGACAGCACACAGGGGTGACAATTCAAGAAAATCAATTAGAAACTAATAAAACCGCCAACTTACTGCTGTCACGAGTGTGATGGCACATAGCTGCAGTTCGCTGACGTTCTCCACAAAAAAGGGTGTAATACCAAGGTTGGACACCTAAAAAAAAAACCATCCACATTCATAAGGTGACACAAGGCCACCATTTTGTGAGATCTGAAGAAAAAGAGATTGGAAATTGCACCTGGAGGATGGTGGTGTCGGTGAGCAGCTGGATCTCGAGGAGCTCGGAGATGTTGCTGATAATATCGCAGACTTTGTTGTAGAGAACCACAACCACCTTCTGTTTGTGGCCGGAAGACTTTGCTCTCTTTGACTTTGAAGTATGTGTCCCACCTTGATGAGAATAATAAATAGGAAATAGGAATTAATATAAAAACCATATTTAAGACGGCATTGGGAGTGTGACATTTGGTAGGAACTTGTAGCTTCAACTATAAAATCACACAAGTTAGAACATCTCTGATAATACTACCAAGCTATTGTTGTTTTGGAAAAGCTTAAATAATAAGCATATAAATGAAAAAAAAAGCATCATGATCTGGCTTTATTTGTTTAACTACAGCTAAATTTTCTCAGGCAGAAGCAAACCAAATGTTCTGTTTTTGGCTGCAAACGCGCCATTCCCTGGCATCGAAAGGAAAAAACTGAAGACCTCATGATCCAGTGAATTACTTTTGGTTTAACGAGCAACATTTTCACATCATTAGCGCTCCTAAAGTTGTGGAATTGTGGAAGATTTATGATCTGAAGCTAATAAAAAGAGTTCTGATTACTGCATTCAGAATAAGCATAAACTCAGAAATTATACGGTACGTCTACAAAATAATCTGCTAACTTTAATTTACCAGGTAAATGTAAATCTGTAAATGTGAATACACCAAAAAGAGTCCTGAGTTTGATTTATTTATTGTTTGTTGGTTTCTAAACTTTTTTTTTTATTTTGAACTTGTAATATACCTTTCAAGAATCAAATTTTCAGACTGTTTTTCCAATATTGAGCCACTTTTTCACATCTTAAAGTCTGTAAATTTACTGTAACTTAAAATGAATACAGAATAGTGCAGTTTTTAAAAAAAAATCTGTACACTTATGTAAAACATTTGGATCTAAAATATATATTTATTTTCCTGAATTTATGTTATTATTTCGAAAACGATCATTTAATAATGTAGAAATTGTGATAGAAGCATAAAACTTCAATAAAAAAACGTTGAAAAATCAGATATTTTAGCTTTAAATGACTAAAGTTGTTGCATTTTCATAAATGACATTACGAACGGTGTCATCTTACAACAATCATCTGCATTTTTTATTTCACTTTACAGAAGTTGGGAACCCCCTGGTATATGATCCAGAAGTGACTACCTTAGTTTTTAATTTTTTTACATAGTTAATGTAAAAAATATTCTGCTTGTTTGAGCAACTTTAAGAAAAGCTCATTTTGAGTTTTTAGAAAGTGTGATCGGTAATAAAGTCTGAAAAAAAAAAAAAGTTTTTCCATACTTTGTTTTCCTTTTTCCAAACTTATCCAGACGTGGAAAACGCTACGATTAAATAAATACTTGTCGGGACTGCGTGGGAACCCTGTGGAGCGTCCTAAAGGGCGAGCTGCTGCTGACCTCCACTTCTGTAGGCAGGGTCGTACTGCGGGTACAGAGTGCTCTGCAGGTGGAACTTGGAGAACTGCAGCACCCGCTCGATCACGTCCTCCAAGTAAACAACTTTAGGCATGTGAGGAGACGTCATTATGTTGAGCGCGGTCAAACAGGCGTCTGCAGACTTGGTCACGCGCTCCATGATCAGGTCACGCCACAGACGCTCCTCGTCCATGGAGTCGTTGTCCTAGAAATTCATCCAAAATAGAAGTAGGCAACACGAAACAAACGCTTCTTAACTTGAGCTTCATCGGTACAAGGCTGGCAACTTACGTGGCTCATCAGGGTGGAGAGAGTGACGCTGTCTTGGATGTTCTTTTCCAGGATGTTCAAAATTTTCACCAGTTTACTGGAAGAAAACTGCGAACCGAAAACAGTGAAAGGATGATTATTATCCATCAGTGCTGCTGGGAGCCTTAGTGTAACTGTGGGAAGAAAATCTCTTTTTTTTTTTGTTAAAAACCTTGTTAAAGATGCCCATAGCTTTAATCTTGGCAGAATCGCTGCCAAGCTCGCTCAGCTGCTGCTTCCCAAGGAGGAGCTCTTGAGGAATCTCGTCGTCGTCTGTTTGAGGGGAACAGAGGATGTTTCTCAGCTCGCCGCAACGACAAATGATTCCGGGTCTGGAAAATGTTCAGCTCCTTGCTTTACCTGTTGCAGTGAGGTCTACGTCCTCAAGGCTCTCCAGGATGTTGTCCACGCTGGATGTAAATCTCTTAAATGTAGAGGAGTCCAGCTTTTCTGAAAAAAGACATAATATAAAACTGGATTAATTAAATAAAAATATAGATTGTTCTGGAAAATGTTTTAAAAAATTGTTACCCTCTAATGTCATAGAGTCGAACATCATTCTGCTTTTCTGCTTCTCCTTTTTCTTCATTTTTCTGGAAACTAAGCAAAATGATAAACAAAATGAATTAGATATGTAAGACTACAGGTGGTCTCTCTTTGGGCTGTGATTGGCTGGCGAACGGCATCCATGAGGGCTCACAGTTTCAACGCAGAGGTGACCGTGTGACGACTGGAAAATAATGTACGCAGGGATAAATTAATTTCTTTGATTCTTGTTTTTTTTTCTGCACAGTGTCCCGTCCTGACCTATTTGATCGTCATTCCGATGCCACGTCTTTACGCTTCCAGTGTGCATCCAAATCTCTTTCTGTGTAACTCATGTAATTGTCAAAAATCACTGCCAAGTGTCCCTTTTTTTTTCTTCTTTTTTTAAACGTATCTGTTTAAATGTACCTTTTGTTGGAACGTTTAGGCGAACAAACAAAGAAAGCTCTCACCGTTGTTAAAGCTTGGCGGCGGAGAGCTTTCGTCTGAATCGTCTGAGCACCAATCCCGATTGCGGCGCGAGTTAGAGAAGCCCCCGCTCCGCCGGTGGTCCCTGGAGCCCCTCTTCTCCTCGAACTTCCACGTCCTGTCATGGCTTCTCTTTTTCTTTTTTCTTGCGGCTGAGGCAAGAACAGAGACGTTTCTTTAAAAGCCCAAGTGACTGCTCTGATGTACACGTGCCGTCAAACATAATAAACTTAAAATATGTGCACGTTATTTTATTTTGAACATCACTGCACGGTTACGGTCGCAGGTGGACACAGCATGCAGACTTTTAAGGGGGTTTCATACTCACACTGGCTGTCGGAGTCCGAGTCAGAGTCCGACTTTCTATCATCCTCGTCGTCCGAGTCTGACTCAGCATATTTAGACCTCTGACTAATCATGCTGTGCCGTCGCTTATTTGCTCTCTCACAAAACGTCCCTGCAAGCAAAAAGGCACGGGTGAACTTTGACCGCATTAATCCAACCTTATTCTTTAGGATTTATGTGCTGAACAACAATCTGTTACTTCAATTTTGCTCTTTTGAAGTGTCCTTACAAGCGTCTACATCAGCTTAATGACATTTTCTCTGAAACCACATAACTGTTCGCACATGTTCTTTGAGTGATGAATCCAATGTCCTTGTAAACTTTTGCTCCTAATTAGCTTTGGTAAACACTTAACCGAATTCCAGAAAAAACACTAAAACAAAGGCAAAGCGTGCGTTAAACCCAGGACAAGAAATTAATCAAGGCAATAAAGGAGCAGTGTCTATGTTTTGATTTTCAGATGCCATCCATAGATCAGGTAAAAGTAGCTCAGACTAGAGATGCACAATCATCGTCATCGTAATATTAAACAACAGCATCACACACGTCAGGTTTATCTGACACCAGGCAGCCCCAGCTCCTACCTCTGGTGGAGTTTTCAAACGAGGACCAGTATTTGGATCGGGAGCCGTGTGCGTTCTTGCTGTCCTTAATGATCCTTTTCACTTCCTCAACGCTGAGTCTCTTGAGCGCGACGATGGGTTTGGTTGTTTTGTTTAGGGTCTCTACCAGCGACACCCTCTCCAGCCTCACCAGGGGTTCGCTCCAGCCGCAAGCCAGTGTGCTCTTGAGGTCCTTGTCGGCTCCGTCTCTGTTCAGTTTCGGGATCACAAAGTTCTTCAGGCTTCCCGTACTGCCGCCCAGCAGGTACGGCGGGAGCTCGCTGGCCTTCGTCTCAGTGGCTGGTCGTTTGCTCCCAGCCAGGCAGCTGGCTCTGCCGTCCCCGCTTGTGTTATGGTCCTTGTTTGTGGGTTTTTGAAGGCAGAAGCTGACCATCTTCTGTCCGCCGTTCACGTCAGCCGATTTTCTGCTTCCATCATATTTCGTTTTGGGGATTTCAGGTTTGTTGCCCTGATCAAGAAAGCTTTTGTTGCACACTTCTTTTGACAATGTCCGGTGCTTCCTGTTCTTGTCTCCGTCTTTGTCTCTATTTGCGTCCCTTTCTCTGTCTTTTTCTTTGTCCATGTCTTTATCTTTGCCTCTGTTCCTGTCCTTGTCTTTTTCTCTGTCCATGTCTCTGTTTTTGACTCTATTCCTGTCTTTATCTCTGTTCATTTCTTTATCTTCATCTCTGTCTTTGTCTCCATTCCTGTCCTTGTCTATTTCTCTGTCCATGTCCTTTTCTTTGCCTCTATTCCTGTCCTTGCCTTTTTCTCTGTCCAAGTCTCTGTTTTTGACTCTGTTCCTATCTTTGTCTTTATCTCTGTTAATTTCTTTATCTTCATCTCTGTCTTTGTCTCCATTTCTGCCCTTGTCTCTTTCTCTGTCCAAGTCTTTGTCTCTATTCCTGCCCTTGTCTTTTTCTCTGTCCAACTCCTTTTCTTTGTCTCTATTCTTGCCTTTGTCTTTTTCTCTGTCCAAGTCTTTCTCTTTGTCTCTATTCCTGTCCTTGTCTTTTTCTCTGTCCGTGTCTCTGTTTCTGACTTTATTCCTGTCTTTTTCTCTGTTCTTCTCTTTATTTTCATCTCTGTCTCTGTCTCCATTCCTGTCCTTGTCCATTTCTCTGTTGATAACTTTTTCTTTCCCTCTATTCCTGTCCTTGTTTTTTTCTCTGTCCAAGTCTTTTTCTTTGCCTCTATTCCTGTCCTTGTCCTTTTCTCCGTTGGTGTCTGCGTTTTTGACTCTGTTCCTGTCTTTGTTTCTGTTCATCCCTTTATCTTCATCTCTGTCTTTGTCTCCATTTCTGTCTTTTTCTTTGTCTATCCATTTCTCCTTGCCTCCATTCCCATCCATGACTTCTTCTGTGTCTATGCCTTTTTCCTTTCCTCTAGTCCTGTTCTTGTCTTTTTCTCTGTCCATGTTTCTGTTTTTGACTCTATTCCTGTCTTTGTCTTTATCTATGCTTATCTCTTTGTCTTCGTCCCCGTCTTTGTCTCTACACCCGTCTTTATCCCTGTCCTTGTCTCTTTCTCTGGGTTTGACCTTATCTCTAGCTTTGCCTGTATCTCTGAGTTTGCCTTTGTCCTCTCCTCTGTCCCTCTGTGTCTCTATGTCCATATCCTTTTCTGTAAGCCCGCCTTTGTCTTCTTCATGTCTAGAGCTACTGTCCACCTTGCCCGTGGGTTTTGGAGTTTCGGGTCTGCTGCCGTGGGAGCGGTGACTGTTATTGTTCTTTTCCTCTTTGTGACGCGGATCTGAAAGCCTGTCGTGTTTTTGCCGTGTCATGTCCGGCTGTATGTCGTCTGAGCGTCCCCTGTCGCTGTCTGTTTTAGTTTTAGTATCGTGTTTGTGTCTTAATTCCCGCAGGCTTTCCTGCTTCTGCTTAGGGGTGTCTTTACGCTCATCGGCGCCCGACATATTGGAGGTGTCAGGAAGCTGTTTGATGATCTCAGGTCTGTTTTCAGCAACTTTACTGACCTTTCCGTCAGCATTTGTCTTGATGCGAAATATGTGATCTTCACACAATGGCTGTGGTTCCAAGACCACTACGGGCTGTCCGATTATTCTGCCAGCGTGCTGTAGATCAATACTGACCATCAAGGCAGGCCGACTGGCGCCGTTACTGGCAGTACTTGATTTTTTGGGTGTCAGCTTGTTGATGATGTTGGTCCCATGTACAGTAGGCCCCTCATTTGTCTCAACTTCGTGTTCCTGAGGATATGTGTCTTGTTTACGTTTTTTCAGTGGCTTATCTGCAACAGAAAAAGGACTGAGACTTAAACTCTCATCATATAACATTACGGCACAAAGTAACTGCAAAAAGACGGACAAATAAAAATGTACCTTTGTCCTGGACCTCTTTAGAGCATCGTTCTCTCTCACTGGCCGATTCGCGTTCTATTCTGTCAATTTCTGCAAGTGCGTCGATTTCAGAGTCATCAAACACGCCGATGATTCCGGTTTCCTTGGGATTTGGCTGCACAGCAACCTGTTGACAGTTCTCCTGCTCCTCAGCTTCTAACTTGTGCGAAAAGTCTTGGGGAGTACAGAACAGCTGACTGTTGCTGTTCAGTATAACCGTTTTGTGGTCTGAGTCCATATTTGACCTCGGGGAGAGCTCTTCAGGTTGATTCAGGTCTTGAACCTTCACTCTGGAGAGCTTTAAAGTCAGCTTGGCAGAGTCCTTGGATGGAGAACTAACTATGTCATAGAAGACATTTTTGTCCACGTGCTCGTTTTCTTCTTTACTCCGGTCTCTGTGCTTCTTTTTGCGGTCGGTTGCCGTGAGGAGCAGGTCAGGAGCTGCACCTTGTGGCACTTCAACTGGAGGCGACTGCATGATGAGGGGAGGTCTGAACCCTGCAGAAACAGAAAAAGGGCTGTGATATTTTTGATTTCACTGAATGTGTAGGAATGAACTGGTTGTTAGGGCAGCATACTTTTTGCTGTCTCTTCACTCCCAGCAGGGGAACACGCAGGATGAGATTTAACGGGAAATGCAGCAACCTTTATTGAAGAGTCATTTTCCTGCTGGAATACAGGGCCGTTTATTATCACTTTTAACAGTAAGTGTCTGCTGCTGCAGTCCAGTTCAGGATAATTTGATTCTCCACATTACCTCATCTTCCAGCCTATGAGCGACGTTCGTGTAGTCCTCATCCGAGCCGAGTCTTGTATTATGATTAGAAGAATTACTTGACAGCTGTTCAGAGACTTTGTTGTCATGGATATTTCTCACACCACTAGCAACTAAAACAGAGAGCAGAAGTAAATTATTTATCAACTTGTCATAAAGCATATCTCCTTCCAACTAACCAAACAAGCTTAAGTTTTACCCTGTCACAGGAAGATAACACCAGCTCAGGAACTTTTTCTTAGTCACAGAAGGTCAATGAAAAATCAAAAATCAAAAATAGTTTGCGGAGAACAGAACAATGTTTTTAAGGATCGTAAATTAAATCAACACCATCAGAATAAACACATAGGAAGCAGGCCCGTGCAACAGAGGCCGCGCCGTTCCGAACTCTTTGCAACATGAGGCAAGAGGAGTCATTTTGAGGATTTCTTGTATTGTCAGGTTGAGGGTTCTGGTTGGTCAATTACGTATGTCCACCCCTGTGTCTCGCACACCTCACAGCTCATCTCAGATGTATTTTGTGAACTGAGAATCAGTCATTCCTAAATGTTCCAACTCAAGCTGCAGTAGTCAAGGAGGTCAGAAAGCAGATGAATCTGGAACAAAGCAGCAAATCTGAGAAACTACAGACATTATTATTATTATTGTTCTAAAGCGCTTTCAGCCCCACTCTTTAGAAAGGTGGCACACCCAAACTTAGTGTGAAAACCACTAAAGTGCACTTTACTTGTCTTCACTTACTTATCTTTGCAGGACTTTAATTAGACGCAGAAAAACTGAGACAAACACTTTTGATCAAAATGGGATAAATGACACTTTCCCACCCCCGTTTTGACTAAACTTCCCAGTCACCTTGCTGAGTTTGCTGATGATGGGAGTAACTGGGTGGGTTGTACTGGATGTAGTCCGCTGGGCTCTGAGGGGTATAGGGACTCGGTATTGGACTGTTCTGAGGTACAAACTGAGTAGCCGTCCCACACTGCGGGGACGTAAAGCATCTGTGAAAGAGGAAGGAGTCATCTTAGCAGAAGTTCGGGGAATTCGACATTTTCATCATCATTTCATCATTCTGTAAAGTGGCACAGCCTTACCCAGAGGGGCTCTGAGGGACAGTGGTTTGCTGATAGTTTGATGCTGGGCTCCCATGAACTTGATTCTGAGAAATCTTATACTGCTGTATCAGTGGCTGCTGTAATGCACCTAAAAGACAAGAATAAAGGAAAAATATATATATATAAACTATCAGCTTATACAGAAGAAGGCCATGTAACACCCCCCCCAGCAACTTGACATAGCTATAAACCAGAAACTAGAACAGATGTTAAATATTCAAAACTTAAAAAAGCTCCATTATGAGCTGAGCGTGCGTTCACAACCACAAACAATCGAGATTTACTTTTCTTTCTTTTTTTTTAAAACTTGTGATTATGGATTCTGCAACATGTGTGCAAAGCTTTTTTTTTAATCTTTTTTTTTAACTCCGTTGCATAAATAATGATAATGACAACTACAAATAAATGTACTTTACAGCACCAATATAATTACTGTAATTACAGGCTACTGCAACTGATGATTAAACAACAATGTTTCGCCGGAGTTAAGCTGAAGGACAAATACAGCTTGTTTACGGCAGTTCTTTAAGTCTCGCATTCAGCTTTTATGTACCTTTCGTAGCGACACATTGAGGCTTCTGTGCAACGTCGTCACAGAGAAGTTAAGGCGGCAAGGGTCTTCTCGACACGTCAAGCAAAAAACAACAACAAGGCGCTTCTGTCTTCAGAGCCACCGATATTCAGAGGAAATCTTTTAGAAATTAAAGATTTTTGGATTCAGAACATTACGCCGCCAAACTGAGGTCCTGAGAGTCTTAATAATAATAATCTCGTCAGAGCCCACTTAATATCTTAAAAGCAAAACTGATTTGAATGTATATCATAAAAGTTTATCTAATTTTTGTGACCACAAAGAACATAGTTATCAAAGGATTTGTGTGCAAGCAGATTTTCCACTGTACAGAGACTACGCTAAGCCATAAGATATGCAAATATGCCAACTTAGGACACATCTAAAGTCCAATGTTAATTCCAATAGTGTAGGCAACTTTTCCCACATTTCTTCGAACAATCAAGATCAACTCTAAGCCGTGTTTGTTATCAACTCTTTATAAGTCAGTCCAAGTTTTCTGTCTCCATATCCTGGCAACGCTGGCTGCTCAGTATTACTGGCCCATTATTTAAATAATTGTAAATCTGTGTTTGTCTGTCTGTTAAAGAAAGATCTCCTGATCCACTGGACTGATTCTGATGAAGTGCTCAGAGGAGTCACTGGCTGAACATCAACCACTGATTAACTTTTGGAGTCAACCCGATCCAAGATGGCCGCCACAGCTAGTCAACATTAACAAACACAGACATGGTCATAACTAAAGTTTTGTGTGTATTAAAAGCTGAGCATCGTCTCCAACACGTAATTTAGGCACCAGCAGATTAAGTAACGTCTTTGTTTAAAATTGTGGCGTTAAAAGCAGCGAGCCACACGCATTCCTTTAAAAAAATGGTGCTTACATGCAGTTACATACATTATATAGAGAAAGTTTATGGTAAAGCAAAAAAAACAAAAAAAAAACAGCGTTAAGCCTGGTTGTTTCAAATTCTCTTTGCACCAAATAATAAACAAACATATCTTGCCAAGAATTCAGCGTAGTCAGTGGGTTGTAATCCAAATGTGTCAAAAGTTCAGTTTCTACATCAAGGTTGCAAAATAATAAAAAAAAACATGTCTTTGGCTTGACATTTTTATTTTGTCTATTGTTTGGTGACGAGAGCCTGAAGTCGTAGATACGCAGGAGTACGGCAAGGTAATATCTTGTAGCTCAATTATTTATTTTAAAAAGTAGTTTCAAACTCTTTGATACGAGCAAGCTTCAGAGCAATCGCTTTCTGCTTTAGGTAACCATTTCCCTTGGTAGATGTATTGATCGTGAAAGTATTCATCAATGCAAGCCAAAATATTTCAACTCTTTAACTCTCGTGAGAGATGGCACAGAGACGACCCCCAAAGTTTGGATTTTGCAAAAGAACCGCTTGATCATTTCTTGTTTTTGCTTATTTCAAACACGACCTGCCTTCGAGCAGGTTAGGTCTCGTGGACAGGTTGTCATGGTAAAATACATTTTAATAGGTGAACCATTATTGTGAGAGGTGAGGTTATAGATAGCATGCCAAGCCGCTCGATTTACTTCATAGGAAATGCCCTGAACTTCTTTGAAGGTTGAATTTTGTTTGCTAGCAGGCTGTGCACTCGTGCAGCACAGAAGAACTTCAGTTTTGTTTGGATCAAAATTATTAGTTACTGTAAGTAATTTGAAATACTCAGAGCAGAGTGTTTATAGTTTCTTTTAAAAATACTGTGACTGTAGCTTCTTTCTAGTCTCTTAGCTAGGCGGACAGCGCATTTATCTTCATTCTGAATTGCTCCACAAAAGTAAACATCTCCAGCAGTGTCTCAGCGCCCCCCCCCCCCCTCCTTACCACCCAAAACCTCGTACTGGGTTAGCATACTTTTGTCCCTGAAGATCCTGGGGTTCATGGACAGTAGAGTTTGAAGAAGTACTGGCATATCACCCTCGGGTTCGTCATTGCCCAGGTTGTCCTTTAGCTCTCTGAAAGACAAACGCTGTCAGTCACAGGTCTTCTGAGTATGGCGCACCACAGCGAGAGCCAAAATCTGGCAGTGCGGTCACATTTCACTGAAATGTGGCAACCGTCGCTTCTTTCCATTACAAATTTGACTTGACCGCCACCGCACTTCAGCAAATATTAATAACAGTGAGTCCCGCTTACATGTGTTCAGTGGAAACCTGGTTAAGGCTGTGTGCCAGCTGAGTCACCAGATTCTCGTCTCGACACACCAACAGGCTGCTGACCTCGTCGGAGATCCTTCCATTGTAGAGCAGACTCTTAGCAGTGGTGGCCGGAAGAGGAGAAGGCAAAGGCAGCTGGTTTAATACTGGAAGAGTGTTGAAAGAGAAACCATCAAGTAAAACAGGTAAAACACTTTCAGATTAAGAAAATGTGTCTGTATACGAGTAATTGGACCCCTTTGTGTAGATGTGACGTAAATAACAGAACTGTTTTTGACAAGGTCTGTCTTATATACTGTGTATTAGCTGGTGTATGATCTATTTTGATGCAAATTTATAACTAACATTAAATACATTCATTTATATCATTTCCTTTGTAATGTTTACAGTTTTTGTCATCAGTCTGCACATATTGAGGAGCTCCAAACACGTGCCAAAGGTAACCTTATAAGAATGAAATGAACATTTTATCAATCTAATCTAATAATTTGTTATTTTGAGGTCAAATCAGACCCTGCACTGAAGTCCCCGGCAGAGATGAGCTCCAGCGACACGCAGCTGCTTTAAGAACTGCGTGCCTGTCAAGCTTTGGCCTACTCGCCAGCTGAGGAACCCTCAGCCTCGCCACATCTTGCGCCGACCGCTAAGTGTTTAGGCTGCGAGGGAGCGACGCTGCACTTACAGTCGGTTAGGCTAGCGATTCCAGCAAGAGTAGTGATGGGAACATGAGGCATATCACCATTCATGCTGAAGATGAGGTCAAGAGGTCGTGTCAATGCACAGGCAGCTAAATGTCACCAAGCTCTTCCTGGTCGTCACATCTCCAACGTGCTGCGGAGACAGAGAGGTGACAGATGAGCGTTCAGCATCAAAGAATGCAACGATATTTACAATAAGAGACAGCTAAATATTATTCAGATATGTAGCTTAGAAATGAGGATTCAAAACTGTGCCAGCTCATGAGTGGACATTATTAAGATGTGTCAGGACTATAACTGTGTCAGACAGACTCAGCAGGACAAGCTATGCCTTTATCAGTTATTGATAAAGTACTCATGTGGAAATAAGCACTTTTCATACACCAAATAGACGCCCCCGGTGTGTGAGTTTTACCAGGAAAATTCAGCTTGTCCTCAGTGTATATTGCGCCGGTTTAAACACCAAAACAGCAAAGAAACAAATGTGAATGCCGGCTACATAAGTGCAGCACGTCCTGCATCGAAAGCAATGCGGATGGTGACAAACTAGGAGCAATTAGTGACCAGGAGAAGAAGGAGAAGGAAAAAAAAAGTTAAAGACAGTTCTGTGTTTGCGTGTACTACCTTGGTTGAGCTTTTGCTTTCATTTCAGCGGCTGAAACCCAACAAACAACGTCAACAAACAGGGCAGGAAAGCTCAAATCCGACAGCTAGTTTATGTCTCATTTTCTTCCTTTTGTTGTCGTGTCAGTGAAGGTTTCCCAGAGCTGTCCGTACCTACGAGCGGCGTCATTTAGCTCACCTCCACAACAACAGCCACTGTGTTACTGCCCTGTTATTATATATACATATACATATATATTACTAATTCGTTTTTTAAAGAGGAGTAAACGGCGTTGCGACGTGCGGAAACAGAAGTGAGCAGAAAACAAATAAAAAAAATCAACTCGCGGCTGGCCGGCTGCTAGCAACAACTGGAGATGTAGCTAATGTATGCTAGCTGGCTAGGAGTAGCTTTATTTGTGCGCGAGCGTGCATCAAAGCCAGTTAGCCGCGGCTTCCTCGCTATTCTTCGCTCCTTCCACGGCGCAGATCGGAAGCTGCTCACGGCTCTCCCAGCCCCTCACACTTCCCGCGGGCCTCGCGAACGCATCCCCCAGCTCGCAAAGTGGACCTCGGACTTGCCTAGTGAGGAAGCGTAACCCCGACCCGACGCCAAGGAGGCAAGGGGTACAAAGCGAAGCCCCCCCCCTCTCTCCTCCTCCTCTCCTCCTCTCCTCTCCTCCTCCACCACCATCACAAATATCAGAATCGCCCCCCTCGGCGGGCTCGGTTAACGGCTGACCGTTGCGTCCGACGACGCGGAAACGTCGCAAGGAGGGTTGAGCGAATCCGCCTGAGGGGGAAAAAATTAAAAAAACAAAAAAATGATAAGAGACTTCGCCGCTGAATGGTGCTTATTTACCTCTGGATGTGATGAGAAAGAGAAGTGGCTCTCTGGCGAAGGAGGAGGAGGAGCAGCGGCAGGAGTAGGATGGCAGCTGGAGAGCCGGAGAGAGGAGCCTCTAGCTCCCTCTCCGTCCTGCTGTTCGAACAGCTCCTCCAGTCAGCCGGGCTGCCGTCCGTTTCTCACGGTTTGTGCGGGCTGTCTGCTGGGAGTCGTTATTTACCGATGTCACCCGCACATTAATGGACGCCGGCTTGGTTTTGTAAATAAAAAATAAACAAAAAATAAATTAAAGGGTGCACCATCTTACCTCTCCTTTCGGAAGGCTAAAGGGACTCGTTGCAAACTGATGACATAAAACGTAAAGAAAAGTTTGTCCTGAACTATGCTGCTGTTTTTTAAGAGTTTACTCCGGTGCTTCTCCGGGACGTCATTAAGACACGCGACTCCGAAATGCGGGTACGCGCCTAACGTAAACAAAGACTCACGGACGCTCGAGTCACGTGATTCGCATCACGCCAGCCTGTGCAGGTAAACAAACGCATCGGAACTGGACAAACGTAGGAGTGAATCAGCTGCTAAAAGAAAAGAAGAAGAAATCCCAGGGCCATAAAGACAGGAAATAACGTTTTAGCGAAACTTCTGTTAGACCAGAAAGGTCAACGTTTTCAGGGTTAATCGTCGGACTTCGCCTATTTTCAGTCACTTCGGCTGTTTCCGTAGGTCCTGGGCGTCAAACTCCACTGCCCTGGAAGCTTTAGGTTTTTCCGCTCTGATGCGCCTGATTCAAACAGTTTAATTACCTCCTCACCAAATTATCAAGTTCTCCAGCAGCACATCCACGAGTCATCCGTTTAATTAAACCAGGTGTTTTAGAGCAAGAACAAGACTAAAACATGCAGGAGACTGAGTTTGACACGTAGGCAAGCAAACGTGGTAGTTGGCCTCTGGTCACAGTTTTTGCTGTCTTTAAATTGTTCGTTTAAGGACACATTAAGCATCGATATGAGAACAATCGGCAAATCAAATTGCACAGTCTTACATTTAATTTGTCTTTTAATAATATGTAATCTCTTATTTAGGACTTTAGCTAACCCACTTTGTTTCAAAGCATTTCAAAAACTTAAACCACATTCTGAAGATGACCATCAAAACTCTTGGCTAAAGGTGTGGGACTAACTATTTATTGAATTAATTGTTAAATGAGTTAGTTCTATTCCAATTTCAACCCCTGAGAAAGTGTTCTGTTAATTAAAGAGTGGTCAATTAGAGCTCTTTTTTAAATTTGTACTTAAATTAACCCATAATCATCACACGATGTGAGTTTAATCTGAATTTAAAAAAAACAAACATTTCTCCGTCCAGTATCTGGTGTTTTCAGGTTGCTGTTAGCCAACAAATGGACCGTCTTTTCTACATAATGTGTCGTAAAATAAAAAGAAAAACGTGAAAGCAGGTTGTTGCCTCCCTCTTGTGGAGATTTCTTTTCTGCAAATAGCCTTTTTTATCGCCTGCTCATCTCCAATTACAATCTTGACACTTGGATTGTAATATTTTAAAGAAAATGTTGTGCCGCACAGCAAATTATCTAATGTTTTTTTAATTAAAACTAACAGAATCAACATATAACTCAAAATGTGAGATCACAAGAACTTATTCATTGTCAGATTTATGGATAAACACAATCTGAGCATTCAAAAGACATTTCTATAGTTTTATTAAACACTTAGACTAATTATTTACTCTGCAGGATTATAAAATTGTGTGAATCTTTCAAGCTTGTAACACTCCCATTAGAAATCAACAACTTAACACATGTTAATATTTCTGGAGTAAGAATGACTTTTCAAGGCTTTGCACAAAATCTCAGGAATATAAGTGTCAAAATTTATCTTTTTTTACCCCCAATAATTGAGCTCACTTCCCAAACCATGATACGCCCTCCACCATCTTTTGCATTTACAGCAGTGCCTTTTTGTATTTTTTCTAAATGTATATACAGTCTTCTTCAAATTGTCACCGTGATATTTGGGAGCTAAGTTAACCACGTGGATAATAGATGTTTTTTTTTGTTTATAAACATAAAGTTACATTCACATATGTTTCTGCAGCTGACTTGTATTTTACCGTGTGTGTTTTAATTTGTAGATGTGCTTTGTTTTACCTCACAGTTCCACAATCTGTGGTTTCAAGATCGTCCCTAAGGACATTCTGACACGTGAACCAGGGACTAAACTTCTTTGCGATCACCGGATGACCTGTCACAGTCACCTCTCCTCCACGGTTTCACGTGAACGGAACCTCCTGCAGGTACTTTCCCCCCCGTCAGGATATTTTGTTGTGATGTGGTGATCGCAGGGCTGTTTTTAACAAATGGGAATAGCAAAAATCCTTATTGCCAACCATTTAAAGAACAATAGTCTCAGCTGCGGACATGTAAACATCCATGTCAGCCCAAATAATTCTGTGACTTTTTCCACGCTCCATATAAAGCTTCGTCTCATAACCTGTGAAAGTTTAGACCACGTGATTCACACCAAATATGTCATGAAAAGAACGTATTTTCCAGTTCCTGTTCCTACAAACATCTAATATAATTTAAATGAATATGAATATGTATGACATCAAGTGTATTTTTGTCACTGCTGTAGAAGTTCACGTAGTTTGACCTGATTACAATGAGCAATTAATCAGTGTGTTCAAAGAAACCTTAAAGTTTAAGTGATTTTGTGGGTTTTTTTTTTCCTACTTGAATTGTTTTTAAATGTGGCAAACATCAGATTGTTTTATATAAGTAACATATAAAGAAACCTCGTTGATTTCAGAGGATTTTGAACTCTCTTTTTGCAACTTTTTACGTTTCACAAACATTAAAAAAATCAGGTTTAGGAACTCCCATTAAGCCTGCGTTTCTCATAAAAAATAACTTAATTTGTTTAGATTTACAATGTTACTTTATGAAAGTGCAGCAGATCAGCACCAGTTTCAGGTGGAAACTTTAGTAGATTTGTTTTCGTTGTTGTTTTCTGTGTTTTATGACACATCATATTTAGGTGTTGAAACATCCAAGTCTCTTGATTTCCTGGTTAATTCGAATTAAATGCAGTTCTTGGAGTTCTTCTATAAACGCACACACATCATCATCATCCTCCACATGAAAGGCCAGCAGCTGACATTTTGGAAGTTTCACGAGTGGACAGAAACGCTGCGTTTAAAGCCGCGGGGCTTCATGGTAATTACTTCACTTCAAGGATTTAACCATGAGTCTCAAACCCGTGACGATCATGAGGGTTTTTTTTTTGCCCCTCTCTGCTCTGCCACACACGGAGGAAAAACATTTGAGGAGTGAAATAAGTCAGAGCTTTGTGGACTCAGGTCTGAGGAGGCTTTCAAACCGGAGGACGTGCTCTCTCTGCCATCCAATAATACATCTGGTAAGAAAGTTGCCTTTTTGTTTGACTTTTTTATCTTTAGGAAAGGTAGCAGACAGTCAGTGAGTTCAGCCAAGAATATTGAAATGATTTTTAACTCTTTTGTGCTCCATGATCCGATTACCGTTTGCTAATAAGCAAGCAAATGCATCAGATCTCTATTAACAAGGTCAGGTTTGTGAGTGTATTAACAAAAATATGCAAATATTTAGACTAACTACTTCCTTTTGATAACTATTATAACTTAACGAGGTATTTGTTTGCTGTTTGTGGACCTACCTGTCTGAAAGTGATTATTTTTCCCCACAATAATTAATTTATAGACTATTAATGAGCATACGGTGCATATATTAATCAGTTCATACAGTCTATTGTTTAATTTAAGAACATGTCTAGTATGGTCGAATCCTGAAATAGTTTCCTGCTGACTTTCAGCTTGATGTTGTGCAATCGTACCAGCGGGATGCCTCGGGGAGACTTCAATATCTATTTTACCAGCGGTCGAAGAGGAAACGTCAGAGCTGAGGAGTAAGCGTCTTATTTTCTTTAGAAATCGGGGGGGGGGGATTAATAAATCTCTTGCCATCTGCAGGCGTCACGCACCTTTTGAGCTCTGGTTTACAGGTTTTCTTCTATGAATCTCTACTAATTCTGTGGTGAAAACTACAGGTATGATGCCCCGGAGAGATGCAGCACATGAAGGCCTAACTACCTGGTGTGTTTTGTATCCCAGGGCCGTGGGCATAGCTCTGCTGGTGGTCATCCTTGCAGGCCTCTTCATCCTGGGCTGCTGGTACTTCAAGAAGAGGAGTGGTTACAAAATAATCAGGGTGAGACACTCACCATCATCACTTTAATAACTCATCTTTTCAATTTATTTGTGACGATTCTTTGGTATCTTTTAATCAAATTCGTGCACGTTTTTGCAGAACCCCAGATCTGGGTCGCCAGGTTTTACAGGAGGCCAGTACTCTGAGGACGGACCTTCGGCAGAGAACAAAATGCCACTCACTGACTTTGGCAGCTTCCGATCCGTGGTGAGGGATGAACAGTTGACCTTGTGTCTGAACTGGCCAACCTCCTAAGTCTTTAATAGAACGTAAACTGCGTAACTGCGATGCACATTCTTCTTAGCTCATATAGCAGCTTAGATATTTGTGTGCGCCAGCCGACGGTTTACTGATGTTCATAACAGAGAGCACTTGTTCAGCACGAAACGTCAGCGCTCTGAGCAGTGTGGAGCATGTGAAGCCAGTGCGAGGCAGCGGATGCCTGAGGGAGATTATTTTGTCACCAGACTAGGCGAAGGCAAGTTAAGTCAGCATATTCATGTGTCGAAGAAAAGCAGCTCAAATCAACTCACTTTTATGGTTTGTAATTCGGTGTGATTACAGACAATAAAAGCTTATTTATATAGTGCAAATTCACGACAAAAATCATCTCCGGCACTGTAAAAAAAGAAAAAACAACATTCACATGCATTATAAAATGCCATTTAGTAAAAGTTATCTATCTAAGGAAGCCAGCGGATTGAGTTAAATCTTCCATCCTGAGCATCGCAAAGGCGACAGCGGAAAGGAATGACTCCCTTTGAACGGGAAGAGACCTCCAGCAGAACCAGGCTCAGGACGAGCGGCCATCTGCCTCGACCGACCAGGGTTTGAGAGGACAGGAAAGAGACGCAGACAAACACAGAATGACTGGTCCAGGTGGAGTTTGCTTTGGGAAGAAAAACATGTTAAGGATGGACATAATTACAAATACAAACATGGAGAGCAGAGTGAGTAGAGAGAGCAGCAGAGGGAGGAAATGTGGTCAGTTTGTCCTCCAGCAGTCTGAGCCTACAGCAGCAGAACTAAGGGAGAGCTCAGGAAACCAAAACCAACCCTAACTATAGGATTCATCAAAAAAGAAAGTCTTAAACTTTGTTCTAAAATTAGATGGAGTGTCAGAAATTCCACAAGATAGGAGCCTGATAAGTGGAAACTCTGCCTCCTGTTCTACTTTTAGAAACTCTAGGAACCACAAGTAAACCTGCAGTCTGAGAGCGAAGAGGTCTGTTAGGAAAATATGGAACAATAAGATCTTTAATATAAGCTGGAGTTTGGTTGTTGAGAGCTTTGTTTGTTAGAAGGTTTTAAATTCTATTATGAATTTGATACAATATAAATAACTGACTTTCAGCAACAACTCAAACATTCACTTCAGTTGTTTTTGTTGCACTCTTCCCTAGGTTCCTAATGCTCCTCCAGCCTACGAAAAGATTTCTGGGGAACCACTGCCACCTCCCTATTCACCCTGAGGGAGGTAAACTGTCAAGATATCTACAGAGAAACGGGAAAAGACCAACCTCAGAACTGAACTCGATGGCTAACTAACGTTCATGTTACTGCCAACATGTGTCATAGCTAAATAACACCAAGAAATCTGAGAAACAGTTATTGTATTTCCTATTGCTTTACACATGAATAAACACAATATATGCACCGAATAACAGAAATAAAAATATGATTTCACAATTCTGTTTAAAAAAAAAAAAAAAAAAAAGCTCAAACACGCTTGTTTGGGACAGTTGCATTGTTTATTTCCATGCAGAAATGTCCACAGTTGTTAAATGAAAATGTACCTAGTAAATATATTTTGAAAAATCTATATGGTAAAAATAAATAAATGTGACTCTAAAACATTTACATGGACTCAGACATGTTGTAAAAATTCACCTAAGATTATGCTTAAAATGTAGTTTTCAAACTGTTTATCTGTCAAAAAAAAAAAAAAAAGAAGGACATTGATGACCAAATGAAAGATCAATCAGAGCAACTTGTAATAATGAATATCAAACCAACAAATAAGTCATGAAGCAGTATTTACAACATTAAAAACAGCAAAACGCTCATTTCATTTCACTTTACTTTCCCACTTTACTGATTCGTTGTGATTTACTGGCCACCTTCCTTTGAAAGGTTACAACATTCATGTCAGGATAAGTTTCTCCGTGAGAAACCCATCGCAGTATACAGTTTCAGTATGTGTGATCACACAATTTCGTACGAAAAGATTATCTAACCAAAAGTTAAAATCTGTCTGAAATTGCAAGAGGATTTAAAATATACCAATATGAGGCCTGTCACAACTACGCAGGAGAGAAATTGTATCTGGACTCTCATGTAGCAGGCTCCGTGTTGTTCTGATGGTTCACTCCGTCTGCTTGAAGGGGCTGCAAAGTGGAATCATGTGTTTTTAGTGCTCCACTGGGACTATTGGAGGAACCCACCAGTGCATCAAGAGGATTGGGGCAGGCAGTCAGCTCTGCTGGATTTGCCCGGCACTGAACAGTGCTCAAAACAGCACCGTCAGGACTAATGAGCAGCTTGGATGGCACGCTGGCGTGTGTACCCAAGGCTGAGGTCTGCGCCGAGTCCTTTCCGAGCGCTGTATTGGTCAGTATGACAGGCGGGTGGATGGTGGAATTTGTCGTCAGCGATGGGATTGGTTGATCTGAACTCGTTGTTACAGTGGTGCTTGTTGGAGGTGCAGCTGCCACGTGTGCCATTTCAAAGGTGCTGACAGTGCTTCCAACTGGTGGAACAGTAGCAATGGGCAGTGCTTGCATCCTGGATGCTGCACTTATGATTGGTGGGGCAGTCACTGTTGGCAGTACCCGTGTCCCTGTACCAGAAAGCATGGGCATCTGCTCTTTGAGTACAGTGTTTCCTGGTCCAGTTTGTACTAAACCCTGTGGATGAACAGTTGAGGGCGCAGCCACCTTAACTTCTGTCTGCTCCGGCTGTATGGAGTGGCCAAGAGTTGTCACTCCAACCACCTGCTGGCTAGGAAGATAACTACACAGAGCTGCAGCTGGGGAGGGGGCAACAGAAACTGGTAAGACAGGGCTACACAAAGCACCTGCTGACGAGCTGGGTAATCCAGGTAAAGATGATAAAGCTCCTGACAATTTGGGCAACGCAGTTGATATTGCAGATGAGAAGATGGATGAAGACTTAGCTTGTGAGGCTGTACCAGCAGCTACCCTGATTGTAGCTGGTGCTGAACCAAGAGCGGGGGCACTAGTTATTACTGGGGAAACTATGGCCGGTACACCGCCCAAACTTGGTGGAGAAGAGACCAAAGTGGGTGTAGATACAGGTGGTAATCCAAAGTTACCTGCATGACCAGATGGAAACCTAGGCAGGGCTGGTACTACATTTGTTTTGCTGGGTATCAGGGTTGAGCCCACGCCAGGTGTTCCTGTAAGCCTGAAAGGTATCACATGTGGAGTGCTTCCCATCAAAGATGGCCCAACAGCAGGCGTGCATGCTACAAAAGGAGAACTTACGGCCGGCACGCCGGGTAGCCTGGCTGTAGACTGGGGTAAAACTGGTGCCCGAGGCATAACAATGGTAGGGCTCGCCCCTTTGGGAGCTACTGATGGCCTTATGCTAGCGGGAGTGGTAGTAGGCACTTGTGGTGCGGGGCTAGAGATGATAAGGACGTGGCTGCCTGGACCCAAACCCTGGGGAGGGACTACGAAGCGTGCATTGTTGAGGAAGATCTGTGTGCCCGCAGTGAGGTGCGTAGAGGTGTTGATGATTATCCTCTGCTGAACTGTGCCTGTGGTGGAGGTGGTGAATGGAGTGCAGGTGGTTGGTGCAGAGGAGAAGGTGGTTTGGGTTTTATTACCGGCAAGCTGAGAAGATGATAACAAAGATGTGTTCTCTTCATGAACGCTGCCTTTGATATATAGGGGCTTAGGGTTAAGAGTAGGAATTTGCATTTGGGCTGGGCTACCCCCGGTAGCAACGGTCACTTCGGCAGGAGAGCTGTTGGACGATGCACCTGCAAGGATCCCAAAGTCCTTCTTGTTCACGTTTCCTGGTAGCGAGGTGGGAGCAGCAGATCTAGAGCAGCTTGTTTGAGAGATAACAGAAACAGAGGGTGTACCGTGGAGTGGAGAGCTGGTGGTGAGAGAGCTGCGAGTATCCACCTGGGTTGAATAGGTTGTGACAGTAATTACAGTTGTGTATGGGACCAGTCCAGTGGTGGAGGCAGCTGTTGGAAAGCTGGATCCTATTACAGACACCGGTATGGTTGTTGAAGGAGACTGTGACAGTGCACCAATGGTCTGTCCAACAGACGTAGTCTTTCCTATCAATGGGATTGCAATGCCTGGTAACACACACACACAAAAATGTAATTAATATACTTGGAACTGTCTGTATTTCATGCAGTACTTAGTCTGAATGAGTTCTTAGTTATGAGAAGTAGTAATCTGTCCACTGGAAACAAGTGTACTTTTGTACAGCCTTCTTAATGAAATTCTGGATTAAAATTAGCAAAGCGAATGGAAATATTTCAGACCCGTTAACATTATCATTAACTCATGTTGTAGTTTTATTTTAAAATAAGTTCATTTAAATATTTTTGCCGAAACAAACGTCTAAATAAATGCTTCTGGGTATGATCTACAGTGCCGCAGAGCGTAGTGACCTCCAAGACTATTTTAAGACATATTATTTCTCTAAACTGATTTAATTCCACAATTCGGTACAGTAACATTTAAAATTAATAAACACAGCTTCTCACTCCTCCTACTACATGCTCGTCCTAGAGTCTCGGTCATCCAGGACATAGCAAATCCAATATAAACTATTGTGTAGTTGCAGATGTTTTGCTGCCCATACGAGGAGGTGAAATGTCTTTAAATACAGAACAGAAGTCCAGTTGCTTTTTGGATCCAACTACATGATGCCCATTGCTGTTTAGTTTCCAATCTGAATTGAACAAGCGTAAAATAAGTAATTCTCTTATGAAGTCACATGTACAAAACCTACCTGAGGGCAGAGTGTTGTTGCTGGTCTTGGACAGTGCCTCTGAGCTGACACTGCAAACAGGCTGAGCTGAACTTAATCCCATCTTTAGAGTTTGACTTGTTAATGAGGAGTTCAGTGCATGGCCGTTCCCAGTTGCCATTGCTGGCTTTGGTAAGGGTCCCGTGAAGGTGGTAGATGAGGTTGCTGTGGGCTGGCTGATGACCATCACTCTTGAGCTGGTGACTGACTTGGGCGGAGAGGGCGTGCCCTTCGGTGTGGCTTTGTTTGAGGAAGATGGAGCAACCAAAATGTATTTGGTAACGTGGGCTCTCCCATCTGTACTGGTACGTTTCACACCAGTCTTGCTTAAGAACTCCTGTGTGAGAACTGGAGAAACGCCAGAGCTGCTTGGTGACGGGACGGCAACGACATTTTTTAGCGCCGACGCTGGAAAAGCAGAACCAGAGGAAGCCGTGTGCACCCGCTGCGGCATCTTTGTTTCAGCAGTCGAGAAGCTTGAGCCTTGACTCAGAGCAACAGAAGTGCCGGTCGTTTGGCGTTCTGGGCCTGTCACAGGAATGCTACTTGTCGCTGTGGTGAGTGTGGAGTTTGAGAATTTGGGAGCCTGCTTCTGGGTTTGGGCCGCCGAGATACTTGGGACTGCTGGGACAGTGGAAGGCGATGTCTGAGAGGCAGCAGAAGAAGACAAAGTGCTTGTCTTAGATACAAGAAAGGCTTTTAACTGAGGGGAAATAGTGATGACTGGACTGGTAGGAAAAGACCCAAGTGAATTCTGGTCTGAGGATGTCTGGACTTTGACGATGCCCGTGTTTCCCCCTCTAGTTGTTACCAGAATGGACTGTGAGTCACGGATACAGACAGTCTTGAGCTCCTGTTTAGGTTCTGTAAATGTAATGCTTTCAGTAGAAACGGCTCTGGAAAGAGTTGTGATGGACAAAGGGGTCATCATGCTGCCTTTTGGTGTGCTGGTTTGGATGCTGCAAATTTGTGTCTCCTTACATCCTGACGCGTTTAGGGGCCCTCTTTGCAAATGAGGGGGGAAAGAGAAAGTAGGACTTTTCCCTGTCCTGGTGTCTTTTATTAGATCTAATTGTTGAACAGGGATTTTACTCTCAGGAATGCTAAATCCAGGAACATCAGTCGATATACATACAGGGGTGGCCACCTTAGAAACTGGAACCTGAATGTCCTTGGACTGTTTTGGATTTACATCAGTCGTCTTTGTTTCAGTTTTTTGAATGAGAAGGTTAGAAGGTAAAAACACCACTTGTTGCATAACCTTTGCTGCAGTGTTCTGGTCCACAACAGAATGAACAGACATCCTGATTGGGCTGCTACTGTCTTTTCTTACAAGGTGACCCAGTCCCTCCGGTGCCTTATACACCACTTGGATGGCACTTTTTGGTTCAGCCTGGCATGATTTGGCCTGTGGTGTTTTAGGAAGAGCTGGCTGCTTGTGGACTTGTGTCTGCTGGGGTGTTTGCGTTGGTTTTTGCTGCGAGTTCTGTTGGTAACCAAATGGGAAACTTTGTGCTTTTGAAACTTTAAGATTAGTCGCTGCAGAGGTAGGTAGAGGAACCAAAGACCCCTTTCTCTGTCCACCTACACTGGACAAACCTGGGAAGTCAGATGGTCTTTTCATCAAGGTCACTTTGTTTCCCACACTCTTAGCCAGCAGGGTCGGGATGGGCGTGTAGCCCTTGGGCAGACCGCAGGTTGGGTTCGGGGTGGGGTATGTGGGCGACAAGGAATTATGCGTTGGCATCCCTGTTGCCCATCCTGAATCCTTGGATTGATTTGCTAGGATCAGCTCAGATTGCAACTCTCCCCTTGACTCTGCAGACGTAATATTGGTGCCAACAGCTTGAACTCTTGACAACAGAGCAACACCTTTCTCTTTACTGGGCAGGGTGTGTTTTAGGTGGTTTGGAGTTGCGCAGGTCACACTTTCTTCTGCAGCAGGCTCAGCTCCAAATTCTCTGGTGCTTGCTAAGAACATAACAGAGATGATTATTAGTGTTACAGTGGTAAATTAGCTATATCGTGGTTTCTGTACAATGTCATCAATGTGTCTTAAAATGCTAAAAAAAAGGCTCAATTTATTTTTAAAACAATGAAAATGTACACTTGCTAAACAAGTTCATAGCAATCTACCAAATGCAAACTGCTTTTTGCCCTCTGGTTGAATGTTTAGAGTAGTGCTACTGAAATACTGCTATTTGAAAAGTTTCAAGTTTAGATAATAATATTTTCCCTTTTTTGTACAAAAGATAAAAACCAACAAATTCATGCATTTTTAATCTGTTGATTTCAAAATCTGACTGACTCCAAATAATTTGAAGTCTGATCAGCAAATATTGATTTTCTAATTAACAAATATAATCAACTGTACCAATTTTTATTTTTTCCAATTCTAGTTTCATTTTAAATATAACTGACTATAAATATTGAAGCTTTAAACACTGTCTGATGTACAAAATTAACCAAAATGTCTGCAAAAAGTGCAAATGTTGTGCCTTATCTCACAACGATGTAATTTAACCTTATTAACGACTTTACGGCCAACAAAAAAAACAACCTTAGTTTTGCATTACAGCACCTAAAATATGAATAATAGTTGTTCTAGTTTAATTACTTTACCTCCACTCCAAAGGCCTCTGGGAACATGTTCCTGGTCGTCTTCTTCTAATTCTCCACAACCATCTTTCTCCAAACCCCCCTCCTCATAGTCATAATCCTCATCTGATGACGACGACGAAACGCACTCCTCACGCTCAAAGTTATTGTACTCTGGATGCTTCTTGAAATCATCAAACTCCTTTTTTAAACGAAGCCTGTGTCGGCAAAACAAAACAAGTGAAAGATTTTTTTTTCCCATTTCAGCAATGGTGGATTGTTTCCTGAACGCAGTACGTTCAGTTTCATCGTACGTTGTTAAAATTTCGAACCTGTTTCTTTGGTAGGCCTTAGCGAGTTTCGGTTCCCAAGGTAAAAGTTCATTCAGAAGTCTGATTAGAGTGCTGTGAAGTTCTTTCACTGCTTCCTTCCTATAGTACCACCGACCCTGTGGGTTCACACACGGCGACAGCAGTGTCAGCAGCAGCGCGGTGCGAGAAAGTGAATGCCGTCTTTTCTAGGACGCAACGAGGGTAAATCCCCCTGACAGAGGCGCGACTGTCACCTACCAGTTTCTTCTTCATGCTCTCCAGCTCATCGAGCTCATCTTCAGTCTTACTGATCAGCTCTCGCAGTTCGTCGAGGTTGCTGCAAACCAACTACACGTGGCAAGAAAAAAAAAAAGACAAGATGACAAGGCTTGAATGACGACTGCAACGAAAGCTTTGAGACGATGTAAAGAAAGCGCACAATGCACCGTTTAAATGAGTAAACGAGGCGGCGTCAGAAAAAGCTGAAACCAAGTGGTTAACACGTTTTTAAAGCAGTGGTTCAGACATTTACGCTGACTTTTATTTCATTACAGACAACTTCAGACCAAGAAATTCTGTTTTGCCTCATTAATCAGCATACCGTACATGCATTTATGCACCTCAGATCTGATTTAAGCTGCTAATATAAAGAAATGGACATAGGATCATTTTGGGAAGTCTGAGTTAGACACATTATGAAGTTACATTTACAAATACTATTAAAAAAAAAAGAAAAGCAGCCTGATGTTAACCTTGTCAGGAGGCTGCATCAACTTTACATGGTTTTAGAAGCATCTATGATAGACTATCATACAAAAATTATTGTTAAAAAAATTGCTTTCCAGATGTTTTTTTTTCATTTTTTAAAGAGGCTGATGCTTCTCGAGCCAAAAAGCCAAAATGAAATCCTCAAAGCCATGACACATTTAAAGTGTTAAGAAGAATAATTATAAAATTTCAATATAGGTAAAGCTCTAACGTCACAAATACGTTTGGAACGTCGAGTCTGAAACGCAGGAACGGATTTATGTTAAATAAAATAAGGCTGAAAATTACGATTCTATACCTTCTTATTTAGGGGTTGTGCGACTGTGCATCTACCTTAAATGATGTTGCAGGTGGAGCCTCATCTTTAGTTTTCCTCAGTGTTTCAGTTTTTTTCCCTGTAGACATAATAACAGTAACACAACCATGTGATTGGGAAAAAAAAAGAGAGCTTAAGGTAATCCAAAATAAGTAGGTCCACACCGACACTGATCATTCATGCCCCTACCTGTTTTATGTCTTTTCTTTTTGTCCGTCCTTTTAATTGTCAGGGCGACTTTTCGGAGCGCGGACATGGCATCCTCGTCTCGGGGCAGCCTCGCCCTGTCCGCGCGCTGAGGATGCTTGTGCTTTTTCTTCCGCTTTTTTTTTTTAGTCCAGATCTTGTCACTCAGCCTCTCTTCACTTGAGTTCTGAGCACTCTCAGAAGACAGCTGGGTCGCTAGCCCGGAGGCGCCGCAGCAGTAGTCGCCCCTTGTAGTTTTTGCCTGACCAGTTTTGCTTCTGCAGTCCAAACAGGGGGAGGTTTGGCTGGGACTGGGACTTGAGTCCTCTGCTTTGACGTCGGCAGGTTTAGTCGGGGACTCCAGGTTCACAGAGGAAGCAGGAGACCGGCCCGTGTAGCTGTGCTCTCCGACACTCAGGCAGGGATCCTGCGTTTCTGCCTTAATAGTACGTTCCGAACCCAACGAGAAGACCCGCTTCTGCTTGGACTGTTGCTCGACACTTGAAATTTCTTGTTTCACATCGTCCACGCCACTAACTTGACTGTTTGTGAGAAATAAGGAGTCCGTGTGTAGTTTTGCGTCCAATTTAGAGTTTTCACTGGAGTTTCCGTAAGAGGATCCTGATTTAGGCACTTCTTTCATCGGTGACCACAGCTGAAAGCGTTGTTTATCTTCCTCCCCATTCCCCTTCTCCTTTCTGAAAGCCCCGAATGTTTCTGTTGGTCTTTTGCCAAAATCTCCACATTCTGCTGTGTCCATCAAGGCGCCGTCACACACAATCTCAGTTTTATCCGCCTCACTCTTTATTACATCCGACTCCTCACCCTCTGTCCCTTGTTCAGCCTCAACTCTTTTCACCAGAGCGGAGGGGAAAGGAAATGCCGGAGGTGTGCTGGGACTCTGGCAATAGATCCTCAGGTCTGCGCCGCAGAAGTGTGGGAAATGTATGTAGGCATTCTCCTTGCTGTCGTAGCCCAAAATAGACTCCCTGCACTCATGAATGGGTTGGGCCAGCACGGCGTCCTGTACGTCCTTCTGCGTCTCGTACACGTGGTCACACAGTCCCTTCAGAAGCCAAACCCGCTGGTAGAAGGGCAACAAATGGAAGGGCTTCTCCTCCAAAGGGCTCACCTCCCCCAGGATGCTGAAAAACTGGTGGCAGAGGCCCAGCTGCTCCGCGCGCCGCGGTTGCTCGCGAGAGGCGCCGACGGTCCGGTACCAGCCCACGACGCGCTGCCTCAGCTCCGACTCCCAGCGGCGGTAGGGCAGCGCGGACCGGCGGTGCAGAGCGGCCCTGCGCTGCGGCGGGAA
Organism: Kryptolebias marmoratus; assembly: GCF_001649575.2. Taxonomy (NCBI): domain Eukaryota; kingdom Metazoa; phylum Chordata; class Actinopteri; order Cyprinodontiformes; family Rivulidae; genus Kryptolebias; species Kryptolebias marmoratus. The sequence goes on from NC_051443.1 coordinate 16,013,975, forward strand.
CAGCAGCGAGGACATGATTTTGGACAGGAGCAGGCTGCAGCGCGGCATGAGCAAGCAACGCTCCAGCTCGAAAAACACTATCTCCGGGAGGCTGAGGGCAGTCTGAGCGAGGCAAAGGAAGTGTCCGATGGCGGGGAGCTCCCACATGGTGTCCACTCTTTGGGGGAAAGCCTGCGACAGCAAGCTCTGCTCCCACTCCTCCACCTCCTTGGCTGATATTTCTTCCGCCTCCTTCTTCTCGAGCTCACGTTGCCTGAACAGGGCAGTGGATACAAGTTCTTAAATGTTCGATTGACTGAAAAAAAACACAAACTTTTCTTTCAAACGCCCACTAACCTCTTCTCCTCCTTGGCCCGCTGTTGCTCCTCCAGGCGTAGCTTCTGCACCATGATAGACTCGTGCCCAATTAAGATGGGATGGTTACGAGATGGCGGTCTTCTCCTCGTGGAGGTGCCCCCGGAGCTTCGCTCTTCCTCCGTGCCAAAGCGCCCTTTAGAGGTCACTGCCAGTGTTGTTTTCTCCCGGAGAGTCCTATTTTGAGATAAAAAAAACTATTAGGTAAAATGATTGAAGCTGCTTAAAAACAGCTTTCATTTGTTGGAAGCAGACAGACCGTATATCTACAAACTCAACAAGAGGGACAGCAAAACAATCGATGAAAGTTTGCACCATCACCTGAAGCTAAAAGATCATTATATCATCATCCTCTTTAAAATTCCAATATTTTGAAGAACTGAAAGTTTGCGGTCCTTTTAAAACCACGATTTACATTTTCTGCTCTAGTGTAAGTATATTATCTCGGAAAACAATATTTGGAAATTCGTCAGTTCAGCAGTTTGTTCTGGGTTCTTTGTAGCTCCTTTATTTTTTTTTACCTGGAAAGCAACGTGAGCTTCTGCTCCAGCATAGTTTCCAGCTTCTGAGCTTGTTTGGAGATCCAGTGGTCCACCCCGTGATAGCGGTAACAGTTCTCCAACATGAGCCTGAAGTCTGCAACAAACTCTGTTATTGTCTCAAATTCCTGGTTGACAAACTTCTCTTTTATCCTCTGCAGGCACATCGACTGCCTCAGCTGTGAATGAACTCGGCCCTGAACGCCTCCGATGCCGTGCTGGGCGTCATGGTGGCCGATGGGATGGAGGAACTGGCTGGTGATCGCTTTGTGTTTGTCCAAGAGAATGGTGGTGAAGATCTTGTAGGCTTGCTGGACCTCATAGTTCATATCGTCCTCGAAGCCATCTCTGTTGGTGGAAACGCAGACCTCAGGCAGAGAGAGGTCGTTCTCGGGAAATGCAGACACGCCGTTGTTGCTCACAGCAAGGCGCTCGCCCCCAGCGGCGACACGCTCACCGTGGCCGGAGTGGCGCAATGCCGCCAGAGCTTCGGCTTCACACGTGCCATTGCTGAGCCCGTCTTCAGGTACGGTCGGGTTGGGGTCGCCGGGGCTGCTGCATGTCCATTTGGGTGGCGAGGATGCGGCATGGGAGGCGGGCTGCTGAGGGGCTGGGTTTTGGTCCGTCACAGTCAGATCCTGGTTGAGGAACCACTGCTGGCTGCAGCCTGCTGTGATTTGGTCTGTCATGTTGTCCTGGGCCACAGCGCAGAAGCACCTGAAGGAATGAACAGGCGTCATTAGTGCCGAAACAAAGCGAATAAGACTGGATGAAAACAAGGATCACGTGCGCAAGAGACATTTTTGATCAGGGTGACTCCTAATTGTGTAATAACACCCTCTAGGATTAACAAAGCCTGGCTTTTAGCCTCCTCAGATCAGGCTAAATGCACAGAATAAATCTCCATGATAACTCGGGCGTCTCTGCTTTTGGTACATTAAGCCAGGATGACCAGAACATACCGGCTTAACCCCGTAACCATGTTTTGTGAAACAGCCCTCCTGGTCCAAATAAAATCACAACAATTAAATGAGTAGCTAGCAGTCAGGATTTCTTCCCCCATTGGAGGTTATATTTACACGAACAAGATGATCACATGTGATCGACTCCAAACTACATGTAGTAGTTTACCCAACTCCCGAAACTTCGCAGACTTTCTTTTTTTCCCACTCGAATGTTATTGGCTCGTTAGCTTTGACGTTAGCAACGGCGAGCTAGCTCGCGTCAAATAATAACAAAGAAAGTAAACAAAAGTTAGTTTCGCCTGCTCGAGGAGAACACTCCATTGACGCGTTTCTTTTCCGGATCACGTGCCAGAACCAGGCGCAAACAAAGTGACCAGAGATGGTTTCAGCAACATACCTTATCGGTGCGGCGGCTCCTCGGCAGCTTTTTAGCGAGCTTTAGCGGCTACGACAGCTCCGCTAGCTGGGTTAGCTGGCTATTGTCTCCAACTTGAGGCCTGCAATTACTGCGTTCGCTATCCATATTATTCCTTTTGAGCGGTCTAATGTCCAGAAGACGAGAAGCTACGCGGACTTGTGAATGTCGTCATCGCACGGAGTGATGTCAGTGACAGCAGCGAAGCTAACGGAGCTTTAGCCGAAGTAACTGTAGCCGACTGACAACACACAGCAGTTCATCGCCGCTAGCTGCCCCGGCTAACTACATGTTGTCAACTTCTCACGGCTACTTCGTGGTGTGTGGAAATCCTCGCTGTCCCTTCGGAGAGAAATCCGCGACGTGTGTCGCGTCCAGAAGCCCCGGCCGACAAGTTCCCCGGGCTGTGTGTGTGTGTATGTGTGTGTGTCAAGACGACCGAGCCGTCCGCTCCACCGAAGATGCTCTACTTCCACCCTGCGTGCAGCCGATGCGAGCAGCCTGACGTAACGAGCCGCTTCCCCGCGCCGTGCCCAGCTGCTTTACCCATCGTGCACAGAAGTCATCAAGAAGCATCTGGCTTTACCAGGCATGAGTTGTAACTGGTGAGGTAAAGCGTGTTTCAGTTCGTGAAAGGTGACAAAGGAAACAGTTTTTGTGTAAAAGTACTTCTCCCGTTTGACCACTAGATGTCGCTTCTCATTAGTCTACAACAGTTGATAGACGTGGGTAAATTATACTCTTTTTGTTGCCTTTCAGGTACAGGTAGCGGTCTAAAACAATTTTCTTAGCATTAAATATTGATACATTTTAATAATTATGACTTTTCAAGTCATAATTTTGAGATTCTGTCTCATAAATATGAGCTGGTATCTTAAAATTATTACTTGACATCTAATATTTACAGGATGGTATCTCATAATATTGACATACTAAGTCATAATTAAGCAATACTATCTACAAATTATGTATTGCTTAATTATGAGATATTATCTAATAATTTTATGAGATAGTATCCAGAAATATGACGAAGTATTTCATAAATATGAGCTATGGTCCCATAATTATGACATCCAAAGTCATAAAATGAGATCATATTTCGTAAATATGAGAAGCTAAGTCATCATTTCGAACCAGTTTTTTTGTAATTTTGACTTACAAGATTTGTTTTTATTTCTCCAAATGACAAAAATGGGCTCCCACATGATGTGTAAAAAGACCAAACCAAAAAAACAACCTTTTTTTGTAGCGACAAGGACTTGAACAGTTTAATTGTCATAATTGCGCTAATTAAAACTACAATTTTAATAGGATGCATCATAGGTGGGAGTTTGAGAGCTATGAAACCTAACACAAGCAGTTTATTAAAAGAGGACTTTTCAGAATAAAAACAGCTCAGCTCACGCTGCAGCTGCCACATTTTCAAAGCCAGAGAGAAAGACTACCAGGAAAACAAGCAAAACAGATGTTACACTGGCAATTAGAGTGCTGTAAGAGGCATCCAGCAGGAATCCAGCAGAAATCCAGCTGGGGCAATTGTTAATTAAGCAGTTTTGCCACCAGGGGCCCCTGCTTTCCTGTGATTGTACCTTAACTGAGAGGTGATGTCAGGCAGAAACTTTTAGACAAATACAAATGCACTGCAAATCTGTACAAAGTTATGTTTGCTGTAAAAATTTACATTAGACACCACAGACACAAGTTTACTAAAGGATTTTAAAAAGCTTATTTTTCTCTCTTTTTTAAAAAAATAATATTAAAATGTCATGTACTTAGTTTACAACAGCATTATTTTTAGCTTAACAACAAAACAAACACACAGGAAAACAGGCTTTGATTTACGTCAGAAAAATAGAGATTTTATTCGTTTTTTTCATTTTTATTTTCTTTTATTTCCAGTTTGTTTAGACCAGCATGTTGCCTTTCCGTGCGTCTGATAAAAATCTTGTTTTTCATGTGCAAAAGGAACTTATGATGGCAGCAAAGTGATTTAGAAACAGACAGCGGTGATAAAAAAAATATATATATAAACCAGAGCAAAATTTAAAAAGGAAGATGCATAAGAAATGTGTTTTCTGTATATCTTCTTGAGCAGAAGTCTTCTCTGCTGAAACTGTTTATTTGTCTCTGTCACTTGGTGTTTTTAGGACTGCAATAAATTTAGTTCTACTGAGAGCAAAGCTATGTACCATGCAGACAGGATTGTTATTTCAGTCGTCCATCTAATGGATGTTTTAACTTAGTGGTCTTTTTTGTATCTAATTCTGTCCTTTTAACAACTTTATGGTTGTTTGTGGCTTGATTTATGTCCCTAAAATGTGATTATTGTACATATATTTGCAGCCATTCCATGTGTTTGTGTAGTTGTTTTTTTCTACTTGTATTATTTGTATTGTTGCATTTATATTGTTTTAAGTATCTGCCTTTAGCCGTCCAGAGCTACAAGGTAATCAGACCCAACATAAACAGCACCATGTTGAACTGATGCATATGTGCCAAATCAACAATATTCTACTACCCTGAATTATAAAGTACTTCTAAGAACACACTGGAAAGCATGGGAAGGTGTCAGAAAGACAGCAAGAAGTGCTATGAACAGTACTGTTCAAATGTTTTCAATCACTTCTAAATTTTATTAACATTTTCCTTATGTTTTAAAGTCTTTCAACAGTTTTTTAGGTGCTCTTTCACTCATTTCTTGTCCAGTTTTTGTACTTGAACACATGTTTGTGTTTAATATGCTTTTCTATGTTAATCAAACTTTTATTCTTGTTGGTTTTTTTTATAGATTCAAAGAAGATGCTAATGCCTAACGAGTTCATTTAAAATGGGTTTGTTATAATGAAGTCCTTTGAGTTTAAGGAATGAGTGATAAAGAAGAATAAATGAAAAAAATCTGGTGAAAATGGTCAGGTACCGGACTGAAAATCGATGCAAACAGAAGCAAAATCCAAAGAAAAACTTGGAAAGCTCATCAGAAAACCTGAAAAACTACTGATCAGAAGAAAGTTTGTTTTTTTGCAAAAAAAAATTATAAAACTTTGAGGAATTAGTAAAGACTCTTTCACAGTACTGTATAAAAAAAATCAAGTTTATTAAGTTTATTAACAATGTATCCTTAATACAAACTCTTGTATTCTCAGACTCTCCAACACTAACAATGGCCACAAATAGTAAGTAATGACAAAATAGATTAAAGAGGCTATGTTGTGTTGTTACAAAGTCGACTATAATGCCAGAACTAATGTTTTTTAACATTAAATGGGGAGCTGTGCCTTTAACTGTACAAGGAGCTAGCTTAGCATGTAGCGCGTTAGCTTAGCACGAAGCGTGTTAGCTTAGCACGGAGCGCGTTAGCTTAGCATTACTTCGCGAGATTTGCTTGGCGCCGCGACCTCATGTGAGAGACGCCTCCTGCGCGAGAGAGCCACAGTCCCGACGTTACCTCTGCAGAGGAAAACGCGATGGACCCCCGAAATTGTTGAATCCCTTCTCGTTTCCGAGCCCGCTCCGAGCCACGAAAACCGCTCCAATCCGTTGTTCATTCGAGGCGTAGCAGGGCGGCGCGACAACGATGTGGATCCAGGTCCGCACCATAGACGGGAAGGAGACGCGAACCGTTGAGGACCTCTCCAGGCTGACCAAGATCGAGTCCCTACGGCTGAAAATACAGGACATATTCAACGTGAGCCCCCAGCAGCAGCGCCTCTTCTATAGAGGGAAGCAGGTAAAGCTAATTTTCTTTGTGTCGCTCCGTCATGTAGCGGGGCAGTTTTTTTTTCTTTAGACATTTTGGGCTTTTTTTGACAGGGGCTAAACGCTGGTGGAGCAGCGAGTGGTCTTCTGTCGAGCCGTTTCGGACCCATACGAGCTTCCTGTTTTGATAGGAATTCGCCAGTATAGCTCTTGCGCAAGAGCTCGGGGGTTGCCATCCTTATGGAGGAGGGAGGTGGTGGGGAGGGGGGAGAAGAAGAAAAATGCTAAAGACGACTAGCGTGCAACAAATGTCCTGCCGCCGTGTTGGTGGTGGTGGGGACGTGTTTGTTTACATTGGCAGCGGACAGAAAAGATGAACAACGCGCTCTGTTTCCACACTGCAAACGAGAAGCACTCAAAAACCGTGTGCACCATTTTAAACCCATTCCCCCCCCTCACACACACACACGCACATGTCACAGAAGTGCCTCGTTTTGTAACTTTCGCTGGCTGGGCTGCACGCGCCTTAACGCAAAGCGTGTTTTTGTTTACACTTTATTGTCAGCACGTTGTGCAGACCGTGTCTGTCTGCTGTAAACAAACCATGTCCTCACATGGCGTGATGGGGACAGGTGTCTGCTGTTTCCTCTGTCACACACACACACACGTTTCAGAGGCACGCTTTAGTGTGAACAAATCAGTCCTGTAATCCTAATGTGTTGCATTTAGGAGACAATGATAGTATTTAGCAATTACAAACAAAGCAAGACTATTAAAAATCATAACACTCCTGACATAATAATCAGAGGGAAGTGTTTCAAGCTCTTTAGCTTACTTTGCTTTACACTGGAATAAATGAATAAGATGCTGATCATTTGTTTTGGTACAATTGAGCAAATATGATTATATGCTCTGTCTCTTACTGCTTTCAGTGGATTATATGTTGCGAAAGACAAACACAGCAACTTAAAGTGAATCTGTTCATAATGCTGTTGTTCTTAGACGTCCTATAAATTCTATTTTTGTTGTGCAATTTAAAAAAAAATCACTTCAGATAGACTGATTAATTTGACCGTGCCTGAGACTACTAAACGAACCAGGTCGCTGTAGGACGCAATTTAGCCCTTTTTTTTGTTGTTGTTTTTAAAGCGAGAATGCTCTTCAGTATGTTATTTTTAAGTGTGCAAGTTCCTCTAAAGGGCTCTTAAATATATGTTTATTTACGTTAGGCAAATGTAGTTATGAAAAATAAAATAACCAAATAAAAACAGTGATTTACATCAAGCAAAGAAAAACTCATCTTGATCAACCTGTACTTCTACCAACTTTACTTTTTGGCGTACAGCCTCGATAATAACTGAGTATCATTTGAAAGATTGATTTGCTCTTGAATTAATTATGGCTAATTATTTAGGCTTGCTTGACAAATATTGCACGTTGAAGTATTTCTGTACCTCGTCTATTTAAATACAGAAATCGGTTTGGGTTTTACTATATGGCCCTATTGATTTTCTTTTGTTTGGGTTAGAAAAGCAAAGTCATTTTTAGGGAAGGAAAATCATCCTGATTGTTGTGTTTGTTCGAAGTTAATCAAGTTTAGACATTTTGTGTTTTAAGGCTGAAACCAGAGAATAATGTCATCATGAAGTTAGCCTTTAATTTCCCATAGTTCTTACCGCGAACTGTTTATCGTGCACTTTTTTTCTCTCTCTCTCTCTCTCTCTCTCTCTCTCTCTCAAAGCACAATAATTGCCAGGCAACGAAGACGACGAAAACTGCAATCTGCTTACCTGGTTGTGTGTGTGTTTGAGTTAACGGCGAGTGGCTGCGTGCAGATTGGGTGTTTGCGGTTCACTTTTTGAAAGCGCGCAGGCGTATTTCATGATGTTCTACACACATCTGGGCGCTCTCCTAACTCGTCTATTAAAAAAAGACTCGTGCATGTATATCTGAAAACCTAGCTTGCCTGTGACGTTCTGCGGCGTGTGAAACCTGTCAACGGACGCCGACAACAAAAAAACAGACTGATCCATGATCACTACAGACGTCCCAGCAGAGCATCAGCGACATGATATGCTCAGATTTCTATCATTACATTATTACAAAGCTGTTTCTAACACAATGACTCAGCCAGGCAGATAAACCCCCCAACCCCCCCAGGACGAACAGTACATGATATGTTGATCTCACTGTGCTAACGTTTAGTCACGCTTTCCTCTGTTCTCGTTTCCAGCCTGTATTATCGACCAAAAAGACACTTTACAAATTGCAGTCTGCGTGTTCACGTTGCCTAATAATCCGCTTCTTGTTGTGTAATCAAATAATAATCAGTCGGCACGCAGAGTTTCTTCTCTGCATGTCGCATATGCACGATAGAGAAAGAAAATACTTGGGAGATGTTTGGTAGAGAGAAGAAAAAATCAAAACATGCCTAGATTCTGATGTCTAATAATGCCAATTATGTCTACTTTACCCCAAGATGAGAAAACTGTGTAGTTTAGAAGTCATTTTGAGCACAAAGCAGGACTGCTGCTAAGTAATTGTATTACCAGACGTAGGTACGGTGTAGATAAAGGGGTCGTGGTTTATTAACAACCAGTCGGTTGGCGTCTTGGAGCTGCGGATGATTGTCGAAGCTGATAGCAGAACGGGCCCGCGTAGTGAAGCCTGTGCTTCCTTTTATTTCGATGGAAAATAAGTGGGGAGCCTTGATTAGGGGATTTCCATGTGCTAAGTAATGCGTGGAATGAGCCAGTGGCACACAGCGGACGCTAGCTAGAAGTCTTGCACGCACCCTGGTGTCTGTTAGGGTTTAGACTTGTAGCGGAGCAACTCGGTCTAATTCTCCTTTCAAAATGGCGTCCTGTTTTTTTTTTTTTCTCCCCCTCCAGCCCGCTGCTCTCGCTGCCTCACCAGTTCAAAGTATAGCTTGCCCTTCACTCGAAAAAGGTCCCCGAGCCGGAAGCCGCTCAGTGTTGTGATTCTTCCATCTCCACCCCCCCTCAACATTTCTAAATTGTTTTTTAGTTTGCACGATTACTCCTTGTTTGCGTTGCCGTCTGAGACTTTGGATGTCTCTCCTTTCCCCCCCTCGTACTTGCAAAAGCGTGCTCTCACACCTTCCACTGGCCGTGCGGCCTTTCCGCCACACGCTTTTGCAGCAGGCTGCACATTTTCTAACGTCGAAAGATTTGGCTTGTTGTTCAAAGCTCAGCTTAAAGTGTCCGCGTGATTTAAGCACAAGGCCATACGACACTTTTCCCTCCCTCCCCGAAGCAGCAACTTCTTTTATGTTTAGATAGTCGGGCTCTCTTCGGCTGTTAACTGCTGCTCTTTTGCAGACAGACGGCTGCTGTGACCTAGATATTGTTACGGTTTGGTTGTACGTGGATCGACGTTGCTGTAACCCTTCGGCTGATGGGATTTCTGATGGTTTTGTCGCCGTGTTGTTCAATTACCAGGAAATGCGAACTTGGCTGCAGCCATGCATGCACGCAGTCACACCCTCCTTCCACGGACAGACTGGACAAAGGGCAAAGACAATGAAAGGCGCTGAACCGAAACTACAAACGCACGCTTTCCACCACTTTCATGCGTTGTCACACTTTTCTGCCCCCTTCTAGTTGTAATCTTAGCACACCTATTAGTAAAACGTCCCACCTTTTCATCTGCCAGCTAATACAAAGGCGACGCCAAGTGATAGGGGTTTCCCGTTGCTTTTTTTTAATTGTTAGCTCACATTACTGGGGAATTTTACACCTGCACGTCTTTGTTTATGGCTCCCAAATCAATTAGATAGGTTTCAATGAATTGGTTTTTAGATGCTAGGTGGGGAAAAAAAAGCTGTTGTTCGTTTAAAAAAAAGCTGAAAAAAAGGGAAGTTCAAACAAAAACAACCTTTGCCACCTTTCCTGGTAGCGTACGAGCAAAGAGCCGTTCTTTGAGGTGAAATGACTGTGGGCAGAATGGTGGATAAAAGTCCAAAGATGGGGGCTTGTAGAGAGCAGGCACACACACACACACACACCCTTTCATTGTTTTTGGTAATATGACCTATTTTGCTCAGCTCCTCGCTAACGCAGACAGAGGGTGGAGACAAAAAGTAATTGTGCAGGAGTTGGAGCAGTTTGGGCGGCCTGTCTGAGAGGAAAAATGAAGCTAATTTCTCAGCTGCGTTCAAAGTGTCCTCTCCTGCAGCCGAGCCTGCAGCGTGTTTTGCTCCCTAAACGCGATCTCGAAACGTTGCGCCGGTAATAAATTGGCCTCCTTGATTTCTTTATTCTTAATTTGATTCCACCTTTGGCTGACTATCTGATCGTTATGGTAACCAGGTTGCTTGGTTACTTTATTGTGAGGTTGATTTCTGCTCCAAGAGCTTTAAAGTGTACATAAATGATTTGGTGAGATGCCGTTTGATAAGTCTGTACTGGCTGCAGATTAAAAGCAGCCTAAACAGATTTGTTCTTTGACGGGAAATCGGATCTTCAGAAAGGTCTTCTTCTTTTAACAGCAGCCACAGGTTTTTTTTGTCTTCTCTTTGTTTGTTGTTTGCTCTGACAGTACTTTGTGTGTTTTTTTTTTTTTATGCCCGCTGTGATTAGACATCAGCCTTTTGAAAAGCGTATTAAAATACAGCAAGGGAGTTAAATTGATCCCATTCTGTAATGTGATACATACGCACATGAGAACGCTTTTTTTCATGAACGTTTTGAGGAACCCCATGTCTAAAGACTCTTACTGGAACGCCGAACCTCATTTATTTCACTGTGCCAGCTAATGTAGAAACCAGCTTTTAGATCACGATGCACATGGGGGTGAAAGTGTCACGTCCACGGCTACTCTGTCACAGGGATGTTGTCTGGAACAGTTCCTTTGGAAGATTTTCGTTGGTGGTTTCTTTGTTCTCGGGATTTTTCAGCTGAGTGTGACTGAAGTCAACACCTTCCCGTTAGGGGCTGATCACGCTGTTGGAAATGAAGCCGCCGTGCAGAGCACGTACGAACAGCCGAGGCGGTCGGTCGCCTTTGGTGCAGTGAAATCCAGTCCGTTCCCATCCGTCTAACCCTGAACTTATCAGCAGTGAAAATTCTCTGCGGCTGGTTCTGCCAGCAGGCACGTTATCTGTTGTGGACGGGTTGCTGTTTGTCGGTTTGTCTTTCCTCTGTTAACACACAGACAAAAACAAAAAAAAAAAACAGAAGGAAAGGGGACTTGCTTAACCAAAGTCTGGGCTTCGATAGGGAGGCAGACAAAGAAAAGACCGAGACAGACCGCGGCAGAAAGACGGATAGGTGAGCATGACCGGATGGCCAACTGCTCCACTGATCTAAATTTCACGAGACTATTAAAAACAGAGAGGGATGGGGGGAAATCGTGCTCGCTCCCCACACTGCTCTCCTGCTACACCTCCAAACGCTCTCCTCCTCATTGTCAAATGATGAAGAAGAGCGTTGGGGAGCGTGAGCGAGGGGTGGTGGCCATGCTTGTCTCCCCAGCACGACGGTTTGGTGGGTTTGAGCGTTGAAATGAATAGCTTATGTGTGCAGTGAGTTGGCCTGAATAAACTACACCGCTAACGTAGTAGCTATCGTACTCACTGGTTTTATTTTATTTCTTTTTTTGTCTGAGTGGAGCGCTTTCCGATGCCCGTGCGCCGCTCTGCCTTAAAGGGTCACAGTGATTGCATTGGCGGGTTGCGTCGACAGCGTTTACATGTACGATTCAGACTCCTGGAGAGAGCGGGGGGTTTCTCTCCTGTGGTTGTCATGGCAACCCCATCACTTCTGTCCCCCAGCTACGTATCCCATCGCTGTAATTCATGCGTCCCTGTCTCTTATTTATTTATTTATTTTTTTACCGGCGCCTTTTTTTAAGGAACTGGGTGAAAGCGCGGCGGCGCATCGAGTCCGTGAAATAAATGCTTTTTATTTGTATTCGCGCACGTTTAGCCTCAATTTGAACATCGATTAACGACGGTTTTGAAGAAAACCGAACAGATGTTGGTGTGGACTCCTGATCAACGAGCTTTAACGCCAACGCTGTAAATAAAAGCACATGAATTTATTTAAGCGCTACGTGTTTCTTGATGCTTTTTGTTGACTGTAGTTACATTATTATTATTTATTTTACTTTTTAAAATAAATGTCTTGTTTATAATTCACAAGCAGGCTTATGATTTAGTCTGAGGGCTCTCAGCAGGCGTCCATTAGGATTAGAACCCATTAGACTTAGAGTAATATTAAATGAAGGATTATTGTTAACATTTACGCAAACAAAAGTTGATAAACATGTTGCAACATTCCAGTCTATAATGGCATGCCTATTAAAATAATTTCCTTTTAAACTGAATACCTTTAGGGTTGTATTTTATGATGTTTTGCCTTATTTTTTTTACTTTTAATGGCATAAATAAATAATTAAAGCCAAAATTAATGGGAAAAAATAATCATTACATTCTCATTGTCAGTTGTAGCATTTTATTACACAACTATGCTTTGCTGCACGTGTGAATCTACGCTTTTTTTTAAACAAATACCAATGACTTATTTGTTTACGTAGATGGAAGATGGCCAGACGCTGTTTGATTACAACGTGGGCCTGAATGACATCGTCCAGCTGCTGATTCGGTCTCAGGCGGATCACCCGGACAGCCCCGCCGCCAAGGACTCCTCAGGTGTCGCCGGTAGTTCGGCTCCTCTTCCCGGCTCCAAGCCCGACGGCTGCAGCTCCCCGGCTCCTGCCTCCCCCGCAGCCATGGAGACTTCGGCCACTGTGAACAGCGAGATCAGCAGCCTCTCCACCAGCACCGCAGGCGAAAGCAAGCCAGACACCAGCGCCACCGGTAACTTCGCCAGTACCAAAAATGGGTTCAAGTCCTCCAGTCCAGCGCCGGACGCCCAGCCGCCCACGTCCAGCAGGAACACGCTAATCAACCCGGGGATCGGCTCGTACAAGGTGAGTATGGTAGCGTAACAAACATGACCATGTTGTGTAAGTCAGTATCCTGGAAACAATAAAAGCTGGATTATTTCCGCTTCAGGACGCATTTCTGTATTTTAAGACTTTGCAATTAGCTAAAACGCTGAGGTCAAAACCCACTTTTGAAAACTGTGTTTTACACGGGGTGACATGTTCATGATTATGGTCCAGTTCAGCAAGCAGGCAGATCAGTTTTTAGACAGATGAACTGGAAAGTCTACAGTATCACTGGGCATCAATATTTTTACACGTTTTAAGGCATTTATTGCGAACTCTATTTTCAGGGGCGCATTAGTGTTATATTTGAGACTTATTTCAGGAAGGCTTCTCAGAATTTGTGCAAAAACATAAAATTCTTAATGTTAAAATGGTACAACAAACGGAACAAGTGTTTAAGTTTAAGTTTATCAAAATTTTTACCAAAAAAATTGGCACCAAGTGATATTAATCACATTACTTATGTACTATAACGTGTTTATTCGTCAGGATGTTCAATTAGCACAAATGTACATTCAAACATTACAGTGCATTAGCCTTCAGCTTGGCTTTTCAAAGTTGGAAGATATGTATCTTAAATATACAGAAAAGGCACTAACTGTGTTATTTTTTTAAGCCTGCATACAGAAATGAAGAGCCTGAGTGTCATTTCTGTGTCTGTGTCTCCACAGATTAACGAGCTGGTGGACTGCAGAGACGTAAGCCTCGGCGCCTGGTTCGAGGCTTGCATCGAAAATGTGACAATAGCCCCGAAAGGACAGGCCGCGCCCGCCAAGGCTAGGGTGGGTCGGCCCCCAAAAAGGACTAATGGAAACCTGGAGGCTGAGCAGGGACAGGGACAGGGACAGGGACAGGGTCAAACCTCGGACAGTAACAGGAATAATGCCGGGTTGAGCTCGGAGAGCAACGGAGCCTCCACCTCTCAGACAGACTTTACAGCGAAAGCTGGCAAGGACAAAGAAGAGGACGTAATCTACCACATTAAATACGAAGAGTAAGTCCGTGCCTTTTTACTGGCTTAGCTGTTTTGAACGAATCCTTACTGCAGCAGCAGAATACCGCGGTTCAAAAGAGAACCAATCAAGCGTTCGGCGTACCTGTTGGCGCTCCATCAAATTGCTGCAACGTTCACTGATAACGGCAATATGAAGACAACAAGCATATTGGTTTAATTATTTGGGTAGTCTGTGTTTAACGGCGTGCAGCAGTTCTGATTGTGAAGCGGCCGTGTACCGGAGTTTATTAAATAATCTCCGTGGGGCAGAGCAGCTTCATTTTGTCTGGCTGTTTATTAAAAAAATGTTGTCTTATTTTATTGGTAGGTTTGCTTCTTGTCTGGTAATTATCTCTAAAGTTAGGCTACATCGAAATGCTGCATTGTAGTCATCATTTTGTGTCATTTCTAATGATGTCTTGACTACGCAGCTGACGACAGACTGTGGCTCGTGTGTTTTTCTCTCAAACTAAAAATTTAAGGCAGCTGGATCTTGCCATTTGCAGTTTTCGATGTGATAAATTTTACAGAAGCAAATAAATTACCGACCTTTGCTAAGGAATAAAATGGCAGCGGTGTCAGATAGCAGGCGGGACTGACGCCTGATTAAAGTTTGAGGCGCTGCTGGGTGGATGGACCTGAGGAGATCAGGGTTTATTACTGTGTGCTCGGGTCATGGTTAGAGTTCATTTCTTATTGACCAGTCAAGAATTTTAATGGGGGAGATCTCATCAGTCACCCAACCCTAATCTGCACTGGGACGGTTTGACAGCATTTCTTCTGGGGTAGAAAATTAATCTGGTGTTGTTTTTTTTTTTTTGTCAACGCTTTTCTCGGAGCTTACTGAACAAATCATGCGCATAGGGTTGGTATCTGTCAGCAGAGACGGTTCTGCAGGAATCCAGGAATCACGGGCGGCTTTTTTCCTGCCGGCGGGACGGAGGACGGAGGTTTGTGTCGCCGGTGCTCAAGTTCGGACTCCGTCTCTCGATTTTTCCAGCGAATTCACTCAGAAGCAGATGTTTCCATGGTAACTCATGGATTCTCGGGAGCATTGCTTCTTTGCTCGCCTCCTCCAGCTTCGTCTGTAATTTGCCGTGAACACGAGACTGGCGAGGCAGAGCGTGCATGTGTGTCTCTGCCAAATCTGTTATTCCAGAGCGATCGCATCATGGTTCGTTGGGCCTTCAGTGTGGGTTTTTACGTAGACTTCACTTCCTGGGCGAAGCGCTTTTTATTTTATTTGTGGTACGGTTATCACTGATGAGGCAGGACGGCGTCTGCTCGGACGATTCAACAGTCCACACTGTTTGGGTTCCTGTTTTTTTAAATTATTAAAAAGATCTTTGTTTGTGCGTTGTTGTAGTCTGCTCTGCTGTACCTCGTTTGCTTCATCTAATCGTGCCAGCGAACAGAAACGAGAAAGTCCTGCACAGGCTCTAAAACTTCACCTTTACACTAATATGTGAATTTTAGTTCATAAACTCCCTTGAAGCTACAGGTAAAAGCTAATTTTCTGCATTTTCTGCTTTAGGTTCAGCTTGTTAAATAGATGGTTTTTCCTCCTCGCTGCTTTTTCTACTCGTGAGCCATTGACGTTCTATTTTTTTTGTCTTTCTTTCCCCCCATCATTTTGTTTGCTCGAGAAAAATGGAGGGTGGGTAAGGTTGCTCCGTCTTCACACACCACAAACCCCTCCACCCCTCCTAACACCTGCCTGCATAGTCTGAAAGAGACAAACCAGCCCTTCCAAGTCAGCCGCCATGTTTTTGGCAGCATTTCTGCAGAAAATAATGAGCCACAAAAAAAAAAAACAAAGAGAGCGAAACGTTGGGAGAATCTCCTCCTGACTGCTCCCGAGAACCGATGTGGCCTGTGTGCTTTTGTTCCTTCACTTTAAATACAATCAGACGGCGAAGTCTTGGCTGAACCGAAGATGCTCCAACGGATCTCTAGAGAGTCCCGAATAAAGATAGAATTTTTGTCTAAGCCCATTTTAGTATGCAGATGGTGGGGGAAAAAGGATCTTAGTTTGTGAAAGATGTCAAAACGTCAAACTTTTGGTTTTATTGGTAATTTTAAGCCCTTGAAGCTGGCTGGTAACAACAAACTATAACTTAATTGTGAAGGAATCATATTTCCTGCAGCATAATCTGGCCAAAAAGAAATTATATTATATGCAAAGGTGGATTTTTTAATGTTAAATATAAATATGGCTTTAAAGGTAAACAAATGTATGGTTTTATGAATTGTTTGCCAACACATTGTTTAAATTTGACTCCTCCAAATGGGACGAGATATGAAAACACCACAGAAAATGAGTCCAATCACATCTTACACACCTTTACACTGAGGTGTTACATCAGCTGCGGATCACAGGAATCCAGCAGTGATTTGAGATGATTGCTTCATGCTTTTACAGATTTCTCCAAAAAAAAACAAAAACCCACAGATCTTTGGTTTGGTGGGTTTTAAAACTATTAGAATAAGTTTAAATTTGTCTGGTTGTGAAAACTCATCTGTGTGTAAAGTGAGCCGTTTGCAGCTCTGCATGTTGGACAAAACTAGTTTGCAAGTTTCATTGTTTGACTATAAGTGGTGTTATTTGAATGGATTGCCAAACGAGGAGGCTTAAGCTGTTCTTATATGGGGTCTTGATTCTCATTAACATGGATTAACATATTAAGCCCGAGACGGCCTGTCGGTGTATTTGACTACCTGAGCTCTTCTGAGAGAGCACTTATCTGCTTTGTTGTTGTGTTTAATTAATGAGATTATTTTCAGTTCGCTTTCTTTTTCCTAATTGCCTTTGCTTTGTTTCATTTTCTGCACGGGGCAGTTATCGGTTGATTGTCGTGTCCGGAGCGGCGACTGATATTAAATTGGCCTGTCATTGCTCGCAAAAAGAGTGTACTGGGGAATGTACGGAGGAGTGCAGTTTTTATCGTACAGAACAAATAGCACAGGTTAAAAAAAATGAATTAAAAGATTAATATTAACTCCTTTGGTTGCAGCGTCTCGCGAGGTCTCAATCATTATCTGTGTAAGCGAGGGCGACATCTGTCTTATTATTGGCTGCAAACAAAGGGAAAAGGTCGATAATGTTTTTTCCTGTGTGAGTGTGTTTGTTTCTACCTTTAGCACAAAATCTCTTGGATGAATTTTAATGAAACTGAAAGTAATCATTATGTGTACATCTACAGCTGATTACTCCTTGGTTGTCAGCCCTATTAAAGATGGCTGCCATAGCTAAATGACCATCTTAAGCACAAAAAACTGCTATAACTCAGCCAGTTGTACAGATGTTGAGCTAAAGTCTGGTGTGGTAGTAGCTGAGAATCATTCACAACACATACTCTGAGCACTAGAAAATGTGCAACATCTTTATAATATTTAAAATATTTCATGAACCACTGGACAGGTTTTAGTGAAATTCTCAACAAATAATCTTCGGCTGTACATCTAAAACTCATTAACATTTGGGGGCCAGCCCAATTCAAGATGGCTGCCACAGCTAACTGATTTCAGCCAACACAAAAATGGCTTTAACTCAGTCAGTTTTACAGATGCTGAGCTACATTTAGTACGGTAGTCGCTGAGAGTCATATCTCAACACGTTCCCCGAGCTCCATCACACGTCACCGGATCTCGCAATATCACGTGACGTCGTGCGTAGCGCCATTTAACGAGGTTTGACCAAAACGGACGCCCCTGTGTCCCTTCTCAGCGTGAAAACGATCTTGGTTCAAATGTCTGGCACGAACGGCGGTGGGCTGTTTCTTTCAAGGAATGCTAGGCCTTTAATTTGATCTGCATTCAGGCCAAATAAAAGTATTCGTGCGGTTGCTACGTACCACTCATAAATTGTACTTGGAAGCAGCTTTTAAGGAGAGTAGCCTCCACCCTTTAACCACGGGGGCAGTTGTCTGGAGTTACTGATGTTCCTGCTGAATCGCTGCCAAACCGTTTGGCAGTTCTCGCTGCTTCTACCAAAATGGGTTCAGCGTGCCAGTTTTATTTATTTATTTATTTTGGCCATTGTCTGGTCTGAACAGAATAGTTTTCCGCGGCTTCTGTCACTTGTTAGAAAACTGTCGGCTCTGATTTGGGAGTCGTAGCTTTGGATTCATTTAAACAACGCGAGTTGGGCGAGCAGCAGCAGAAACACTCGGCTCCGTGAAGGTCAGCGGGACGGCTTTGTTCAAGTTCTGGTGCAGCCTGAAGTTTGTACACTGTGAGCGTGCTGAATGCGGATGCGCCAGCATTAATATTAAATAGCAGCAGACCCCCCTTTTCTTTTTTTTTTAAATTGTATTGTAAGAAACGCTCTTTTACATTGCTACAATCACTGTAGGTCAGCATCTTCTCCTAAATACATTTTAAGTCCTTTTTGCCTTCTGGATTATTTAATTTGACAGTATTGATTTATTATTTGTGCATCAGGTTATTTCTTTTATTTTGACACTTATGTGTAAGTCATTGTCCGTGGGTCTGAAGTCTGTTAGTGTGACGTCGAGCCCGGTCGCTTCAGCTTTCTTTCTGCTCTCCTTCTGTTCATGCCGAGTCCCGTTGTGCTTCAGAGTTGATTTACGGTTTTTGTCTGTGTGTGTGTGTATACAATCGAATGTCGGCATGCGTCTGTGTTTTTATGTTGCTTTCGTTCACCCCTTCCCGCTCTTCCTAAAACCCCACATTAATCCCTTGGGCCTAAAAAGAGGAAATCCGTGCGCTGTTCCCCGGGCCTCCTCCTCATGGGAAGAACTAGTCGAGCCAGAACTGTTCGTCTGCGGCTCTCGGTCCTCTTCAGTCGGTTTAAAGCTGCTTAAAGTCTGGTCTTCCCAGCACGAAGGGCGTCCGTCACCACCATAACGTCTTATCCTTACGTGAAGCAATTATTTTACCTGAGCTAAATCGGGCTGCTTTTTTGGGTCCGCGTTGCTGTAAGACCCAGTTTAGGGTCGGCTTTCCCAGCAAAACGTACACAGGCACTGCTCTCTCATTCATGCAATCCTTCACTATGCCTCTGACCTCCTGCTGTGTGAGCAGGCCCGAGTGTGGAAACTTTCAGTGCCAACACATTGTTCGTCTGTAAGCATAATTACCCCTGATGGTAAGCAAGAAGTCTGCCGATTTGTGTTGTAAATCATCAAATGTTAGTTGTGTTAACAGGAAATCTGACAGAAATTCGTACCTGTTTAGGTTGATGCACAATATTTAAAACCAGACAAGAAAAAAATAATAAAAAAGGCAAAAATCTGTTCCCTCAGTTGTAAAAGAAGACAGACCATTTGCTAGACAGGAGTCATAACATCCAGGTTTTGCTGGTTAACAGTCATCCAGCAATTAATTTAAGCAAAATGTTTTAAAATCATAGTCAGAAAAAAAAACAATAACCGTGTTTCATTTAGCTCAATCCGTAGCTAAACAGCACAAAAAGTAAGGAAATTTGTGTTTAGTTGATTATTTCTTTGTTGTTACAATGCTTCTTGGCCAAACAAACAAACAAAAAAAAACTCATGCCCTTGGAAAGCCTGTTTATTTCCTCTTAAATGATGCCACATTAGGAGTGAAGATGCATTTATGGGTTGCTCCCATTTAAAAAAAAAAAAAAAAAAAAATTTCCAAATCTTCTCCAGTAATGCCAAGCAGCTTATTCAGCTGTTGACTCTTGTTTTGAGCTTCTGTTACGACAGATGATTGTGAGCAATCAGTGGTAATCCCATATCTCCACAGTCTGGGACCGACCTCCAAGATGGCAGTCTTCGCCCCCCACACAGAGCGGCGTTTATCTGAGACTTTCTCCAAAATTTTGGTAGTTGAGAACATGGAAGGCCCTGCCTGACGTCTTGCTGGTTGAAGAATGGAACACCACCCCGCAGCGGTGTGTGACGGAGGAGGAGCCAGGCTGTTGTGGCTGTGTATGGTTCTTCCACCTGCGACAGAGGTCCCCGCTTGTTAAATTAATAAACTGTTAAATTGCCAATATGTCTTGTTTCTTCACACTTTAATCATGTAATCCAATAAACAACACCAAACAAGTGTTAATAGCAGACTAAACTGTTCGGCAGAGAAGATTTGACGAGTTTTTGAGTCAAACTTTTTGAGTTTTTCTGGGGCGCAACCCACAAACTCAGCCCACAAATGTATTTTCCTAACAAATGTGGCACCATTTGAGGGGGGAGGTAAGATTTATTGCCAAGAAGCATTGTTACACTAAAAAAAAAAATCAACCCAACAGAAATCTCTGAAGGTTTTGTGTTAAGTTTACGTATTTGTTGCTTTTGGCTGTTGTTCGTTTTTTTTTTTTTTTTTTCTTACCCGCTCCTCAGTGACAGCTGCCGTCTGCAGCAGGGGGTGTAGCAGTTACCAGAAACTACGCTCAGGATGTACAGTAGATGACTCAAGCTCGGTCCAACCCTGCTGGACCCAGAGTTGTTTTCTTAACTGGCTGACTTTAGGCGAGAACAAAGAATATCATCAAGCCTCGCTCTGTGACCTGAGCTGCGGTGGAACCATTCCTTATTGCTTCTCATTCCTTTAAAACAACAGTTCCAGTAATTTGTCAGCCTTCGGTGAAAGTCTTTTATGAAAGACAGCCGAGTGGTTAAGTGGTAAGATGCAGTAAGTTTGCTTCATAAAATGGCATTCAGTGTAGATGAATGTGGTGGGGATCGATATAACCCTTTAGATTTCTTTGCTCAGAATTTTATTGAAAGAGCAGTTTAGTTCATTGTGTGGTCTTTACAAACAACGGGTTTTATTTTTGTTTAAAAAATCCTTATCATATTGGAGCTACCGGTTTAAAATCTCTCATATCGACAAAAAAATGTAAGCCTGCCTTGTATTCATGGAAAACTACTATATTCTCTTAATACACAGATACGTACCATAAGGTTAGAGGATTAACAAATGCTAATATGCTACAAAGTGCATTTTATCAGTATGAGCTAACCAGAATTTGGGTTTGTGTTTAAAATTCTCGTTTATTAGTTTTCATTCTTCTGGCCTGATGTGAGGAGCTGCAGACTTGTGTAGACTTGCATGTTTCCCCTCAGAAAGGCTCGTATTTTTATCTGTGGAGCTGATGTTAAACTGACTCTACATTCTGAGTGTTCCTCTGTTTCCTGAGAATTTATGCACATTTCTGTGCTCATTGTGAAAGGCCTTGTTTTTTAGCCAGTCTTTAAGCTCAGGTGGGGATACAGGGTTCTTAAATTGAACGCTGATCTCAGAGGATTGTTCGGACGTACTCAGAAGTACGAGTTTGATGTTCCGCCCGTAGAACTTCCATCAGAAAACAAGTCTCTAAACGGTTGTGTTTTTCCCCGCCTCTCCTTTCCCTTCCAGCTACCCGGAAAATGGCGTCGTGGAGATGAAGTCTGTAGACGTAAGGCCGCGCGCCAGGACGGTGCTGCGGTGGGACCAGCTCCAGGTGGGGATGCGCGTGATGATCAACTACAACATGGAGACGCCAGAGGAGAGAGGCTTCTGGTACGACGCGGAGATCGTTACCCTGAATCAGGCTTCCCGCACCAACAAGGAGCTCCGAGTCAACATCCTCTTAGGGTGAGGATTTCGCTTATGAGATTGATAAATTTAGATTTTTGATGGAAAGTATGTATTTTTTTGCTTTTCTCTTTTTAAATCTATAAGGTTGTGCCTAAATTCCTCTACCTTGATGGCTGTGTCTCCCCCTAGGGGTCCTGGAGATGTAATTGGAGATTGTAAAGTTAATTTTCTAGATGAAATCTACCAGATAGAGAAACCAGGAGCTCGTCCGCTCTCGAGTGCAGATGGACAGTTTAAACGTATGAATCGGATCACACAAACACGCACAATAGAAACACTGGCAAACCTTCTGATACCTGGTGCGCGGCAGTGCCCAGATGTGTTTTAGGTGATGCGTTTATGCGTTTGTGGCTCCAGGGAAGAGCGGACCGGAGTGCAAACACTGCAAGGCCGACCCCGAGGCGGAGTGTCGGTTCTGCTCCTGCTGCGTGTGCGGCGGGAAGCAGGACGCTCACATGCAGCTGCTGTGCGACGAGTGCAACATGGCGTTCCACATCTACTGCCTCAACCCGCCGCTGACCACCATCCCAGACGAGGAGGACTGGTGAGATGAAGCTCTGCACCTCACTTATTTTAGAACGGCTGATTAAACAAGTCGAGTGTGGTGTGAAGTGCCGTTTAGGCAGTAATTAAGTGGTGAACAATCAATGTGAAAAAGGTGACACGACTGGCTTGAAATGGTCAGTTTATTTAATGTTACTTTCTGCAAAACAAGAATTCGGTTGTAGAAGATTAATGAAAAACACTGGCAAGTAATAAGCTTACATGAAGATTCCTCCCTTAATTATTATTTTGCCATCTGTTGTAGCTTAACAGCATAAAGATTTCTCCATAGATTCAACAGTTTGGGACAGAAAACGGAGATTAGGAAAAAAAATACTGAAGGCCCAAATTCATTTACTTTGAAACATTATATCCAAGTGGGAGACAGAATAATCTTATTGGCTTTCATTGAATTCTCAGCGTTTTATTAAGAGAGAACAGATATAAAAAGCAGGTGAAAAAACAGAACTTGTCACGTTTTAATGGTTTTCAACAAATCCCATTTATCTGCCAGGAAAAGGAAAAAAATGGATGTAAGGATGTCTTTTTGACGCTAGACTTTTAAAATATCAAAAGCAACCGAGCAGGATTTTATTTTTTTATTATTATTTTATTCTTGCCAGGTACTGTCCAACCTGTAAAAATGACACCAGTGAAGTTGTCAAGGCTGGCGAGAAGCTCAAAGCCAGCAAGAAGAAAGCCAAAATGCCTTCGGCTACAACCGAGAGTCAAAGGGACTGGGGAAAGGTAGGACCTGAGGGCGAAATCTGACTGATCTTCACTTACCTAAAAACATTATTTAGGTTTGTCTGCAAAAGTACAACCCTGGTGGAGAAACTGTTGTTTTTATTACAGTTAAACAACACCTGAAAAATGCCTGACTGCATTATTTACTTATAGAAGAAACGTCCTATTTTATTAGAAAAAAGGACTAAAAACATATGTGTAAAGCTACGTGAAACCTGTAGTTCTTGCTGACTTTTAGCACCATAAGTTTCATTTAACTAGTCTTTTTTTTCACCTACAGGCTGCTCTGTTCAGTGTATTTTTTGTACTCTGCTGTCGATGTGATTTGAAGTAATCGTGTATTTCTGGTAAACATTTCCTGAAAACATCACAACTCCCTCGTTCACATTAGACGATCAAATATTTTTTTCCTGTCCCGCTCTAAATAACTTTAGATCATGTTGCTGGAGGTTTCAAGTAATGTTTGTCTGACCTATGCGGAGGTAAAACTGAGCTATTATTGATAAACTATAAAAAAACATGACTATTGAACTCATCGTAAACTTCCTTTCCCCCCCCTTTTTTTAACAGAAGTCATAAATTTATCTTTAAACTGTTTCTTTGGCCAAACTGTGAACTGTATAATTTAAGCTGCTGAGACAGAAAAGTGGAAGGAGGAAACATCTGATTTATATTTTCGCTCTCCTAATAAGTGCTGTTTTTAAAAACTGCGCGGCTCTTTTTTCCCCCCATTGTGGACATGCTGTCTCCTTGACGCTCCTCTCCGTGGTGTAATGTGAACAATGCCATTAGGCATGACTGAGCCACTTTCCTGGAACGAGCGACGGAAAATAACTCCTTTCTTTACCAGAATGCTCCCTTTCTGTGTGGATTAATTGAAAACAGCCTGGCCTGTGCTCTTTGGTACATTGTAAGTGCTCTGAGTCACAGCGCTCGTACTCGACTGTAATATTTGTGCAACTTTACAAGCCTTAAAATAAAGCACTTGTCTCGGCGATCGCTTTCTCGCCTTTAAAAACTTAATTTGACGAGCTGAATTGCCCGTTCAAACTTCTAGGCGTTTTACTTAAACACGGCGCTCCTAAAGGAACTATAAAAACGCAACGTGTGAGCATCCAGCGTGCTGTTAAATGGGTTTTATTTTGCTGAAAATGTGTTTTCTCGTTGCATACAGGGTATGGCGTGTGTGGGACGCACTAAAGAATGCACAATTGTTCCCTCGAACCACTACGGGCCAATTCCTGGTGTTCCTGTTGGAACCACCTGGAAATTCAGAGTTCAGGTTAGCTCATTTCAAACAACTACGGATGAAGTAACGACATGTCATATTCATGCACAACTGCTTGAGTTAAACATAATAATAATGATCGGCGTGAAGAACGTTAAAAAATGTGCTTTTTATTGTTCGTGTTAAAGGGATTTAAGCAGTTTTGTTGCTTTTAGAAAGAAGTTTTGCACGTTCTGTTTTTTTTACAGTGCCTTACAAAAGTAATGAAGTCCACACTGACTATAAGGATGTTTCTGTTTGTTTGCTTCTACGCCATCAGGTAAGTGAGGCAGGTGTTCACAGGCCGCATGTCGGCGGCATCCACGGGCGCAGCAACGATGGCTCCTATTCGCTGGTGCTGGCTGGAGGCTTTGAGGACGAAGTGGTGGGTTTCCCTCTTCTTTCTTTACTCTTGCCGCCGCTCTGTTGAGCCACGTGTGATGCTGCGGGGATGGATGTGTTATTTGCTACGCTTTGACCGGGTCTCTGGGTTATGGTGACTGTGATCTGTGGCAGGACCGGGGAGATGAGTTCACCTACACGGGCAGCGGGGGTCGTGACCTCTCGGGAAACAAACGGATCGGAGAGCACTGTTTCGACCAAACGCTGACCCACATGAATAGGTATAGGTTTTAACAAAGTTGTTGTTGATTTAAGAGGAACCATCCAACACCTAATGAACATGGTGCTGTCGCGTCTGCAGGGCATTGGCCTTAAACTGTGATGCGCCTCTGAACGACAAAGATGGAGCGGAGTCCAGAAACTGGCGAGCGGGAAAACCCGTGAGAGTGGTGCGCAGCTCTAAGGGTAGACGTATCAGCAAATATGCTCCAGAAGAAGGAAACCGCTACGACGGGATTTACAAGGTACACTCGGATCTTGTGCATCTAAAGAAAACTGGATGTGATGCTTCTGAAAATGTCGAAGGAAATTCAAGGAAGAGTTGAAGTTTAGTTAGACGAGCTCCAAAACACCACAGCTGTGTGAGATCAAGTCTGTTGCTACAACAGCTGAACTCATTATTTTAAATTCACGCCGTCTTCATAAAGAGTTACAAAATCTTTTTTCTACGTGACAAATTTTTTCCTCTGTTGTGTTTTTTGCGGTGGCCCGCAGGTGGTAAAGTATTGGCCGGAGATCGGAAAATGTGGTTATTTGGTTTGGAGGTACCTGCTGAGACGGGATGATCTGGAACCAGCACCATGGACCCCCGAAGGACTGGAGAGGATACAGAAACTGGGACTTTCTGTTCAGGTTAGACCACCTTAAAGACGATGGAGAATAATAAATGTACACAGCCAGAACATGATGACGTTGAGTAAAGTCCCATTTTCCCCACCACAAGAGCCTTTACCTCTCAAACTGTAGGACCTGTAAAGGTGTAAAGGTGACACTAAGCTAGATGGTTTGAGTGGGGTCCTTAGGGATTGGATTTGCTTGTCCAGTTTATCCTTTAGATGTTCTCTTGGATTAAAATCTGGTGAATTTGGGGGCAAAGTCAACATACTGAACTCGTGCTCCTCAAACCATTTTTGAGGAGTGGTAAGGCGCACTGTCCTGCTTATAAAAGGCCACTGCCATCATTAAGAGTCGAACTCAGTCAGGAACAATGTTTAGGAAGGTGGCACACTGGAACGGGCACAGACGGTGCTAGGTGAGATTTCTGGCAGCCATCTTATGAAGAGCTACGTGTATCACTCTGTACTGTTTACACGTTGAAGCCACACATTAACGTCTTGTTATCCTGTGTCATCAGTCCAAAAACACACAGAATAACCATATTACATGTGAAAACATAACTGTACTTTAAGTAATTAAGTCATTTACATGTCTACTTGGTCTAACCAGAGCTCTGCGACCAATAAACGTGGGGTGGACAATATAGGGAAAAAAATTATATGACATTATTTTATTTTTTTTTACAGGGAAATAACCATTATAATGTTATTACAATTTCTACATTCATTTTTAACTGTTTTGCAACTTAATAAACTTCCAAACTTTTATTTAAGAGACAACCATAAAAGATAACCAAAAAAACATATATTATAAATGATAGAGCGTGCAGGCAGAATGACATTTCTGAACAGATTTTAATCAGTTTTGCAAACTTATGCTGTGTAAAATTGACATCTAACAAAAACATTACCAGACTTAATCATCACACTCTTTTACCAAACTCAAACATTTTATTTTATTTTGATTTTAAAGCCCAACAACATCTCCTCTCAGGTACAGTGCTCTCTTTTACGAAGCTAACAAATCTTTACTTCAACCTCATGGTCATAATGTTTTGGCTCATTGAAGTACGTCCGGCAAGTGTTGTATGAGCTCAAATTTTTTTGCATGTGCATCCATGCTGAAAAACTGTGGCACATATTGCACCTTATCATGTTGTATGAAATTCTCTTGTAAAACCTTTTTAGTCCATTTTTTTTACCTCCAGTTTTCAGAATAGGTGAACAGAAGATAAAGTGGAAAACAAAACCCCATTAATGATTAATTCACCACGCTGTCGTCTTCTGCAGTACCCACCAGGCTATCTGGCAGCCATGGCTAACAAAACGAAGAAGGAGTCCTGCGCTCGACCCGGTCATGGCGGCCGCAGCAAGCATTACGTCGCCAGGGGGAGGCCACGGAGACGCAAGATGAAAGTGAAAGAAGAGAATGACGATGAGGACGAGGAGGAGGACGAGGCTCCGGAAATCAAGCTGCAGGAGGATGCACCACAGAGTAATGGAGAGCAGAAGACAGCTGAAGACATTGGTGGGTGCTTTTACAGGTCAGGCAGAGGGGGTTGTAAGAAGAGGACGTGTGAGAACCGTGGGATCAGTAGAACTTCTCTTAGACTCATATAAATGTCTCCAGTGATTTCATGTCTTCCAGTCAAAGCCTGGCGTCAGCCCCGTTCAGCACGTTCGTGTTGACCCCCGTTGTTTATTTGTTGACTCTCTAAAATTAGCGGCAACTTTTTCCAAGTCTCACTGTGTGCCTTCACCAGAGCTGTCCCCGGCGACGGAGCCTCCGTCTAAACGTGTGAAGATAGAGGAGACGTTCCAGCTGTCAGAGCAGCAGCAGCAGTTAATCGGGGACGACACGGCCAACAAGAAGCTCTGGGAAGAAGCCAGGGAGCACCTGAAGGAGGGGCCGGTATAACTCCATAAACATTATGCATTCACGCCACATCACTCAGCAACCACTTTACAAATAAAATGCTCTACCCACCAGCCAGAATGACTGAAAAAAACTGGACCTACGCTTACAGCAGGAAGTGTAAGAGTCTGATTGACCCAGTTCATTAGAAACACTTAACAAAACAACATATATGTGATGCTGCTCACAGATATTCCTACCTTGTAATTGCTTTAAATGCACAGACATGGACAAAGATGATTATTTAAAAAGTGGCAAAATATGGCCTAAATAATGAACCAACCAGTCTGTCTATAATTTAGGTTTTAAAGAACGCCTTCCTCTTTCCTTTTGGACTTTCAGACGAACACATCGCTGTTTAACGAGAAGCAACACAAATCTGAAGACTCAAAGCTGTCGCATTCTTAGCACAATCGTGATATGTTTTCCCGTTTGTTTTCTCCTTCCTTTATCGTGCTCCCTGTGCAAGAACTTCCTGCGAAAGCTGGAGCAGATCTTCATGTGCGTGTGCTGCCAGGAGCTGGTCTATCAGCCCATCACCACCGTCTGCTCGCACAATGTCTGCAAGGTACACGGCAGCAGATATTATATATGTGCATACCCCCCTGCCACCGTACGATGACCCTGCCTTGTTTTCACCCCCTCAGACTTGTCTCCAGCGGTCGTTCCGAGCTCAGGTGTACACCTGCCCCGCCTGCCGCCACGACTTGGACAAGGACTATGTCATGAACCAAAACAAGACGCTTCAGATTCTGCTCGACCAGTTCTTTCCCGGCTACAGCAAGGGCCGATGAGGTCGAACTTCCGTTTTTAACTAGGATAAGTACGCACATAAGCATCCATTCTGTGCACCCTCGTATACTGTCGAGTACCTTAGAGCTCCACTTTGAAATTCATTGCACTCACATAATGTAACTTATCCACGGGCAAATGTAAATCGCATCAACAGCCATTAACGTATACAATCAATCACACACAAACAACCTCAGTAGGGACTGACCTCATCTGCTGGAACTTGGATCGTCTCCATCAACATCACCAGCCTGAAATTAAAACCAAGGGCATTTTCCTTCACCCGCCTACTCCAGACAAATAAGTGGGTGCAAAAACAAACGCACAAAAAAAAAACCCAACAAACGCCCCGACTTTCATCCCCACCAACTATCTCAAAGCACTTGCTCGGTGTCAGGTTTCCCCTTCGATTTTACGTTAACCGCCGGTTCCGTTAAGTGACGTTTAAACACCTGCCAACCTGCTCGCATTTTCTGTACCATGTATGCAGCTTGTAACACGAAAACACTGAGGTAATTTACGTGTTTCGGCCACTTGTCTCACACAGTTTATGGTGCTAAGAGGGGGGCAAATTTGAGCAACAGATGCTCTTATAATAATAATTTCTGGCAAGGTGAAGTTAAAGGCGTTAAACACTATATCTTAAAACAATACAGCACTATATTAGTGACTCATGCAGTTCTTTTGTAGGCTGGGAGCGCTTGCCTGCATTCTGTTTGGTGCTCTTGTCACTAGGAATAATGCCATTGGCTTTGCCTTGAGCCAACAGGGGTAACTTTCTGTGTATTGGCAGAAAACATTAATTGGTAACCTTGGGTTTAACATGGAGTCTGAAGAAGCACTTAAAAAGAAAAACACACACGCACAAAGCAAAAACAAAAAGAGATCAGAGGGGAAATTTCAGGAGTTTGTGTTTTTTGCAAAACGTCCTGGATCAAGCTTTCACCACGCTTTCCTCCAACATTAGACAACTAAGTTCTGAGATTTTCCTTCATTGGTCAGGAATATTAATTCGCCTGCAGGATTATAAAAAACAAAAAAACGGTGTTTGGTGCGCTGCCTGCCTGTCTTTTCAGTGACATTTAAAAGGGCAGGTTGCAGTCGTCCCTGGTGTTACCAAGCAACCGCGATCGAGCAGGACTTTCTGCGCGGATGCTTCGCTCCTGCTGTGCTCTGCAAATATTCACCTGCCACCGTCCCGCTTGTAGATGTCCACCGGTTCGCCGCGACGCCATTCTCCGTTTGTGGGGAAGCCAGCTGACATTCTTTTCCCCATTAGATCCAGAAAATGGTGGCGTTTTTTTTTTTCTTCCCGCCCCTCCTAGATCGCAGCGAACGAGCTTCATGCAAAACGCTGCTGGCTTCCCGTCTTTGTGAATCACCACCGTCAGAGGTTTACGGATGCTGCAGAAGTGCAGAACTCCTCGTGATACGTGATGTTCGTTAGACAGAAATACGTGGACTTTCAATAACTGATCGGTTTTAATGAGTTGTTGAGGTGTTTTTATCACCTGCCGCCCAGAGGAACAGGTGGACAATAATGTGTTTGCCCTTGTCTCTGTGTGTGTGTGTGTGTGTGTGTGTGTGTGCCTGTTAGAAAAATATCTCATGAACCACTGAACGGACTTTAACGAAGCTTTAAAAACTAATCGTTGGATGTACAGCTCCAACTCATCAAGCTGTGGAGTCAGTCCAATTAAAGATGGTCGCCTCAGCTGATTGGCATCAGTCGACACAACGATGGCAGATATTCAGCTAAAATGTGACGTGGTAGTAGCTGAGAGTTATCACGGCGCATGCTCAGAGAGCGACATCTCGCCACGTTTCACGAGATGGCTCACGGCGTTTAACCAAAATGGTTACAACTCCATCATTTCTCATCAAAAGATGATCTTTAGTTTAACTTCCTTCAAGGAATGCCATGTTTTGAGTTCATTTTATTGGAAACAATTACCACTATTTATGCAAAGTTACACATTTTCTTTTGTGAGCGACGACATTTGACCCTTTTGTGTTACTTCTCTTGTCCTCTGGTGTGTTTTATAGCTTGTAAAAACAAAACAAAACAACAAAAAAAAAGTCTATAAAACTATAAAACCCATAGTCCTCTCCAGAAACTGCAGACACTGGGTACTTCCTCTCTGTGGCACAATTTTAACCCACCGAGAACAGACTGAACATTAAAAACTGATGCTTCAGAGCAAAGGGGACCAAAAGGGCTGCAGGAAAGCACAAAATAAGGACAAATTAAATGTTTGTTAAATGTTTCAGCTCGTTAGCTCGTTCAGTCGACCCTCCAAACGGGCACAACTTAAAACCTAATGTGAAAAGATGACTTGATACACTTTGAAAAGTGTAGTTTTGATGTCTGAAGCGGAATGATGGGGTTCTCCCACAAGCGTAAGTAATTCAAAGCTTTCTAGAATTTCAAAATCACCCGGGGTTCAACGCCACTGAAACATAGTTTCTGCTTGTTTAAAACAAACAAAAAAACACTACAAATAATAAAAAAAAAATCTATTTTGAAGTGAATATTCTGTAAATATTACAAAAAATAACTATTTTTTGGGTTGATGATTAGTTATTGTTCTTAACTGGTTTATAAAAAGGTTCGAGAGAAGCGTTGTGATTTACTTTTAAACTGTATAATCTGAGGATTTGGAGCCTGGCTGCCTGAGGAGGTTAGGTTTTCCTGCGTGTCTGTGTTTCGGATTAATGTTAAAGATGATCAGATCTCTTTATGTCCACCACCCGAAATGACAAACGAGCTTTTTACACAAACTGGGTGTGTACTTTTCCTCGGATGCAATGCAAACCAAAAAACATAAAAAAAACAAAACCTGTATTCTGAAGCTGAAGACATTCCCGGGGGGGGATTTCTCAATCCCAAACTGGAGAGCGTGGCGTTCCGAGCTTTCGAGCTCCCCGTTCATAAAGCTCGGGACTCCTCGCTCCCCAGGTTTTGAGCTGAGAGAACGAAACGGCGCCAACCTCCTGGATGGCGGGATCTACACCAGCGCGATCCGGCTCCTCCGAGCGGGCGTAAACAAAACCCAGAACCATTTTATGACTTTCATAAAGTTACCTGTTTTGGGTACAAAGACTGTTTTGTACTTATTCGATCTAACTGTTCTGTTAGACTAAAAGCACTTGGGAACTATTCAAAACCTATTAGCTTCTTTTTGATCCCTGTAGGAATACTTTACAACACAGAAAATCCTCTTAGAGTTCAAAAATTCATCCATTTAAGTCACATTGTTTCCCTTTTTTTTAATTACATGTTCCGTGTCGCTGCTCTGAGATGCATCTATTACGTGTCGAACCTATATGTTTTTTTTAAAACTAAAAAAGGTTTTTTGTATTATTTTGTAGTTTTCTATTTTGACCACCTGCTGGTATGGTACTTTAAAATGTCCTGGGTTGGCAGGTCTGATAGGAACCAAAAGCGACGTGGGCAGAGGTCACATGAAGTACCCTGTGGGTGTGGGGTCAATCCAAGCGTTTTCATCGGTCTCTTTGTGTTTTGTGACGCGGGGGCCGGAGATGGAAACCGCCCCGAGCCGCGCCTCGTCCCCGAAACTCCTCCTCCCTCCCCTCCCCTCCCCTCCCCGTTCATCGGCAGGCTGTTGGTTTGTTCGTGGTGATGTCCTCGTTTCTGTTCATTCAGGAGTTTCGTTTAACTTTTTAAACCAACAACATGCAAACGTACAAATGCTACTATGGTCTTTTGAAGCTAACTGTGATGTGCATTATTTCCGTGTTGAGATTATTTTCTTTCCTTTCCTTTCCTCCCCTCCGCTGTGACCTTTGCTCCCTCTGCAGTGCTAACGACTTTTAGACGTCTCGTGGACGCTTGGCTTCGGTGCTGTGTCGTCTTTACTTTTGTTGCACTCTATCCAGAAAAATAAAAGTTTAAAAAGAAAGAAAAAAAAAAGCATGTTTAGTTTTCCTAGAATGCTTACTATTATCTATGTCCGTACGGCAATTTTATTTTATTATTTTTTTAATTTTCCCGCCCATTTTAGTTGCTTACCATCAGTTTTTAATCACTAGTCCTTTTCTTTTTACGTTGCCGACCTCAAGCAGTTGCAGCACACGCCGGTCTGAGAAGATTCATCGCTACATATTGTGATCTGAAATTTTATACATGTCATAATAATACTTGGTATGTACCAATTAAATATTTGGATTCAAGAATAAAACCTTTTTGTCCCATTTTTCTCACAATTTACAAGACCTTATTTTTATAACGAGCCCTTTAACTCTTCGGTTTTCCTGTTTTGTAGAATTTATTTTGAAATAAAGTCACCATAATAGTATTTTTGGCCATGAGCACCTACTTACAGATGTCACTTTGTGGAATTATATAGTTTCTGAAGGAAACAAACAAAAGTGTAACCTGCAGCTTCAGATTTTGCTTTAACTTTGAACAAATAGTTTGCTGTTTAAATTAGATCACATCATCTGAGTGCAGTTTCATATTCACTGAATCCCCATCTTTAGTTTAGAACTTGTCTGAGGTTTTACTGTAATTTAATTTTAGCCCTGTAGTTCTACAAGACTCAGTGAAATAAATGTTTTTAGTAAATTAAAAACTGCATAGAAGAGACCTTATTTGTCAAATACATGTCATTTTTAATATTTTAAGATGAGTTTAGAATATTCTAAATATGTCGATAAATCTCAGCAGCATTGATATTTAATCCGAAACATCTTAAGAGTTGAGATTTTTACACTAAAATTGTTCTTTCTTCAGTCCTGTAGCACCACCTGGTATTGGAACATCCTAACTACTCATTTATTAGGACAAACTCATTAACTGCTTCTATGGTAGATTTAAAAAAGATAAAGACGTACATGAAGTCTTTTTTCTTTATTTTATTATCACAGAAGCACAACAGGCACCACTATGCAGGTGAATGACATTCTGTACTATCATGGAAGAAACAAAGGT
The DNA here is from genome assembly GCF_001649575.2 of Kryptolebias marmoratus. Taxonomy (NCBI): domain Eukaryota; kingdom Metazoa; phylum Chordata; class Actinopteri; order Cyprinodontiformes; family Rivulidae; genus Kryptolebias; species Kryptolebias marmoratus. The sequence continues at coordinate 16,046,938 of NC_051443.1, forward strand.
TTAAAGGAATGCTAATCCAATGAAAATTCAACGACAATGCCACATTTTTTAAATTTCAATCTTCAAAACAAACAAACAAACAAAAAAAACTACAATATTGTCAGGTACACATGGCAGAAAGAAGCAAAAAGCACTTTGGATTACTCACTATCCTTTAGTACCGTTACGCTCTGAAGATCTTTAAACTTGAACCATCTACGTCAAACACATGCATTAGCACTCATCTTGTAACTCCATCTTTAAAATAAAATCGTTTGCACCTAGAAAGTACCAGTCATCGTAAAGTATTACTAACACAGGGGTGGAAACGTGACAAAAACTGGTCCCACTAATTTGTAACTCAGCCCAGAAGGAAAATATTGAAATTTAAATACCACTTTTCAGCCAATACAAAAACAAAACTGGAGTACCCGAGTGTAAACCTGATGACGACATTTTTAAATTTGTACATTCAAGAAAAAAAAAAAAATTCCTCACTTTAAACATGTCATAAAAGGAAATAACTGACTTTACTGAAAAATATATAAATGTATAATGTTTAACTTCAACAGGACAATCCCTCCTCTTTAGGTGACAACGCCAAGAAATCTTCAGTGGAAACAGTTTAACACGCAAATATAGATGCTACAAATGAGACACTTATATTCCCTTCAACACAAAACATGGAGAGGGTGAGCAAAACTACAAGCCAGAATTCAACGGCAGCTGCTGTGGATGTTGGTAGGCTGGAACGGTTTGAAAACTAAACCAAACAAAAACAAACATACGATGGGAGGCGGAAAACTATAATCAATCGGTGGAGAAGCTGTCCGGAGGGCTACTCGTCGTCCGAGGAGTCCCTGTCGAAGGTGTAGGCCATGAAGAAAACATCGGGTCGAGGTGGGACGAGGGCATGGCCCGGTTTCACTATCTCAAAGCCCAGGAAACTGAAGGTACGCACCAGTTTAGCTAAAGGGGAAAATAAAAATAATAAATAAATAAAGAGGCAGGAATGGTGTGATAAATGCAGCAGCTGCATCTTAACCCAAATACTGATTTGTTTTCCCCCAACAAACGAAGATAAGTAGCACATACCACGATCATCTCTGTTCTTGTAAAAGCAGACAAACACGCTAACGACTTTCAGGTGTTCTTCGGCGAACTCCAGGAGAGCCGCAAAGCTGGAGGCAGAACAGACGGAAACTTAGGTCAGAAAAATGGGAAACGAGCACAAGAGGGTTTGGCTCGATGTTCGGCTCATCATCGAGGCTCTGCTTTACATTTATAGATGTTTTAACAAAACATCTAGCACGTGGACCCACCTCTCCTTGCTGCCTTCAGGAAGAGGGTCCTGAGGTATCTCCACATAGAGTGCGTTGCTGCTCAGGACAGCGTCCCACTGTATCGTTTTTGCAACTGTGGGGCGGCTTTGGAAGTGGAGAATCCCAGGACGTCCGTTCCCTGCGGGCTCCTCTGTTACTGTCAGCTTTCGGTCCTGGAAGAGAGAGAGAAAAAAAAATGCAACAGATTTAAGAGAGAAACACACCGGCTCACACACATCTGGGAGCATCTGCCAGCTGACGTACCGTGTAGAGCGGCTGAGATGAAGGAGCGTGATCCCGTTTGCCATTCCCTCGCCCACCTGGGATCTTCAGGGGTGGGAGAGGGGCATCAGGAGCACCACAGAGGCCCCGGGCCGCGGGTACTACTACAGTGCAGGGACAGGCTGAAACAAATAGGAGGGGGAGAAAGGATTAAAACCGGCTGCTCGAGCTGTGGTTTTACAACTAATTTTACAACAATGAACCCACAACCTCCAAAATGTTTAGAAGATTTCATTTTAAATGTCTCTGCACCTCACAGGCAAACAATCTCAAGTACATGTCGCTAAAAGCATAAATTTAGACTCCAATATCTATTAAAGCTGTCAGACATTTAACTCAGACCTACAAAACGACTTAAAGAGGGTTATTTTATAAAAATCGCAAGAGCTTAGTAGTTTTATAGAGCTACAGGAGAATCAAAGTATTGCGATTAGCTAAAATTAAGCTGTTAAATTCCCATACTAGCCACATTAAACCTGATAAAAAAAACACTTCATATTCACTTGGTTTGCTGTTTTTCTAAAACTGTACTTTGTTCGGTAAAAATTAAACATTTAAACTGCAATTTTATCCAAATGCCACACATAACTTAAGCGCCAAAAATAGCAAATCATTCACACAACTCAGAAGCGTAAAATAAACTTGGTTATTTGGGGGATTTTTTTCTCCCCTTGTTTAGTTTTTCTATTTTTAAAACAACTTATCTTGCAACCATTGCCATCTAAAGTAATATTGTTTTTTTTTTTATTATTTAACCTGACAACCCCTACTTCCAATCTGTCTCTTTATTTAAATTAGGCACTTTTCCCCCCTCAAAAACCTTGACATATAGAGCAGAGCCTAATTAATCTTCAGACTTTGCTTTATAGTTACAGACCCAGGCAATGATACCACTTTAAACACTAAATCTTATCTTATCAGAAAAGAGCGTTGATCGATATATAGAAGACAGTGACGTCGGAGCGACGTAACGTCGCTGCGTGCCGTTAATCGATCTCGCTGCTGTAAAGAAAAAAATTACAGTTGCGTAATAATTGATCGCGCATCGAGTTTAAAGTGGCTAAAACAGGATCCCCTATCTTGACTTTTCTTTTCGGTCCGATGTAGTCTCCCCCTCTCGCTTTTTTATATAACCTGAGCAGACTGAGGGTCCCACAGTGTTTTTTTCCCCAGCGAGGACGTGGAAATAACCCAGACGTCACTCGTCGTACGCTGTTATTAAGCTGTTGACTTTAGACTAAGTCGATTAAATGACTATATACAGTAACTTGAGCGCGATGACTCTACTTGGAATCTTTGTCTTAAACTAGTGTCATTACAGTAAAAAAAACAAAATAGTAAATTACTAAAAAAAACGTATTTATTGTTGCCGATAATTGCTATGCTTGCTAGCGCAGATCGTGACGCAACACAAGTTCGACGTCGGTAACTACCGTTAGCTATCGGAGCTACGTTTGACTGTCGAGATACAAAGTTAACATTTATCCAGCTAAAATTACAGTTTTCAAATAGGACTTTAATCTAAAGGTGACACGAAGTTTACATTAATTATATAACTAAATGCATTTTCCGTGTCATTTCCGCATTTCTGCGCTAACTAGCTGCGCCGTCCTAGCCACCCCTCCCCCACGGCACGGTTAGCACGTAGCTACGTGAGCTTCCTTTCGTCCTCTACTTACTTCCCAATCATGTCACAGATACCACTATTTAAATCCGCCATGGTAGTAAAGGGTTGCTGTTTTCCTTCTTTCTCGCGAGCAAAGCAATGACTGTTTAGGATCCGCTGGAGGTTGGATTTTACCATCCGGCCTCGGATAGAGACACGACCGGCTGACTTCTCTCTGCTATGCTAGGCTCGGCAATGAGCATTAGGCGAGCTGAGAGCTGCTTAAAACGAAGAGGACGGAGTCAAGCGACTACAATGACGTAATACTACTTCCATAAGCCTTCAAAATAAAAGCAAATTATCGCCCTATAGTTTCTTTAATGCAATCTATTCTTCAGGCTTTCTGGAGACATTTCATAGTTGTTCTTGTCATGTTTTTTTTAAATTCATTTTCAGTTAGTACCTAACCGTTTTCAGAAAAAAATGATCATTATTGTTTTGTTAAGGCACATTAGTCAAGTTTAATTGTATTACACAATTTATGCACAAAGCAATGTGTTTTGCAGCAGTAGCAAAAATACAATATTTATAAATACATGAAAGTACATGCACAGAAATATTTAATAAAAAATGTAAAACATACACAGCTAGAAGAACAACAATAATGTCAGATTACTAGTGAAATCAATCACAGTGAGGTTTGTGCTCTCCGACTGCTTCTAATTCAGACATGCATTCCAGCAAGCCTTTGTATCACACAAATATGTGTACATCATCATTAACATACCGTGACTCTGCGTTGGTGTTCTGACTGTCCGAGACCCCACAGCATGATGCTACTTCCACCATGCTTCACTGTAGGGGTGCTTTGTTACCTCTTTTATTTAACAGCTTTTAGGTGGGTTTTTGGTGCTCAGTCTTGTCTGGCATGGCTTGTTGTGTTGTCATTTTTTTAACTAGAAGAACTTGTAGATGTCCCCTGTGGAGGACAATTGTAAACTTGAATACACCTAATTACTGAATTAACTCCTTTTGTTATCTACAGAGGACATTTTCGGATTTTTTATGATAACAAATGTGAACGAGTGAGGCTTTAGTACCTTACAAAGATTGTGAAATTAAATAAAAACTGTGATTGGACAATCCTTTTTTTCCTGGTAGTCAGGAGGGTGTTAATCAGCTCGTCCTCCCTCCCTCCCTCCCGCTTCACTAAGTTTGTCCCTCGCCGCGACCCGTCGGTCTTCCTGAGAAAACGGCACAGCGGAGAGAGCGCGTTCATCACTATATAGGCTCTGATGTAGCGGCGACTTAAAGAAAAAAATTAAAAGAAACAAAAAAAGATGGAAAGCGACACGGCCATCAGGAGAATAAAACCCCCGGGGCCGCCCCGTTACGTCGCTCGGGATGGCAGCGACGGAGCCCCGGACCGGTGCGGCGACAACGGCTACAGCGGCGACCCGAAGAGGAAGCCCGAGGTGAGCCTCTACTTGCTGCGGGAAGGGCTGGCAGCCTCCCTGGTGTCCGTGTTTCTGCTGCTGCTGTGGGGACTCGTTCATCTGTCGCTGCAGCAGCTCGTCATCGGGACACCGAGCGGGGAGTTCAGCGCAGAAAGAGCCAGGTGAGTTGCCTGCTTATTAGCCGCGGAGCTAACCTTTTCTCAACCTTTTCTCAACAACAAACAGACCCACCTAGAAACTGCTGCTCGTTTACTTCCGGCCCACCTCCACCTGTACCTCCGAAGTCACCTGCAGAGGAGAGGACGGGTGTTTATACACTCTTAAAAGTGTTAGAGCAAGGTTAATGATCCTTCCTGCCTTCATTCCTGATTATTTGCTCTAATCCTTTAAAACATAACCCCGAGATACATTTTTATTCACAATCTCAAACAATAAACCTGTCAGAAACTCAAAAAGTAGACTTTTAGCCACTAAAAACAACTTTTCTTGAATAAAAACAATACAATAAATACATTTTTTTTCAATTAACTAAGCATGTTTAGCTGAACTTTATTTATTATAAACCCTCTTTTTACCATTTTCTAATATTACCTGCACCTTTTAGTTTATTTTAATGTCTAAACTTACAACACTAAACCATATAAAAAGTTAAACTTGTGTAAATGCTTCAGAAAACAAATGCTCAGCAACTACAATAAAAAGTCAAGGGTTTTAAATGATTTATTTAGGTGCACATTGCATATTTAGACCTATTTTATTAAGTTAAAGTAGTAAAACCAAATATGAGCACATACATGCTTTTATAATGCATAGAGAACTAAATAATAATGAGAAATAATAAAAAATAACAAGCATATATACTCTGAGAAGCCAAGATAAATCCATACCGAGCTTCAAAAAACTGTAAAAGGAAAAAAAAATCAACATTGTATTTGTTAGAGTTTCATTTTAAGAAAATAGTCAGTTTTAGGACATTAAAACTAATTTTTGGTTATTGTTTTCAGATTAAAAGTTGCTTCACAGTGCAGTTTTCTGTTGCAGGGATTATAGCGCTGAGTCTGAGGTCAGCAGACCTGGGGTTGAGCTTTTAAAAAGTGCTGGGCTGCAGGATTTGCTGTCATTTAGCCGGTTGCTCCATGAAATGAGTGCCGCATGCGGACTGATTAAAGCTCTGAGCGTCTTTGCTTACAGTCAGATTTACGTTGCGTCGGTCCCTTAAAGGCTGTTGGACAGCGGCACTGTTTTCTGTTAGACGGAAACAGCAGCAGATGTAGATTCACCACCCACAGTCTAGATGACCTATTAACACTTTTATTCCCTTCTGATCGGATTATTAACTTTGCCATTTCAGATTCCTTTAGGAATGTGCAGAGGAGGCAGCACAGGGTAAAACATTACTTTAACAGACGGAGCGAACACCACCTTCATCACTTTTTTTCAAGGCAACAACAAAAAGAAGTCGATAATATCCAATTATCTTTGCCCGTACGGACATTTTAGGTAAATGTCCTGTCTTGTTTGTTTTAACTGGGTTTGTCCAGTGCATCATTAAAGCTCAGTTCGATTTGTTTTACATGAAATTAGCTTTTTTGGATCCATTTATTTGTGTGGGATGCCTTTTTGGGCACCGTTTCTTTTTGTTTTTATTGTGGGAACATCTGTGTCTCTGCAAGGACGTTGTCTCTCTTTTCTCTCCTCGCTGATCAGGTGATTGTTTTCCTCGCAGAAGCGAGGAGTATTTTGTAGTTTCCAGGACGTTTCTTCCGTTGCCACATTCCGAACAGGTTTTCCTGTTGTCACAGTTCGAATCGCAAACATACTGCCACTGAAAGCAACCCTCCCCCCGCCTGCGAATCCTAACACTTCAGAGGTGATAATTCAAACTTTCTGCAAGTAGTTTCAGATCTGCTTCTAGGTAGGCGTGAAACGATAGTGTCTAGATATTTTTACTTGCCCCAAACCATTTTTTATACAGACAGATTGGCTTAAACGGCTAAAACGTTGGTGAGCTCTAAATGTTTTCTGACCCAGGCAAAAAGGAGATTTTAATCACGTTGTTTTTGTCACAAACGCTCTAAGGGTGTCTCCGCAACCGTCTCAGCCCGACTAATGTTTCCAGGAAAATACTCCACTCTAGTTTAACCTTTAAAGTCTCAAAGTCAGCCCTGTGTTTATTTTCTTTGTGCTGGAATGTGTTTGAACCTTGTTTGCTGCCTCTCTTCCTCCCTCTCTTTCAATCTCTCCTCGCCTCCCAATCCAGGCGGCACCTGGAGCAGATCGCCAGCGTCGGCCCCCGGCCGGTGGGCAGCCAGGAGAACGAGGTCCTGACGGTGGGTTACCTGCTGGAGCAGATCGAGGGCATCCGGACGAGGACGGCCGCGGGTCCTCACCAGCTCGCGGTGGACGTGCAGCGCCCCACGGGGTCGTTCTCCATCGACTTCCTGAGCGGCTTCACGAGCTTCTACGACCGTGTCACCAACGTCGTCGTCAAGCTGGAGCCCAAAGGTGGCAGCGAGCATTTCATGCTCGCCAACTGCCACTTCGACACGGTGGCGAACAGCCCAGGTACAACGCTTGCACGCAGACACGTTGAGCTGGTCTGTAGTTGGGTTAGTGTCACACAAACACAACTGTTAAACACCTGAGCTTGACTAACATTAGTCAAACATCTTCAACCCAAACTGAGACCAGAGTCTTCATGCCATCACCTGCTGACAAACATGAAAACATGACCTAAGGCTAGTATCTCACTGCGCTGCATGCTGCTCTTGACGAGTTTGGGACTCAAAATGGTGAGCAAATAGGCAGTTTTGAGTTGCAGTCTCACTGAATTGTAAATAGTTTTTAATCACCTGTCTTAGTATGGAGCCATCCGTCTGTGGACATATTTCCTGTCCAAGCTCTAAATTGATACCTTTTAACACAGAAATGTCAAACTGCACAGCTGGACACCTCCCGGGTCGAGGGTGATCCCTACTGGTTTTAAGGTTACGAGGTCAAAGGTCACAGGCGGCCCCTTTGTTTCTCTGCTGACAGACGGGCGTTTTCTGTGCCGTTGGCGCTTCTCTTGTTTTGTTTGTAATAATTATTATTTATGGTTGGTGTGGTTTTTAGACTAGTAGCCTCAGATGTTCCAACACTGTGTCAAAATCCAGCCCCAGAGTTCCAAAACTGACAGAAACTAAAAACAGAACAGTTTGAGACACCTGAGACAAGTGTGACTGTTTATTTCCATTTTATTAGAAAGTTTGTTGCACAAATATGATCTATGTTGTGTGTTCTTTGAAAATTTTATTATATTTTTCATTCTTCTGCCAAGGCAGGTTTGTTTATGTTTGTTCAGTCTCTGAGCAGATTTTAAACTTCTTATTTTACTGTTTTTTTTTCTTCATTTTTTTGTAAACAGTAGTTTGAAACCTCTCTAGTGGTTTCAGTGTTGAGCAGAATTGTCATTGTGAGCCTGTTCACGAGACAGTGCTTTACCAGGGTCTCACACACACACACACACACACACACACACACACACACACACACACTTACATTCTTGCATATTCTTGCACAGCTTCACTGGTGAAAGAAAATGGATCCAAGAGGTGTGGATCAGAAAGATATGCACCCAGGCTTTTGATATTCTGGAATTCAAAACATTTATTGGTTTAAAAAAACAAAATAGGGTATAAAAAAAGAGGCTGTACCTGCTTGTGAGCATATTTTTGCCCACACAGCTGTAACGTATGTGTACCTGAGATAATTTACAGGCTCTGGCGGAGCTTCTTTGGAGCGAGGGATGATACATGGCTGCCATAAGTGGCAGGGACAGAAGCAGGAACGATATCCTGGCTCCATTAATACATTTGCTCCACAAAGCCAAATCACATGATGTTTTTTTTTCTCTCCCTTTCTTTGCCCTTTCTTCTCATTAAATTGTGCTCCTTGCGGCCAGTTCAGCTAATCTTTCTGGTCATGTGGATCTGTTCACGTGCTCATTTGTGATCTCACCTCCACACAGTAAGTGGGAGCTGAGATTTTAACCAAGCTGCTGCGTTTGAATCTTTGGGCTGACTCTCATTGTGTTCGGGACTCGAGAGTTATCAGCTTTCACCATCTTTGTTTTTTTAAAATCTCGCGTCACTTCGCTGCTTTGGGTGACAGAAACCTGCACGCCTCGGTTCGTAAGTGACCCTCCGTTGCCCGGTGCGTAAACTAGAATGGCGTTATTTTAATGCCAGGCCCACACACGTGCTTTCTGTCTCCTGGTTTCAGGCGCCAGTGATGACGCGGTGAGCTGTGCAGTGATGCTGGAAGTCCTCCATTCTCTGGCCAACCAGTCCACTCCTCTTCGCCACGGTGTGATCTTCCTCTTTAACGGAGCAGAGGAGAATGTCCTGCAGGTGAAGCGATGGACACGCGGCACAGTTTAAGGTGTACAACTATTCTACATCTAATTTCCTGTCTTAAATCTCTGTTTTGTTTTCTCTCGTAATTCCAGGCGAGTCATGGATTCATCACCCAGCATCCTTGGGCTCAGCAGGTGCGCGCTTTTATTAACTTGGAGGCTGCCGGCGTTGGAGGCAAGGAGGTCGTTTTCCAGACAGGTGATGTACAATTCACAGCTTTAAAAACGCCTTTTAATTTTTACTCTGAGCTGTGTGTGCAGTCTTGTTTTTTATTTCCCACAGATAAGAAACCTTGCCGAAGCTGTGTTGCAGTTTTTCCTTTTCGTAAAGTTCAGAAAATCTTGAGAATTCCTGGAAACACTCTAGAGTGTTTTACAGCATTCCTGCAGGTCGGAACGAGTGACTTTCTGCTTGACGTCATCCAACATTTAATGTTTTTGGACTTTATTAAGAAGCACAAGAAGCCAGGAGCAATGAACAGCTGTAAAAATTGACACTTTTATTGCAGTTTTGGTTTTAAAAGCTTATAAAAACCAGATATTTGATTTAAAACACCTGTTGCACATCAAATGGGACAAATCAAACTCTTGTTGATTAAGTTGCAGCGAAGAAAACATATTGGTGTCTGCTTCAGTGTATATTGTCATTTTTAGTATTTTCTTCTTGTTTCAAAGTCAGTGTTACTTGCTGTATGATTGAATTTTTGTTAATGGATTTTTAGCTGTTTTAATGGAGAATCCTAATGATGTCTTCTTCAGATTAATCTATTTTTCTTTGTTCGTTAAAACATATTTCTTCTAAACTCTATTTACTATCAAACTGGGAAAAGGTATTTGATATTTCTATATGAATGATTTGACATATTACATCTAAAACCAGGGCTAATTTATGTATTTATTTAAATAAATATTAATCAAGATTGTAATTGAGTTTGACACCCCTGGTTTAGATGGTTCAGATCCATCTGGACCGGGCCTTTTTAGTGGGCCGGGTGAAGAACTCGATCAGCAGAGGAAGGAGGGGATCTTGGATTCCCGGACGGCACTGAAAGTACACCTTCACCTTTTTCCTTATTTTCAATCCCTAAGGTCCAGAGAACCCGTGGCTGGTCCAGGCCTACGTTCACGCAGCCAAACACCCCTTCGCCTCTGTGGTGGGTCAGGAGGTGTTTCAGAGCGGCGTCATTCCCTCCGACACCGACTTCCGCATTTACAGAGACTTTGGTAACATCCCGGGTAAGACCCACTAAAAAAACCAATAATCCAAACAAAATCTACTCTTTGTGTTTGAATTACTGTATTCTGTCTGTCTTTTTTTAAAACAGGCATTGATCTTGCGTTCATTGAAAATGGTTTCATCTACCACACCAAGTACGACACAGCGAACAGGATCCTGACGGACTCGATTCAGAGAGCTGGTATAAAAACTGATCTCACCTGCATTCAGACACGAACACGTAGATAGATTAGACAGTTATTGTTGTCACTGCAGCACCAGCTTGTTGTGATTAATATACTGTTTCAGAGTTGTCAGCGCTCTCATCTCGTTCTCCGAGACACAAAAACACGCACCGGCAACAGACCGTTCTCATTTACTTTGCGCTTTGCTGCTGCTGAATAAACTGAATCGAAGTGTTCGTCTTTACTTAGCAGAAATTCCAGTCACTCAGCACTTAAAAACCCAAGACAGCTGGCATCTTTCCGATCTCCCTCAGCAGCTTCTGGACGCCTTCCTCCCTCCCTCCCTCCCTCCCTCCCTCACCCCTCTGCACGCGGCGGCTCGCCGTGAAGGGCATGAATTATTACAGAGGGAAAGTGAGATTTTGGGAGGGAGGAAGAGGTGTATTTTTAGTCTGAGAAGGAGGCAGAACGGCGTTGTAAGGTGCAGATTAGGACGCGGTTCACGAGACGAGGATGCACCACGGGCCTGTGATGAGATTTAAAATCTGTCAGTTTATAAAAAAAGCGGAACGAGATGCAAAACGTGCCCTGCTTTTTGTCATTTCAATTCTGTTAAAATCGTTTTGCACCAATTTCTCTGAAGTCTATAAAAGCATCTCACTGGGCTGTGCAGCTGTGAGTGAAAAGAGCTCTTTTTTTAAAAAAGAAAAACAAATAGTTTTTTAAAGAGAAAGGGAAGCTGTGGCCGAGTGAAATCTAAATGAGCGAGTAGGTGTTACACTCTCAGTTGTTTACTCTCCGTGTCCTGCGAGGCGGAAGAACAATCGAGCTTTGTGTTTCGACTGCGGAGACATCGGGGCGACACAAAAAAGCGGCGCTTCAGCTGCAGCAGCGCACACTCAGCCACTTCCTACTGATGTAACAAGAGTTTTTACTGAACTTTGTGATTGTAGCCAGTTGGATTACTCAACCGATGTGCGGCTGTTGTGTAATATTAGAGAGGCCAGATCTAAACCTACCTTCATATGAGTTTTGGACCACGTCTTTTACCACTACTGTCTCACTCACAGACGCAAACATGCTCTTTCACAAGCTATTTTTTTACTCTTTACTCATGTTCTGTGCTGTACAAATGTTTAAAATGACTCCTAATTTCTTTGTATTTTGCGTCAACAGAGCCAGACTTTCTTGTCATCTTTTTAAAGAGGCGTTGAACAATATTTTTAAGAGCTTTCTGTGGTTCTGTGGCTGCTTTTTTGCCGTTTTTGACAGAACATTATGCAGTTTGTGCATTTAAAAATTGAGGAAAGTAAACAAGTGGAGGACAAAAGAAGAAGCGGGTGAACATCACCTGAATGTCATGTTGTTGAGAAACAGAAAACAAAACTGACAGGAACTAAGAGATGCATCATCTGTCAGCTGATCATATTCTGGATGTGAAGCTTTCAGCAAGGGAAGCACCTTGTTGGTGCTAAAATACTGTTTTATTTCTGTAAAACTGTCTTCTCTTTGGTGTTTTTTATTGATTTATTAAGGAAAAGAGAATAAATTTTTGTCTTTGTGACAAGATGCTAGTAAGAAAGCGCCTGAAGAACCCAATTAGAATCGATTCTCCGCTGAGTCTTTTGTTTTGTGTCGACACAAAACTGGTTCATCCGTTGGGTTTAGGAGCCTTTTTATGCCTGAATGATTTATAGGTCAAAGTTCAGCGGCCTAACAAAGAAACAAAACGCACTTCTATAAAAAAAAAAAAAAAAACAGGGGCTGGACAGAAAGCAGCGAAAAGCCAAAGACAAACTTTGAAAGACCGTCAGAAAGTCCAGAAAACCATCGATCAACCCGCTTTAAAAGATTGTATAAGATGTTTGCATGAAAGAGAGACTAGTGGGATATATTAAATGTCAGACCAGTTTAGTTTTTCAGATGATTATGCTCTGTTACATACAGTCCTGTCATGGAATAAATCTAGTATGTGAGTATGAAGGCATAGCTGTGGTTTATGGAGAATGATGGGATTATTAGAAGAACCGGATGGTGGATTTCGCCGCTGTGTTGTAGATTTTGGTAGCATTTCTGTGTCAGACCGTAGTCTGTCAGACCGTAGTCTGACACAGAAATGTGTTTGGTTCAGCAGGTTTGATTTACAGAATGAGTCTTTTCAAATGGAAGATTTAAAGGCTAATAGGTTAACATCAAGCTGTCTGCTGCGTAGGATGTCAGCTGTCATATGACACAGAGTTAACACTTTCACATTTAGTCAAAAAAGCCGTTGACTTCCTCTCTGAGTTACGAGTGGTGGAAAACAAAACCACACAAGTTCTCAAACCAGCTAGTTGTTCTGTTTTCATTGCTTTGTGTACTTTTCTGTAGGCTGAATCTGTGCTCACTTCCCGTCTCCAGGTGACAACATCCTGGCTGTTTTGAAGCACCTGCTCATGTCGGAAACGCTGGCCGACTCGGCGGAGTATCGCCACGGCAACATGGTGTTTTTTGATCTGCTGGGAGTGGTCGTCGTGGCCTATCCCGCCCGCGTGGGCACCATCCTCAACTACATGGTGGCGGCAGCCACCTTCCTGTATCTGGTTAAGAAGGCCTTGCTGCCTGGCCGTGGAGGTAGGGCTCCATTTCCTGTTGAGGATGTAAGTCACGTAACTTCCTGTGGAGGTTGTGTGTTCATCTCTGTGCGACTCGGCGTCTGGTTTGCTTCATTTATCATTCCCCTGTATCCATCTAAGGTGGGCGCTACGTCCGGGACCTGGCCTGTGCCACCGGCGTGGCGGTGCTGAGCTGGTTCGTCACCTTGCTCTCCGTGCTGATTGTCGCTCTGCTCATCACTCTGCTGGGACGCTCCATGTTTTGGTACACTCACTTCTATGCGGCCATCTGCCTGTACGGAGCCGCGGCCACCGGAAAAATTATCCTCATCCACACGCTGGCCAAAAACCTGTACTACGGGGTGAGGGAGGTTTTGCATTTCCAAAAGCTTTTAATCAATGAAGCTTTGTAACAGACGCAATATCCTGCACCACGGTCCTGTTCTAGATGTTCTACAGGTGTTCCAGTGTGGTTACGACACCTGAAATATCCCTGACTCTTTTAGTAAAGAGTTCAGAAGGTCAGCAGGTGTGACAGTGTGTGATTATTTAAATATTTTCAAATAATGTGGTCATAAAATCACCCCCAGGCTCCACTTTCAGTAATAAATCTGCAGCTGTAAGAAAGGTCCAGGCTGATTTATGTGGGCGCTCAGATGTTTGTGTGTGTTTTTGTGTCAGGGTGTACGTCTGGTGGAGCTGGGTGATCTGTACTTTGACGTGAGCTTGCTGCTGTGGTGCTCCAGCCTGGTGTGGCTGACCGATCGGGGTCTGTGTTCGGCCTACGTGCCCATGCTGATGGTGGCTTTCTCCCTGATCACCAGACTGCTGCTGACCAAAGAGTTCAAACACAGAGGTAAACATGCCACATCATTTCAGCCTCGTTCAGTCACTGTGTTTACATTCACAGTGATTCACTGTTGACCTGTTCCTAAATGCAACAATGTGACACTTATAGTGTTTAGATAAGTTTCCACTGAGAGATCACGTTCATTTTTCCTGCTAATTTATGGGAAAAATGAGCATTTTTTTTTCCAAAAATGCATCATGAGTGCTGAATGGCTTTTCTGAAATTTGTTGAGGAAGCAAAACTGAATTATTAAAGTTCGGTTTCAGCTAAAATTAGCAAAGCTAAAGGCAGCAAAACGGTAGTTAAAAGTTAAATTAGTAAATAGTAGATAAATGCTAAAATGGTCTAATTATAGTGTAACAATGTACAAAAGCTGCGTAGTTTCTTCATCAAGCAGACGTAGTTATAAGATTCCTGATGATAAAATGTATTTTTTCCTCAGGAGCATCTCTGAAATACAGCCTGCTGTACCTGTCGGGGCTCACGCTACCGTATGTCCACTTCATGTTCCTGATCTGGGTGGTGTTTGAGATTTTCACCCCCATCATGGGCCGCAGTGGGACAGAAATCCCCCCCGAAGTGGTGATGGCCTCTCTGGTCACCCTGGCAACCATCTTCCTCTCCTCCTTTCTGGTAAATTTTCACCCAAAATTTAGCTCTGTACCTCATTATTTTTCTTACTTATCGCTTAAATTTGTTCTACTCCTAATATTTATTTCAGTTTTAATGTTTTATTTTATTTTTTATCCATCTCAGCTGCATTTCATCTACTTGGTGAGGAGCACGAAGTGGATCCTGGCTGGCCTGGGTTCGGTTTTCGTGGTCATGTTCCTGCTGGTGTCCGGCGGCCTCTTCTTTCCATATTCAGGGAATCCACAGAGCCCCCGGCCAAAGAGAGTTTTCCTGCAGGTCCAAAGTCACAACACACACACACAGATTTATTAACTACACTTTTTGTTTTTTTTTAGTGCGCTGAAGAGCTAAATATTTATTCACGTTTCCTGTATGGCTCATTGTGTAAAATAGGTAAAAAGTGTCTCTGACTGAGCAACCAGACACAAAGAACAGGAGACAAATGGTTTTATCTGAATACAACAAGCATATTAAAAGTGAAACTGTCTGCTAACGTGTCCGCAGCATACGACTCGGACCTTCCACAATCTTCAGGGCCAGGTGGAGAGCCGGGACTCTGGTCTGTGGATAAACAGCTTTGACTTCACGAGCGTACAGCACATCACGCCACACGTCCCCGAGATCAACGACAGCATCCGGACGCGCTGCAGGGAGGACCGACCCTTCTGTGGTTACCCCTGGTTCCTGCCCGTGAAGTTCCTCAGCAGGTCAGGGCTGCGGACGTGCAGCACGCGGTTCGTGTTTTTTTTTTTTTTTTTTTTTTCGGCTCTAAATTTGACTCTCTGTGTGTGTTTGTAGGAAGAACTGGTACCTCCCTGCTTCAGGAGTGTCTCCGAGCTCTCCTGTGGAGTTCAGCCTCGTGTCCAAAGAGGCGACGAGATGGGGGACCGTCAAAATGACCTTCAGGGTGAAAGGTAACACGGACCCTGAAGGATCAAATATATTCTGTTTATGTGCATCAAAGGGAAAGCTGTCCCCTCTGTCTTGTGCAGGACCGAGCCACATGTCTCTGTATCTGATGCCTCACCGAGGGGCCAGCCTGTCCACTTGGTCCTTCGGCGACGGGACGCCTCAGCTTGACTTGAACGGGGAATATTTTATCTTCTATTCCCACGGCTACAACGACCACACGTGGACCTTCTGGTTTGAAATCCAGGTAATGTCTAAAGAGACGTTCTGAACTGTTTGATCTCATTAACATTTCATGTTTGGGCTGTTTTTTTTTTTTTTTTTTAATTTCTGTAAATTATTCAGCCTTCTTTTTTCTCAAAGGCTGAGAGAAGGTAATGTTGTGGAAAAATGGCCTTAAGTGTGGGGTGTAAAGAAAATATTTATATAACTTTGTACATTTTCATTTTAATTCAGTTTCTCTCATTAGTCCCGTTAAACGAGCTGCAAATTCACAGCGTCACAGTTTTCTTTTAGGAACCTGTTCGTAAATGTTAGTGAACACCCTTCAAACCTACCTGACAGTGTCAGTCTGTAATCAGTTGGATGACTCGCTGTGGCAAACCCTGAAAAGGGAACAACCGAACAGCTGGATTGGACACCACTGTGTGCGCCTTTATTTCTCTAATATTGCAAGTCAGGCTTATCAAGAGACGGCTTTATAAAAATACAACTCAAATGGCTCCAAACTGTGTTAATGTCAACACAATAATAGAGTTTAACTGTCTGAACAAATTGGGCATTTTTACGGAAACCTCAGCAGACCCGCTGACGTCCTGGTTGTTGCTCACCCACAGGCCTCTGAGTGTTTCTGAATACAGCGTGGGCAATCGATGTCCGATCACAAAACATTTTGGGGGAACAGACTTGACCTCTGAACATGAACATAGCAACATAAATACAGAAGCTTTGTATCATTCAGCTCAAGCAACTTTCAGCAGAAGACTGTTTTTTTATGTTACTCAGAGCCTCAGTCTTTATGGGACCTTCTTGTCCTCAGTAACATGTGTTGGTGTCGCACATTTGAAGGCCTGGTTTTCTGCTCTATACCCAGGCAGGTTCCAGTTCTTTAATGTTTTAACTGTTCGTCGTTTCACTCTCCATCTGTTAGCCTCCCGCAGAACCGGCCCCATCCGGCCCCGAAGGGATGATCTCAGTTGCTATATCTACCCACTATTTCTTCGGCAAAGACAGCCGGACTGCTCAGCTGGAGGAAATCCTCCGCCGCTTCCCCACGTGGGCGTTTCCCTCCTCCTGGGTCAGTACCTATGACATGTACCGGTACTGAGGACGCCGCAGAGGAGAGCCCGAGGGCAGCCGCCGCAGGAACCCCACACTAACACTGGCGCTCCGTCTCCCCGCCGGCCTCAGAGACCTCCACCACTGTGTCAGGAGCAGCTACCTGAGCAGGAGCGGCGCTCAGGCCACCACAAGCCTCGTGCTCACTACTGACTTAGTGAAACAAAGGAGTTTAAGGTTTTATCTTTTGATACTCATATGTGCCTTTACTTTCCACTCTCCATTTCACTCACTTCCTCCCTCTTTCCTCCTCTCCTCTGCTGGCACTCCTCTCGAACAATTAACCCGTTTTTGTTTTTGTTAAACCAGCAAACTGTTCGGGACGTCATCAGACTTCTTGTGCCTCTGGCCTCCTCTGCAGCGATAACACCGCCCCCAGCTGCACCTGTAGGCGTAGTAACAAACTGACCCTCGTTCTAACTCGAAGCGAACACCTTTTTGATGCACTTGCACCGTTAGGAAATGGGTTTCGCGTCAGCTAACGAGATAACCGCGAAGCAAGGTGTGTTTGAAATAAGGAATGTTAACATCTGCCCAAACTGTGGTGCGCAGACGCAGATAATCAGGCTTGTTAAACAAAAACAGCTAGCTGAATTTTTTTAAAAATTCACTCTTTTATTTAAATTTTAGGAAAAAAATGACATTCCTGTCATTTAAATTTCTTCCCTGAATGGAACGTCCTCGACACAGACTGAAGCTGTTTATTTCCCACTGAAGTGACTCTTATTACATTTGATCTTACTGTAATCTGAATCGTTTTTAAAAAACTTGACTACAACAACACCAGTGGCTTAATTTTTGCTTCATATATATATATATATATATATATATATATATATATTTGTTCAACTTAATTTTGTTGATGAAAAGTGAATCTTTTAGGTGAACAAATATCAAGTATTGTAGCCATCTTAAAATGATTTAGTAGGTACTTTTTATAGTTAAAATCTGAGAGACAGCAGGAAAAAAAACTTATGAAACGTTTAAAAAGTTTAGATTTTATTTTAGTTATTATAAAACACCACAAATGTACATTATCTTGTTTATTTTACTATGATTTGTTTAATTTGTGGAAAACTCATTCATCAAATTGTTTAATGCCAAATTCAAATATGTAAAAACACGTTTTAAACACCTCTAACTCAGAAGAATTGGGTTCATTTTAACAGGTTGACTATTAGAGTAAAGATGGAAAATCCACTTCTTACATTTTAGCTTTTTTTACTGCAAATATAAACCTCTTGTACGTTCTTATACGTTTAAACTTTTACATTAGTGATGCACCAGATTGCATTTTTGTAATGGATTGTTTCTTTTTTTATTTTTAAATTAGGCTTAAAGGCCTAATGAATGAACTATAGGTGTTCTTTTAAAGTGCACAAATACCCACAAAACTCAGAAAAATACCAGATATTTTCAGTGTTTGAAATTGTGTGGGCTTTTATTTTGAAAGACAGAAATAGCTTTTGTTTTTGCGCCTGTAAATCTACGTTCCGTATGTAAAACACTCCCGAATGAACACGTTAATATATATTAAAAAAAAACGGTTAAACTTGATAAATAATTTCCTTTACGTTCCAAATTCTCTGCAGGTTTCTCTGCCGTAAAGATTCACCTTTCATCAGAACATGGTTTGGTTGCTGGGTTTGCTCAGCTTTCCGTTGTTGTTGTTTTTTTTGTCACCTATTAAAATCGTTTTTTTAGGATTACTAATAAAATAAGTTGCTCACATTAACGGTTATATGCAAATAGTTTGAAAAACCCAACCCCTCCAGTGTGTGTGAGAATATAAAACGATGCTTGGTGCTGCTGAAAAAGAGCCTTTAGTGTAAATTTCTACTTTTTTTTTTTTGCAAATCTTTCTGCATTTCCTCTCATGTTATGTGGAATTCCTTTTTTATTTTTTTCATCTTGGTGAACAAAACACGTCCCGGTTGTTCTTTCTTGTTTTATTTCAGCACCACTACCTCCGCCGTGCTCAAACATTAGTGTTCAACACCAAGACGACGCTTCTTCAAGCTCCTTGGCTGATTTTTACCGTTAGAGAGTTAATATTTATCGGACAGATTATTTTCCAAGCTACTTCGGCGTGTTGGACTGCTTCCTACCTCTGTTTTCAGATTGATTTGAACACGTTCACGCGGTTGGAGCTTGCGTCGCAATCCACGGTCCTCGTTTGGCTTCAGCTGCGCACAAAAAATAACACAACCAAGCAAAGCGTGACACGAGAGGAGGCCTTAAAGCGCTGCTCGCAGGGGCTTACCGCTGCGGACGCAGACGTCTCGCTGATCTTAAAGTGCCGCTTTTAGTGTTGTAGTTTAGGTGTGTGCTGAAAGACACATCTGTCCTCCGTGTTGAAGCTTTTCTGCCGCTTCTGACCGCAGCAGGTGTTCCTCGGTGAGTGAACGCTGTTCTGGCCTCACACCGACTTAAACAAACCAAACTATCACGTTTAAATCTGCTGTTGAGACGACTGGAAGGTGAAGTGATGTTTTGTTATCGCGTCCTTGGTTCAGGCGGTTTACACGTCGGATGGGAACCGGGTCAAACATCTGTGTGCTGGTTTGTATATTCCGTTTTAGCGCCCCGGTAGCAGATGTTAGCGGCGTGTCAGACTGTAGATTTGACTTTGGAGCGACATAACGGGTCACGAGTTCCGACTCCAACAAGTTTTCTCCTCTCGGTCAGAGCGGCAGAAGTGCCTCGATTCTGTTCTTTGGTTTGACGTTTTCAGAGCGCCTGATTTTAAAAGGTGACGCCGGCTGGACTCATTTTTAAACTAATCACACTGACAGTGCATACAGTTGGGAGTCAGAAGGTTTTTCTTTCATCTATTCATCGTGAGCATGAATGTCATGACAGTTTGTTTCTTTTAATGATCGATTTGAACCGTTTTTATTCCAGGGTTGAAATGATTGGAAGGCCCACTTGAGTCCAGATTTCAAACCTGTTGATTTGAGGTGAAATGAAAGAATTCGGAGGTAGTCCTTGTGTATGTACAATGTCTACAATGATGCTACCACTGCCGTGCTCGACAGCTGGCTCACTGTTGTTAGATTTGAACTCTACAGCTCAGTCTTAAAGCTGCACGTCGTACAATCATAAGAACGGTTCGAAGATGATCATTAAAAGTCAATTACTGACATTCACGCCCGTCACCGCAGCCGTTTAAGCATTTCAGTTCGTATGCAGTCTGTTTAAAAAAAAAAAAAAAAAGAAATACTGTGAGGGGATAGTTTTCTATGAGTGGGTTCATTAACTTGTTCACTGCGTTGAACAGCTGAGCGCTCTGAGATGTTGCAGGGTCGATGTCTGCGGCCGAAAGGAAACGTGGGCTAACTGGAGGCGCCGCCGCGAACCTGGGTCTACGTCACACGTTGTTTGCGCTTGCACGGTTTAAACTAAAGCTGCCGGAGAGCTCCGTGTAAAGCTGACAACAGAAATAATGTATTAATACAAAACTGACCGAGCACTGAACTGTGTGGTTTTCTGCGTTCAGCACAAACTCACCTGGATGTAGCTTTTTTTTTTTTCCCTCTTCATAACATTTAACAGTTCAACAATAACAGGATTTAGTGTTCATGTCGAGTTAGGACAGTTTTATTTTTTTTTTCTGGGACACACTGTGATGTCCTCATGTTGAAAAATGTCCTCCTACTGTTTATATGTTACCTAAACCATCTCTCATTTGTTTCTGGAAATTAAATTAAGATGACCATTTTCTCAACTTTTGTCATCATTAAGACCCAGTTTGGTTTAACGGGAGGGATCTGGATAACAGGGTGGTTTTTACTTTATGCAAAATGTTTCTTATTAACAGTTGTTGTATTTCAGTTGTCATATTTATCGCCTGCTGACTGTGTTTTTGCCCGTGTGTGTCTGTCTGTCTCAATATTTCATGAACGACTGATTAACTTTAGAGTGGAATCAACTCGAGATGACCATCATAGCTAATCGGCTGTAACCCAGTCAGTTTCACAGATATTGGAGGGAAAAGCTGATGTGGTAGTAGCTGAGAGTCATCCACAAGGTTCGATCAAAATATCTACAAAGTTCTTCCTCGTATGATCTTTAGTTCAAATCTCTGGCATGAAAGGCAGCAGCTGATGTGCACTCTTTCAAGAAGAAGCTAGGCTTTTAATTTTAAAAATAATTTATTGGGTTTTTTTTTTATGTACAGGAGGGGGAAAAAAAATAAAGTAGAAAATGGAACACGAGTAGAAAAGGTAAATGTACAAGAGAGCATCTTTACACTGCATTCAGGATGTCTGCCGCCTCAGAGACACAGCCAATACTTTTAAACTGTACACAAAAGGGAGGAGGGGGGGCGTCCATAACGAGACTAACCTGATCCACCCAACGACCCCCCCCTCGGCCCCTCGGCCTGCAGAGAAGAAGACCGTAGAAGATCCGTTTCCGTAGCAACTTGTCCGGTGTGCTGTCAGCATCCGTTCGGAGCGTCAGGGAGGAACGTTTTTTTGTTCGACTCTAACAGAAAAGGCCTCTGGACGTTAAGAGTCTTTGGTTTACCGTTTTTCAAGTCAGGTAAAGCTCACAGGGGCCGAGCAGCGTAGTGTGGCTGTAGGCCTTGTTCAGAGCGGAGGACAGAACCCTCCGTACAATAAGGGCGCTTCAGATCACACGCCAATGATGAAACGAATCGTTTTAAGAGCCTACCAAACAAAACCTACACACGTTTTGGTCTACGACGACAAGAAACCGAAGCGAAGTGGTGAACGTAAAAACATAAAGCTCGAGTAACATTTTTTTCAATGCATTGCACAAAGTAATACTGACATCTGACAAACCTTCAGTGATTGTACGCAACACTCCGATGACTTGGAGCGCAAAAAAAAAAGGTCATCAGTCGTGAAAATAAAAACAAAACCGCCACTCTTCAATCTGCTACGATGCCAATAAATAACAATAATGAGGACTAATACAATAAAAAAATCAGCTCACAGTGACCAAAGACACCAGTCGTGTTAATACGTCAGGAATACAACGTGGCAAATCCACTCAGGAAAGCAGTACGAGATACGATGGAGTGGATAAATTATAATTCCTTATCAGGTGACGGGATTTTAAAAGAACGCCTCGCTCTTAACACTGCTGCGGGGTCGGACAGGGAGAGTGGCTTTAGCAACACGCGAATGATGGAGTCACAATCGAACTGTATCGTTAAAAAGCTGGATAAAGTGTCATATGATTTGGTTTCCGTAGCATTTTAGGCCTCCGATCTGCTCAGGAGAGGGTCAATGCTGAATACTGGAGCAAACAGCCGGTTCCGTCTGACGCACTTCCCTCCAGTGAGGTCGGGCCGCTGGGAGCGTGAAAGAGAGGACGAACAGTACTGATCAGTGGTACGGAGCTGCGCTAACAGCAGATTAGTATCAGACGTCCTACGACTTTTCAAGAGTTGCACAGATTTCATACCATGAGTGTTTTTTTTTTGTTTGTTTGTTTAGTTTTTTCACAGGGAAAATTCAAGAGTTGGTAGAAAAATAATTAATTTGTCCCTTTACATTATTGAAAAAAAAAAGAAAAAAGGTATCAAAATATAACAAAATCATGAGGTATGAAAGTATGAAACGCCTCTTGCGCACATTCATCGCAGGCTCAGACGCACTTCCTGTGATTGGTTCACGGCCAAAGCTTTTGTTCTAAAAGGCGCTAATAGCATCATGATCAGACAGACTCTCTCACTCTTTCACCCGATGAAACACAGGGACTTTCTGGCTTGGAATTAAAAATGTAAAAGAAAAAAAAGGACAAGCCCGGTGCTTTAATGTGCCGCGCTGCAGCTTCCAAACACCTCAAGGAGTAAAAACTGACCCTTTTTTTTTTCTCTCTTCCTAACAGCACATTTTGGTGAAATGTTAGACTGAAACCCAGTCGTACGCGCAGGAGCTCGACTTGTCAATAAGGGCAACTCTGAAGGTTGGATAATACTGACTGAAGTGAGAACCTGCAAGGAGAACAACTTTCAGTGCCTACACGCGAACGCACAAAGTCTATTTTCAGTCAGCTGCGGCCCGTGGCGGTCCAAAGGTCCCAGGTTGAAGTCCAGGAAAGGGCTCTGGTGTTCAGGACAAGGTGCAGTCATAGGTTCCCTCCTCCTCCGCCTGCTCCTCGGTTTGTTCGGGAGGAGAGTCTTCGGAGGGTGGGCGGGGGAAAGCGCCCGCAGGTTCGAGGGAGGGTAAGGCCAGGCCCAGAGGAGCGGCCACTCCCCGGGTGTCTTCCACCCGAGGGACAGCGGCTCCCCCCAGCCCTTCGGAGGCGCTGAGCTTGGACGCCTGGCTGGCGGGTTGGAACGCTTCGGGCTGCACCTGCTCCGAAGTCGACTCCATCAGCTGCTGCAGCTGCGGCTGGATCAGGTTCAGAAACGGCTTGTAGCCCAGGCTGGAGGGCGAGGAGAGAACAGTTACCGAGGCAACGGCCGAAGCATAAACACCGAGCAGACGTGCGTTACACCCACCAGTCAGCGGAGGCCCACGCGTCAACAGCCAGCAGACCGTTTCGGACGCTCTGCACAGTTTCCGGAGGAACCTCAGGGTTGTCCAGGAAGCTGATCATCTGCTTGATGACGTTTGCGTCGCGCAGGATCAAGCCAATCACGACGCACCACTCCAAGCAGCCCGCCTCCATGAACACGTGGAGGAGGTACCTGAAGGGAACGAAACGTCAAAACTCAGCTCTGCTTTTCCCACCTAACAAAATCTGACAGTGACAGGAACTGCTCTCACCTGAGCTGCACCTGAGACTTGTGCGGGCCTTTGTTGGCCAGCTCCATTGAGATGTGCTCGAGCTCGGCCTGACTCAGGCTCAGGGTGGAGTTCTCATCCACCATTGTCCAATCGCCGTCCACCACCGAGCTGGTTTCTGTCAGGTCTGTGGCCGAGCCGATGCTGTACTCCTCAACTAGAGCAGAGAAGAAAGACGCAAATGAAAATACTGATCGTTTTTTCTGATTTCGGCAGGCGGGCGGGGGAGGGATTGTTACCTTTGTTCGTGAGCAGCGACAGGAAGGCGTCTTGCGTCTGCGGCGAGTGCTGGCTGGAGTGAACGGACGAGGCCGTGTCCATGTCTTTGGACCTCTGCCCGAGCCCGTCCATCCAGGTGTGGTTGGTGGGGGCCGTCG
The DNA here is from genome assembly GCF_001649575.2 of Kryptolebias marmoratus. Lineage (NCBI taxonomy): Eukaryota > Metazoa > Chordata > Actinopteri > Cyprinodontiformes > Rivulidae > Kryptolebias > Kryptolebias marmoratus. The sequence goes on from NC_051443.1 coordinate 16,070,846, forward strand.
AAGTGGGCGCCGTGTCCATGTCACTGTTCAGCAGGCTGTCTGCAGACTGAGACTTCAGCAGCTGTGAGCTCAGAACTGCATGTTAAAGCAAACGCACGTTGAGCTACATCGATTCAACGTAAACAACAAGGGCATTAACCTCTAACCACCTGTCTCCTCCACGCTCACCTGTGCGGCAGCCTCCGTTTTTCAGTGGCGAGTTGAGACTTCCTACAGGGATAACGGGAAAGGGCCAGAGGAAGTCCTTGTGGAGTTTCTTCAACGCCGAAACAAAATCGTCCACCCGAGCCACGCGGTTTCGCTCGCGGCACAGCCAGCCGATGAGCTCGAAGCCCAGCTGGGCGGAGAAGCACCCCAGGTCGCGAAGGCGCACCTGCTCCAGGAGGTGGCGGGCGTGGCGCCAGAGCATCATGTCGATGTACATGTTTTCTGCGCACTCCACGTCCCGACTGGAAGGACAGGGAGGACATGACACAACAGCTGGATGCAGACTTTAAAACGTTATCAAACTGTGACGTGTCGGCTGGTTGTTCGCACCCTTTGGCAGAAGCTCCGGTGGGCATACTGAAGGTCTTCTGCAGGTTGAACTTCCCCGTCGCAATGGAGTCTGCGGACTGAGACAAGCTGATGCTGCGATTTCTGAAGAACTCAAAGCCTCCTGTCGAGCTGGGTTCCTGGAAAAAAGATTCACAATTTCAGACCTAATACAGGATTTATTGTCAGGAAACCAGCCCACTCTTAAAACAATAAAAAAAAGAAAAAAACATCTTCAGGGATGGATAAGATGGGGAAAAAAATAGAGCATGAAAAATACAATCCTTTCATGACAAGATTTGCAGTTTAATTTAATTTATTTAGCCAGAATTGTAAATATAAGTACAGAATTTAAAAGTCTGAAGTGTTTGAAGCTCTTCACCTGAGTGGAGGGGGTGGTGGGCGGCGACTCCATCTCCCCCGAGCCGATGGCTTTGAGGAATCTGATCATGTGCCGACACAGGTCCCACTTGCCCTGCTCGAGCGCCGTGTTGAAGAGGAGTGTGGCGTGCTGTCGGCTCACTGCTGGAACCTCCATGTTCTTACAGACAGCAGGAAGCAGACAAGGAAACGTTGTTTTTGAAGGTCCGGAATATACAAGAACGAAGGGTGAGTTGTGTTTACATTTGCAACTGAAAATAAAACCTATCGCATTTAACTGAATTGTAGTAATAAAAGTGCTATTTTCAAGCTAGTTGTTTTTTTTTTAAATAGGTTTCTGCATCACAGCTTGTGGCAAAACTTCCTTTCTTTTCATGAAGTAAGTATTTCCCCATAACTACCTGCAGTATGATCAAATAGGAGGCTGCTGTGTCCAGATCTTGAGCCATGAGACACTCCTCAAACAAATCTTTGGGGTTTCCCACGGCTGCAAACAGGTAGTTCCACAGAGCGTACTCCGTTTTTCTGGCACAGTGAACGATAGTCTGGAGGAAGAGGGGGAACTCGGTGATGAACTTGGCCACGGTGGGAAGCAGGGGGTCGGGTATCGGTTCCCGCGATGTTGCTTCTTCTTCCAGCACCACATGAACCATCAGCTCCAAGACGTGGGGGAAGTAGGGCAGGGAGGCACACGACTGAGCCAACATTAAAGCCTGGAACAAGAAACATTAATGAGAGGAAATGAGTCGTTTTCCTCTCAGAAATCCTCTCGTAGGCTGGTGTGGAGCTCCATGTACCTGTTCACCCAGGTTGCGAACCAGCAGCTGCCTCAGGATGTGGTGGAGGTAGATCTGGGAGGTCCTCTCTACGGTGCAGTAGGGGAACAGCGCCTCCAGTGGCTCGGAGGATCCCTGCCCGTCGTAGAGCACGGTCTCATTGGTTGCTCCCAGTACCAGGGCGTCCTCGAACAGCACAGCCAAAGGGTAGATGTTGATGTGGAAGGGCAGCATTATGCGCCTGGAGAGGAAGGAGTGGGGCTTTCGGTGGTCTCGGGGGAACAGAGGAAGCCATACTTTCATCCCTGCTTCTCCACAGGACAACCACAGGGCCTCCAGCAGGTGGCGCTTCTTCTTGTTTGAGCGACAGGTGGTCCACACATTCTCCACACACTGGGCCAGCACGACTGGAGGACAGAACGGTAGCTAAAGGAGGACAGGAAACTGTGAGAAGAACGTTTCAGACCAAACCGAACACACCTGAGAGCGGAGTCCGGACTCACCAGCTTCTTGTTGACGGCAGGCGTCTCTTTCTCTCGTACCTGCGGTCCTGATCGGTCCCTCTGCAGCATGATCAACTGGCCAGCCAGATTCAACATGATGCTCTCTGCCGTACAGGCCTGACGGAAATACATGAGCACAGATTAATGCACCTCAGTGGGCACTAGATACATTTATGTGAGCCGCTGCTACCTGCTGCGGGGCTTTTAAAGTGATGCCGGTCTCTGTGCGCACAGAGGTGAGCGTGACGGAGACCACGAGCGCCGGGTGGGGGATGTAGCGGGACATTGACACCTCCTGCAGCAGCTCCACACTAGCTGAGGGACAAGGACTGGAATGATGAGCACAAATATACAGATTATCAGTGAGAATGAGGGGGAAAAAAAGTGCTTCCATGATGACAGTGGATGCCTTGAAAAAGCAAGCATACTCCCTGAACTTTTCCACAAACCTTAAAGTATTAAACTGGGATTTTACAATTCAGATCAACACAAAGTAGCTCACAGTTTGTTTATTTTTAACCATTAATCTGAAAGGTGTGGAGTGTATTTGAAATCCACTCCCAACTAAAATCCAGAGCAACCAATTCCCTTCAGAAGTCACCTCATTTTGTAAATAGTGCAGAATTTAATAAATGCTGCTGCTCTGTGAAGACCAAGGAACACACCAGACAGGCCAGGGATTAAGCTGAAGTAGTTTAAATCAGGGTTAGGTTCTGTGGAAAGTAAGGCTCTTGGTCTAATCTGGACAAGCAGCATAAATATAATAAAGAGGAAAGCTGCTACTGGGATGCTCCTGAAACAAATCATTGAGCTTTTGGTGGTTTTTGATTCTACTAATGAAAATGAATTTAGCAGTAAGAGGAAGATGTAAAATCTAAAACCAGTATTTACATGGCTGCCCACATTCATTATAATCCTGCTTAAGATTTGAGTAATTCCTCTTCCTACCACAGGGGGGAGACAAAAGCTCAAAAGAGCAAGTTCGATGAAAAGGCACATATTGATGCTGTGGTGATTTAATAAAAAAACACCATCAACTTTTATTTAGGGTTTCAGGTTAATTCAGATTTAATTGTTATCATTATCTTTGGAAAAAGAATAATTTCCCTGAAACTGATGGAGTTTTGAAGTTAAGGTGTTAAAAACATACTCACCCATCATTCCTCCTCTCTATACTATAGAGGCAGATGGAGCAGTCGGCTCGGAACAGGATGATCATGTTTCTGAAGACGTTGAGCAGCAGCGTGTCCGAGTGCAGCTTGGTGACCGAGGCGAAGGCGTTATCCAGGTTGGACGAGCGTTGATAGAGCCTCAACTAGAAGCCGGCGGTCAGAAAACAGTCATAATGAGACAGACACGACTATAATTATATCGGCCTGATGACATAAAGGGAGCATCCCTCCCACCTGCTCCTGCTGGTCTGTAAAATTGTAGCATGCCACCACAACAAAGTCACTCCACCAGGCCAGCCCTCCTGTCACCGTCATGTTCTGTTCCTACAAAAAAGCAAACACTCAGTTATTTCAGTTTTAATATAAACAAAGCAGAAACTATAGTGTTTAAAGAGTTTTCGTAGCTGATCGGAAATTATACCAAGAACATCCGATGACACAGACATGCAGTTTAAGTTATGTTTTAGAAACTCTTAATTTCTAAATATTGGATGAAAAACTGGAACGAGGCCGATCGGGAAGCCTTTCCCGTCTTTCAGATAACAGTGTGGGCACACCTGAGTGATGTTTCCGAACAGCTTCCATTTCCTTGTGAATAAGGAGTAGTGTGCAAAGCCCCGCCTGCCCGCCACCGCTATGCACTGGCCTGCCGAGTCTATGGCTGCAAACTGCACACACACACACACACGGCAAACAATAAGTGTTTACAGAGAACATAAAATGACACGCTAACTCATGTTTGAATGTTTTACAGATATTTTATGACGGCTACTTGTCTAATGACACATTTTCAGGTTTGTACAGTGTTATATCAACACAAAAAAAGGGAAACTGACTCCATGACCATCTTGCATTGATATAATTCTGCACATGAACAAACAAATGTAAAAGCAGCACAATAGCTGCACAAAAATGTAGTGCCTGAGCAAATATGGTCAGAACAAAATAATTAAAGTATTCCTTAAATAATATAGCACAATGTATTGAATTTAAGGTCACAATAGTATCAGTATGACAGGATATATAATATAACTTAATGCAGTCTTTAATGCACTACAATAAGAAAAGAAAAATATGTTTATAAGCATTATTTGTAAAAAACAGCTTGCAGAAAGAAGTGAAAACAAAATAGAAAGTGTTTGACTAAAGAAAAAACTAAACCTTACAAATTAAGTAAATGTGCATAGCCTTTTTATAAAGCAACTTCAGAGTAAATAGTTTATATATTTGTGCTGTTATTTAAATACTGGCCTCATGTTCAGCCGTTTGTGTAGGATTATTTAACGAATGAGTCACTTCGAACATCTAAATTCAGTTTTTTTAAACGTTGAGTATTTTGTTGTTTGGATGTATTCATCAGGAGAGAGCTACTCAAGAATATCCAAAGCCATTAAGACGAACCGTAGGGTACAGTAATGATTCTCAATGAGCAGACAAACTGCGACGCGAGAGTGATGGTAGGAGAAAAACAAACTGCTGGCAACATTAAAGGTGCAGCAGGACTTTCTAAGCATGTTCTCGTCGCTCATCGTCACACATGACAACGATCTGAGTGGGTTTTTCCCTGTGGCTTTTACAGACCAAATCTTTTCTTAGAAAAAAAAAAAAATGAGAGAGCGAGAAAATAACTAAACATCACCAACAAAACCCACAGGGAAGAATAGTGGCTGCGATGGAGCTTTTTTTTTAAAAAAAAAAAAACAGCTGAAAATGGAGTTTTAATCAAGGCCAAAAATCCTCATGAAAACTTTCAAAAACTTGTCAATTTGCAGACAAAACCTTCACATGACTACTAGGAAGCTAAGAATGAAAACCACAAGCTTACATCAGCTCAGTAAATAAAATTGTAAACATCCAAAACAAAAAAGTGCTTAAACAATATTAACAATGAACACACGAGTAAATATCCTTCGATGCAGTTTTGATTTTTATATTTTCCTTTTATTATTTCTGTGGGAAACCTTCAGACCTGGCTTCACTGAGGTCTAGTTTGTTTTGACAAGACATGAACCTATTAAAAAGTGAGAAACTGAAACAGCCAGAAAGCAAGAAAAGCAGCCACACACACACACACGTATGCCCTTACCCGTATAGGCCAGTTGCTCTCAAGGTATGTGCTGTGAATCTACAGAAGAAATAAAAAAAAACACAAGAAATGAACTAAAGCATAAATTATTTCTAATCTCTTGTCTCCACTGGGTGTGACGTCAACACGCTCCCACCTGGACCACCTGCCAGTGCTTGTGTCCCAGTAAAGTGCTGAGTCCCTGAGAGAGGGGGGAGTCGGGGTTGGGGGGTTGGTGCAGCGGGCTGCTGTCGCGCGGGTGCAAGTGTGTGTGCGGGTGTGCGTCGGAGGCGCTGTGGATCTGTGTGGGGTCGCCACAGGTCAGGTAGAGGCGGTCTTCGCCGTGGAGTAACACCTGCTCCTGGTTGCTCTGTAAGTAGAGGAGCAAACAAAGTGTAAACATTTCATGGCGGCACATTCTTGTACTCGGGGGGCGGGCCGAAACGTTTGCGTCGTTTCGTCTCACCGTGCAAGGATTGACTGTGAGAGCGCTCTTAATAAAATGGAACTGCAGTATGCCGGCCTGCAGGGAGGGGTGGGGAGGGGAAACCATCTCCACGTCCTGCTCCTCCTGTCTCCTCCTCTCCTGTCGGTAAGGCAGCACCCACAGATGGTAGCCCTCTGCTCCCCAGCTCTGGAAAACAGCAGAGCAGGTGTGAATGAGCACAAAGGCAGCAAAATACAGATATGTCCTTCCATTAGGATGAAAAATGTCTATTAATGTGTTCATAGCCACTTTAAACATGTAGCAGGAAACAAAAAAAAGTGCTCAGACTGTGTGTTACATCTGTTCTACTTCCTGTCAATAACATGGTTAGGGTTAAACAGACTAAAGATTAACAAAAATGATAAAAAAATCAAAACAAAAACACTACAAAAATCTTGTTTTTTTCAGCAAGGTTTCTCCTAAATATTTCAAACAAACTGAGATGTCTTTCTTACAGTTTTTAAAGTAAAAAATCTAGCCAAGCTGGATGATTCCACGTACCATAGAGCTGATTTTAAGTGGATCTTTCTTCGTACCATCAGACTGATACCTGGGAGGAGCGAACATGAAACACAAAGATTCAAATACCAGAATGAGCAGTAATAAATGATGTGTGAGGGGTGTGTGTGTGTCCACTTACGCAAAGTCCTCTCCCAGAGTGCAGATGAGATGAGCTCCAAAGACACTCCACAGCGAGAGGCCGCCGCACTCCCAGGTAACCATGACGACGCTGTAGTCAGGTGACCAGCAGATTAGCTTCACAGGGCCGGTCTTGTTATAGATGTCTGAGAAAAGCAAAGATTTCAGAGATACTGTCAGGTTACTTCTTTTTTTCTGCGTAACATGTCAGCTAATCGATGCAGCGAGTCAACCTCAGTGTTTATAATTCTTTGATTGTAGATGATCATTTCTTATGACACTCTTCATCGTAGCAGGAACACATCTGAACGTAGCAAAACAATCTTTCATTCATATTTTCTGTTTGTGTATAAACTTTATAAAAATGAAAACCTTTTGATTGTTAATAAACAGGAAGACATTTATACTGAGCCACAATATAAACAGATAAAAACCTGAACAGTAGCTAAAGTGTAAAATTAAATTTTACATCTTGTTTCCTACAGAGAAGTTATTTTAAAATACAAAACATTAGGAATTCATATCAATTAATTACATACATACATAATATTATATTATATATACTTTGATATATACAAATCAAAGTCGGGCGCAGAAAAGGAGAGTAAGACTTAAGAGTTAGAGTAAAATAAATATCCATAATAAGGAATTCTTCATCCTCCCTGTTCACACACACTGGTTGCACCTTCATCGGGATAAAAAAAAAAAAAATGACGCCCTCATTAAGCTGTTGCTGTTCTCCTTCGGTGATTCACGCAGTCCAAACGGAGGCAGCTCAGGGCTGCGTCAGTGTGCGCTCACACAAAGAGAAGAGGCCAGCACAGCAGAATCAGCTGAGCGACAACGGGGTGCTGCAAACGCCACTTCCTGCTACACATTTACATATTTGGCTCGCTTGACTACCTTGGGCAGCTTGGAGGCAGATCAGCAGTAGATCTTTGTCCACTTCCTCATTCTGCATCAAGACTTTCACACTCACAGACACACACACCAACAAGGGGCACTAAGGAGGACGCGTTGGGCTCCAAGTTATCCAAATAACTGGAGAGGATATCACTCCTAATGTTTGGGGTGTGGCCTACTTCATTTTCTCTCGCTCCTGCTAAAAAGGACTTAATAACATTCACAGCTCTGCTGGTCAGGAGGCTAACACTGCTGAACTGGAAATGTAAAAGCTGGATTAGAGAAGTCCTTTATTTTCTTGAACTGGAAAAAAATTTGTCCGGTGCGGCTGCATGATTTGAAATAACCTGGAATCCCGTTCTGTCCTGTCAGATCCTTCTGAACTGTGTGTTTATATGCATATATGTAATGTGTATTTATAGATCTTCTCTTTCTTATATTATCAATTTTATTTTTTGTTTGATAGGGGTAGGTGTTGGTGTGCTTGTTGTTAAATGCTGGTTTGAAATGTCCAAAAAAAATGAATGAACTTGAAAAAAGGGCTGTTCCTGACAAAAGCCCCGTGTATTTGTCCAATTAAAAACATGTATTCGACCAAAAGGGGGCGCTACGTCTTTGCTCCCGCATGCAGACGAAACATAAACATGTGGGACCCAAGAGAGAAACGGCAGAAAGAATGTAGGTTATCGAGAATAACTAAACAGGAAATTGTGCGCAGTGAAGCACAAGTGAGGAACTGCCAGAGGAAAACCGGGATAAAGGAAGGGAAAGAGGGTAAAGGAGTGATGGAGTGATACCTGGGTAGTGTTTTGGGGTGAGCTCCAGTCTGTGGGAGAGCTGCATGGACCCTGTCGTGGTGTCGATCATGTACACCAGCACCGAGCCGCTGTGATGAGAAGTAAAAATTACTTTTCATATACATGTACACAAGATAAATCAACCGAATCTCCTGTTTCAGCTACTGTCCTGTTCTTCTAATTTAAGGATCGTTATTCGTCTCCTTTTCAAAGATCTGCCTGGACTATAATTACGCACAGAATTATAAAACCTTTTTCAGTGCCAGTTTAAAAAAGAAAACGAAAAACTATTTAAAAAAAGATGAACAAGTAGGAAGCAGCGAGGAGAGAAATTCCTGCCAACCTGGCAAATTTCATAATCCAAAGAGGAGATCCTGACAGGCACACGCTAGGTGGCCTCTGCAAACACGAACCGACACATTCTCGCAGTGGACACACACACCACAAGGACAACCATCTCACTGTAACACACAGACGCAAGCAAACGCGGCCAGCACTGTGATGTAAATACACAGACAGAGAGGAGGGAAAGATGCACACGGACCTGGCACAGCCGAAAGCCATCAGCCTGTACTTGTTGTTGACGGCCACGCAGGTGCCATCACACACGTCTGCAGCCCAGACTCCCTGCAGCTGCTGCAAACACACACACACACACACACACAGAACTGTAACTAACAGGTGAAAGTTTCAGGTTAACGCAGCACGTCACGTCATCTTTACAGCTCAGTCGTGGTTTTGGTTTCACATAAATCTCAGCTATTATCCTTTTTTAGATGTAGAAATATCTAACCGATGCGGTCATGACCGCTAACATCCTGCCAAGAAAACTAATCGCTGAAAACACTTAATTTATTCTTAAAAAAAAAAAAAAGCTGATAAATTCTTGTCAAGCCCTGTTGAAGCTGAATGTTCACTTTAACACCAGTTTGGATTTCTGTTCGCCGCGTTTTGCTTTCTGTAAAAACAGAGATTACTGACGTTGGTGTGATTAAACCAAACTTAGAGGCTGTCATTCCATAACTTTCAATAACTCAAATATAAACTCTCACTCTACTTGCTTTTTATTAGTTGGATCCAAAATGGTTGTCTTGTCCTTTAAGTCAGGCTACTTAAAGCAAAAAGGCTGATGAGTACCATGACAACTATTATTATTTTAGAGCTTTGCTTATCTGTGAAAGGACTACTCTGTTAGAAGGAGCTGGAGCAGATTACCAAGTTGTATTAAACACCAACGTTACACCTTTAATGGCCCAGCATGCTGTTTTAAAGCGTGTGCTAGGATGGCGTGACGGTGTCTCAGACGAAATGACAATGGCGCAAAGGGGGAACTGTCTTTATGGCGTTATAATGTGATCTCTGTGTGAAAAAGCGGGGCTTGTGTCTGTGAGAATCCTTACGTCTGCTGTGATGGTATTACTCAGCGGTGTGATGAAGCCCAAGCGTCCATCACTGAGAACTACAGCGAAGCCGTCCAGAGTCACGCAGTACTCCATACAGCGAATATGCACCCCCTCCAGGTCCAGGGAGGGACCGCCTACACACACAGAATATGTTTGGATGGGATCGTTTCGGGAGTGCACGTCACAGAGAATGCTGCTGTGCATTTGTCTAATCGTTTCCCTGACCTCGAGCGGACTGCAGGTCTAATGAAAAGGGGATTGTAGTGAGGCAGATGGCCTTGCGACCATTGCTGCCGAGCCCGTCCCAGTGCAGCACGTGGAGATATCCGTCTGCGGTACAGACCAACAGGTCCTCCTGGAGAGACTGCAGACTGTTGTGGGAGGAAAAAAAACACAGAAATGAGGCATTTCGATTCACGTCTTGAATAAAACCAGCACAGGAGCCAGCAAGATAAAAGCAAAGAGTGGCAGGTGAAACAATTTCGAGAAAGAGGCGGCTATTCATCGTCCAGATGTGCGCCGACGGGTTTGCGTGACCAGCTGTGATGTAGCTGCCAGAGACTTGTCTCCGAGGGAACAAACAGCCCTGTGTTTGTGTCTGTAAGGCACTTTGTTGTCTTTAAAACGCAGCGAGAGGCGTAACGCGAGCACAACTGGGGCGCGGGCGGACAAAGGCGGCAGGGGAGACGGCGAGAATCAAGGCGTTCGAGCGCCGGTGGACCGACTGCGGAGGAGGAGGAGAAGCCTTTTACAGCAGCTTCGCAGCAGGAGACGCCCACTCATCTCCTGTACAATCAAGCTGTGCCTGTGAAATGCCAACACTGTGCTCTCATTCAGACGGCCGCCCTGTAATCTTCGCCGAGTTGAGGAGATTTGGCAGATGAAAGACGCAGCGGATACAAAAAGATGGACACAAAGGAAGCTGCTTAAACGAACGCTACTGTCAGTCAGCGAAGACATGAAGTGTCAAGGAAAAAACAAAACAAAACAATAAGCGACAGAACAGTAATCTGACACATTTTGTTTTCTGATATGAGATTTTTAAAACTTCATTAGAATTTCAGAAAAATTCAAACATAAGTTTCCGCAGCAACTATGAAGGCTATGATAAAACACCGCTATACAAAAATATGATCTTTCTTCTGAATTAAACTGTAAAACTGCATGTAACTTAGAGCTGCAAGAAGCAATTACTCCATCTTAAATTAATCTGGTTAGCATTTTTTAATTAACTGACTCATGCATTTAAATAAAGGCAGTAATAAATGGTGTGAAATTAGAAGAATATGAGCAGATCTGTTGCTAAATTTCAATAAAAAGAATATCTCTTTTTTTTTAATCGAGACATGTTTTCTTGAGTTTACGATAATTAGTTTTACTCAGAACAGCAGGCCTGCTGTTTCTCTTTGTGTTCCTCTGCAGTATTCTGCATATTCTGGCCCGGTCCTTTGCTTGAGACGAAACCGCTTTAGGCGCTGAATTTTAATTGAAGACCACTGAAGCCAATGTTCTAAATCTCTGTGTTTGTTTTCAAGGAATTATTTTGAAAATATAGATAACCCCGAAGTCATTGTTTAGCCCAATTTTGCAGATTATCTTGTGTCATCTCGAAGATTTTAATCCGTGTGAGCAGAAATGGGAAGAAAACGAGGCAGATTACAAAAAGGCAAGCAAACAAAAGAGCAACATCACAAAAAAATAAAGAAGGAAAGAAAACACGAGCAACATTAAATAAAACAGAGAAAAAGAATTTGGTCAGAGTTAATAGGATTAATTGGAGTTGGTCTATCTCCAATCATCTGTCCATCACTGTCCTCTGAGCACGCCTCTAATCTCACAAATAACCGTAGATGGGCCGAGTTTCTCGGTGCATTACAGCCTCCTCTCTCTGCCAGTGCACACTTCCCATTAGTAGGAGGAAAAGACTTTCTCATGCTGTCATGTCGAGCCAAATGTCTTCTCCTCATACACAAAAAAGCTGTCCTCCTGTGAGAAGTGAATTACCCAGAGCCTCGGAGCTCGTGTGTTTCCAAGGCTGTGAGGAAGAGTGAGTGAGGCCTGAGGTGGGCACAGCGCACTGAAACAGTCCTACCTGGTGATCGGCGCCTCCAGATCCACAGGCTTCTTCATCTCCAAAGAGAGCGCGGGGGCACATTGCTCCTCCTTGTAACCCGGGGTCACCTTCACGCGAGGACTCCCTCTGCGAAAACACAGAGCATTTTTACTGACGCCCGAGCAGAGACCCCCTCAAAAAAAAAAGAACTCCCGTTCAACCCGTGGAGCTGACAGAGATCGGCGAATACACCCCGACTTGCCCGACTTCTGCTGGTATGTTGTCGAGGAAGGTGACACACACGTGATAAAACTGCCGAATAAAAATCACATAACCGTTTGAAAGTTCGCAGAACTGAGACGGCCAGGAAAGAAAGAAAAAAAAAAAAAGCGGGCAACTCTTGCCATTTAAAGAGGATTTTGAAAGCTTTAAGATGCACATTTGGCATATTTTAATGTGACGCAGACTTGGCATGAATTTATTTATTGGTAACTGTTTTCTGTTGTTTTGCTGGAGTCTTTTAAAAGTAAAAAAAGAGGTGATCATTTTCTCCATTATTTAATTTCAGAGTGCTTGTCCAATATTGCCTTTTTATATTTAACCCTTTAAGAAAACTAATATAGCAGCTGTGAGGCGGCTCTGTAGCGTTTGGTCCCTTCTGCTTACTTTACTGAAGTGTTTAATGATCTGTGTCTCTGTTTGAAAGTGTGCTGCACTCACTTTGGATAGACGGGCTCATAGAGGTACTTTTCATCCCTTCCACCCAGAACATCAAACAGGAGGATGTAGCCTTTGGCAGTCTGGAACCAAGGAGAAAAAAAAAAAAAAATTAAAATAATATAGCCAGCCAAGAAGGACTAAAATGTCAGGCTAGTCAAACACTGTTAACACAAAAAAAAGCGAGAAATAAAGGTTTGTAAACACAAATATACAACTAAAAACTGCTTTCATTCATTTACATCTGCAGAGTCTTTTTTTTTTTTTTTTAAGAGTTTGGGTTTGTCGCTATTAGACTTACACATTATTGTGTGAAATTTGGCTCAGACTACACAATGCCTGATCCATAACACCTGGATAACAAATACAGCCGTACAGGACTTTGTGAACAACACATAAAAATGAATTAAAATACAGTTAGCTATGTTAAAAATTAAAAACGTAAACACATCCATCAAACAAATGCCCTTATTCCAAAATAAAAGTTAGAACAAAAGCTTGCGTTTTAAAAACACAATCGTTTTTTGTGTTGTTACAGAACATATTTCGTTTACAGTAATGGCCGTGCATTGTTTTGACAGTAAAGCTGTTTCAGCCTCATCAGATCCCTCGACCGATCAATGAAACAAACAAAAAAATAATACAATGATTGGAGAGGCGTCGCTCCACTGCTTGCAGGGGATACAGAACACATTCGTGACGGGCTGCTGAGGATGGGAGGAAGCATACATTAGCAGAATGGAAAATGGACACTAAGTCCTGATCAGCAAGCCTTTAACAGAAGCAAACTAACTGGTTGACATTAACATCACTCCACCACAATGTGCCGTTACAGCGATGACAATTACTCGAAAAAGGAAAAGAAAACTCCAAGTATTTTTAAACAAGCACTTTATTCAGGATAGTATTTTTTTTATATTGGTTGAACTACTTTTGCTGTCATTAATGATGCTCAGAAGTATTTTTAAAGATGCTGAAGCTTCCATCCAGAGGACAAACCCACTATCTATGTCGACACAAGCTGCTGCCAAGACAACGACTGAAACTGAACCTGCAGACTGAAACATGAAACGAAACCCGATCCATGATCCCGTGTCGGCCTTGACGTGCCGCGGTCCTGCAGTGGACGTGGACAAAAACCACTCCTGTCGTGCACGAACAGGAATGAGTTAAATGTAAAAACCCAAAAAGTTCTTCTCTTTACTTTTTTGATCGTTTGGGCTTCATTAATTGCCAGCGGCTTGTTTCGGTTCAAGTGGCAGTGTTATTAGTAACACATCGCTCCAGCGAAAACGAAGAAAAGCCAAATCGGAGAGAAGGTAAAGCCAAAGAGAAGAGCAGCGGCTGCCAAAGAGAGAGAACAGGCAGCCAAAACTGAGGGCTGCTAAATAAATCAACAGTCCCGCGGCTCCACAGAGTTGCTGATGAGTTACAAAGTCAACCTTTTGAACAACAATCTAACATGCTTGAAGTTTAAATCGGGAAGAGCCAACATTAATGAAGGAGTGTCCTGAAAAAACAAGAAAAAAAAAAAAGAAAATAGTCTAGCATAAAGCGGCTCCAGTTTGAAAAAAAAAACTAATTCCATAAACAAAAAATACAAAAAAAAACAAAGACAGAATGAACATTAGGAAGACATATGGAGTGAACTGTTAAGCAAGCTTCAAAATATGTACTGAAAATATGTCCTAGAGAATCCAAAAAGTTAGTAATGAATCCTCTGAAAACCTGATATAAAAAGAAAACAACCACAGGCCAGCAGACATGGTGTTTAATGCTCAAGTTCAGTTTCAAAAAAAGAGGAAAACTCGTGACTTTTTATGGTTTTGTATCTATTTTGTCATCTTCGTGCTGCAGTTTGCCGTCTCAAAGACGTGGAACAGCCAAGGAGCAGGCTACCTTTTTGTTACCTTTTTTTATTTTGTTTTTATGATTGCCAGAGATGGTTGTGCTGTTATTAACCATTTAGCTTTTCTTTGCTTCTGCTGAGACAAAAAAGCAAACAAAGTAAAGAAAAGATCCTTTGAGATTGGCTGAAATGAAGATTTCAAAATAATAATCAAAAGAAGTCAAGTACATTGTTTACTTCTCTCCGTCTGGCTCATTTTAAATCGCATGCTGATTGGCTGAAAGTTAACAAGTAGAACAGGAGGCCTGCATGTTAGCTCATTGACGATCTTTGAATACACATACGTGTTTACTCTGTGTAGGGTGATGACAGTAAGGTTTGTGCTGCTGTGAATCCTGCATTAGTCCCGTCAGCGACATACAGACATACGACTGGCGTGAATCCCAGGAGTCCAGCCCTGAAATGACAGTCCTTCCCCGGAGCAGCGAACCTAAACCTGCGCTTCTAAAGCAAGTCAATTACAGAAAGAGGAGAATATCAAAGCTGGGAGGATGAAAAGCAAGAAACGCATCCCGCAACATGGGACAACTTTAGTGAATACTCTATACAACCCCTTAGTTTGACAGAAAAGCATTCAAACATCCATTAACAATAAGTTTATTTCAACTTGTCAGAGGAATAGATAAACAGCGGACGAAAATGGAGAAATAAGCAACGTTTCTAGTTGTTTGTATGCTCACACATGGAGATGACGGTACAGGAAGAGGCAGGACGTCGGCCTTTGTCAAGTCAAACAACAATGAAGCAGGCACTGGCATTCAAATACCATCAGGTGCCCAGTTTAGGGGAAGTTAAAGGTTTTTGTTTGTTTGTTTGTTTCTGTCTTTCCGCTAATAGAAGCTCTAACAATGAGTTGGACAGACTCTGAAATCTGAAACGATACATCTCAGAAAGAGCTGAGCCCGTGTGACCAAAGAACTCAGAAGCAAGTATTAAAATGTACCTGACTAAAACCTAAACACTGAGGACAGAACAGCCACATTATTAAAGTGTGTGTGGAGGGGAAATCAGGTTTTTCCAGATAATACAGCCCACATAAATACTAAACAACAGGGCCTCAGCATTTCATGCGTTACTTCTTTCATTTCTGCATTTTCCTGGACTCGATGCTGGATTTGAAAACAGAAACATCAAAGCCTCGGCCTCGTGCCAATAGAAAGAAATAAGAAAAAAGCTGACTTTAGGCAAGCAAAAAGAAAGAGTTTGGAAGTTCCTGTGGAGAAAAGGGGAAGTCAGCAGAAGTGTGTACACAGTGTGATGGCGTACTGAAGCCTCTTCTGCATGTCTAAACAGGCCCCTGAGGTGCAACAACACACACACACACACACAAGCTCGTGTATATTTGTGATGGCTCCCTGAAGTGCACTTCTCAATACTGTGAGCACAAAGCAGAGACATTCGATGCCACAATGGACATACTGTAAATGTACAACTCCAATTCTACAATAGCTGGGACTTGGTGTAAAACGTAAATAAAAACAGAATATAAGGATATGTAAATCTCATAAACTCACATAAACTCTACTCACAATGCAATATAGTAAACATTTAAATTGTTAAAATAAAAAATTGTGCCAATTTTTAAGAAAATAAAATGGTAATTTTGAATTTTATGCCAGCAACACATCTCAAAAGACTGCATCTAAAAATAGTGGAACAACTTATAAATAATGTTCCTCAATTATACAAATATAAAGACTTTGAATATCCCGTCATCTTCAAAAGCTTTATCACGCAAAGAAGAACCAAGGTGTGAACGCCATCCAGAACTTTATCTTCTCTGGACCCAAGCTTGTTTAAAATAGACTGAGGCAAAGTGGAAAACTGTTCTGTGGTCAGACGAATCAAAGTTTGAAACTCTTATTGGCAACTACAGATGCCACATCCTCCATACTAAAGAGAAGAGGGACCATACAGCTTGTTTTCAGCACACAGTTCACAGGCCTGCCTCTCAGATGGTATGGGGGTGCATTAATGCCTCTTGTTTGGGCAGCCTTCACATCTGAAAAGTCACCATTAATGCATAAAAGTACACAGATTTCAGAGAAACCTATGCTACCATCCCAGACAGAGTCTTTTCAAAAAAAAAAAGGCCATGCTTTTTTTTTTTTTTTTTTTAGCAAGACAATGCTAAACCTTATACTGCATCCATCACAACAGCATGGCTTCATGCTAGAAGAGTCCGGGTGCTGAACTGGCCTGCCTGCAGTCCAGATTTCTCGCCAACTGAAAACATTTGGAGCATCATAAAAAGAAAAACCCAACAATCAGGACCCAGGACTGTTGAACAGTTAAAATCCTCAACCGGACAAGAACGGGACAACATCACCCTCCAAAACCTCCAGCAACTGGTCTCCTCAGGTCCTAGGCGTTGCAGGACTGTTGTTAAAATGGCGGTTGCTTTTGTTTTTGGATTGGGGTTGTATGCAAAACGTCTAACGAAGCAAAAGCGAGCTGCGGTGTGGCTGTAAAGCCGTAGCTATCAATGTGAAGTGCAAACAAGCAAAAACGGTTTAACAGCGGAGCATAAATGTGTGACATATCTGACGTTACACACAGCTCTCAGGTGGACGAGACACGTCTTCATCATTAACAAACTTTTGTTTGTTAGCACTTCTTAGGAATCTGATGCTACTTTCATCTGGAGTAGAGGGAAAATAGAGGACATTGTTTAACAGTGATAAATAAAATGATTAACTTTTGAGTTACGTCAAAGCCAGATCAGCCTGTCAGAGACACTACAGCGACTTCTTGTAATCAAGCAGTGGACACAGTAAAATGGAAAACCGAACCACAGCAGAACTGAAACACTTTGTTGATGTAGTCACAGAGCAGCGCTTCTGTTCCTGCGCTGCACCGTGAATGTTCAACCTAAGGGCGGCTTTTGTTTTCAGAAAAACAAATCACTGCAGAAATCATAGACTCTTCATTTTTTAGTTTTCAGCCCATTATTTGTAAATCACTCTGCTGACTCTCACGAAAACAACAAAGAGCCGCGTCTCCTTTTGGCCTTAAATCTTTTTTTTTTGCTTTTTACTTACAAAATATAGCATGCGCGTGAGCGTGCTCGTGCAGAAGCGAAGCTGCACAGAATTCCTGGCAAAGGACACTTTCCTCAGCGGTGCTGGGATTGAGTTTAAACACAGAGAGGGAACATTTTGGCCTCAAACGGATCCCAAAACGAACGTAAGGAAAGCTAAATGGAGAGAAGAATTTCCCCGATTTGAAGAAGTTGACTTTTTTCTCTGTTCTCCTTCTCATTTTGTCAGTTCCCTTTGGTTAGTTTTCTTGAATTCTCAGTCTTGAACAGACAATCGGCTAAAAATAGTCCCAGCCATGGTTTGGGAGGGTGATTATGCTAGCCTCGAGGTTTGCAGGGTTTCGGAGCAGCCTAACATCTGGGAAACAGCTGGCACTATGAGTAAGTAGTGCTGCCTGGGTGAAGCTTGCCTTTATTGTTTTGTAGCTCAAGTCTCTTTAAAACGAAACAATAATACCAGCGCAGGTGTGAGAAGTCATGCCTTCTGGAAGATAAAGAAATGCTGTCTGGCAGGAGACGACGTTACCTGGAAATGGGTGCAGAATTCAGATGTAAGACAGGAAGACGACTCTGAATAATTGCTCAGCTGCCGAGGAATTTTTATGAATGTGTCGCATGTGGGATATTAAGCAACCATCACAAGCTTTTGATAACAAGTCGCCCCTTCGTGTTTAGTTCATCTGATCAGAGCAAGTCTCGTGACTCGACTGGTTTTATTTTATGGATGAAGAGATGTTCTAATCTTAACATTTTCTGATTGATTTTCAGTGGTGTTAGATTACCGAAGCTCTGATCTGACCACAACTACCTGCGCAGTTTCTAGAAAATCTCCAAACACATTTCAAATCAAGTCACATTAGTTGCTTTTTTTTTCTTCTTAACAAACATTTAAAAAGGAGCTCATGTATTTGGCAGAAAAAAAATAAAGTAGTAAAAGAAAACAGAATAATTTAACAGTAATTATGTTAGCAAAACAGCTAATTAAAGACAAACTGAAGCTTTTTAAACACATGCTATGCTAACAGCAGCTATAATGCTTTTAATATGTCCATGAGATTTGAGGCTACATTCCCACAGAGACAAATAAAAGTCACTAGAAAGGGTTTCTACAATTCAGTCAATTTGACAAATATTGAGCTAAAATTTGTTTTTTTGGTAGCTGAGAGTCATTCCCATGATTTACTTTAAGAGCTAACAAACAGCGGGTGACGTGCATTCCTTCAAGCATGATGGTGTCTTTTTTTTTAATAGTAGAGTCAGAGATTTGTCAAAACTTTGAGTACTTTCAGCAGTCAGAAACAGACGAATTTGAACGGTTTGGTTAACGTCTTCACCTGCTCCTTGTTGTGTTAACACTAGACGAGCGTTGTTTTTCCCTCATGTAGAGAAGTCAGAATGAATTTAGAAGCAGAGAGGGGTGAAAAAGAACAAACCAAAAGGGATGAGCATCAATAAGTCTGGAGGTTGTCGTGCTCTGAACCGTTTTTATTTTTTTGGCGTCATCTGGGCATTAAAAAGAATATGGTCACCACGCAGGTAAATCTGAATACTTCTTCTGAGATAAAATGACTGCCTAAAACACACTAGGAAATTTGGGCTTTTAAAAGACTTCCCCAGTTCAAAAGTCAATCAGTCTCATCTGTTGAACCCAGCAGGGTGAGTGTCTTTGCCTTTTAAACAGTTTGTTACAGTTTTTTACGTCACTTTTAACGTCGAGGCTTTAACTATTTGTAAATGAGATCTCAACCTTTTTAAAAATAGGAAGGCAAATGCCAAGAGAGCTTAAACAACAAAAATAAACTTGCAATTTTAATCCTGGCAGTCGACAAAGTCTACACTTCCCTGTAGGCAGAAAAACAACGAGGTGAATTTCAGATGCAGATTCTAATAAGTCCAGTGAATCTCAACTTCCTGGTTTCAGCCGACCGCCTCTGCGCTGCATCTTGGTGGCTGTCCTTTGTGTTGCCGTTCATGTGGCCTTTAAAGCATGAATTAGTCATTCGGTGACTCAGACACTTGATTGACATGAGATTACTTAACACACTTCCTTGACGAAGTTATCCTTGTGGCAGAAAGTTCAACTGAAGATCTCTGGTAGTAGGAAGAAGAGGAGAAGATTTCTGCATGGGTCAAACTGCAGCTTCTCAAAAAGGTCAAAGCTTTAATTGTTCTGGTCAACACCGCGACTTGGTCATTGTCACAAATAGAATTCTTTTAACATAACATCTCAGTCTGTCAGCCTACATCCTAAAACAATCCTCCGCTCAAAGATGGTGTCAAGGCTCCTTAAATAAAGCAACTACTTGTGCACAACATGAAAATGATTCCCCAGACTTCGGTGGACACTTTAATGTATTTAAAGGTCGAACGTTCCTTGAAGGAAAGCGTCTCACTCACCAGAGTTGTAGCCGTTTTGGTCAAACTTGAAAATCATGTTATGCACAATCATGTACTATCTGAGTTACAGATATTTCTGTGATGGACAGGATGTGGCAGCCATCTTGAATTGGATTAACTCCAAAACCTAGTAGTTAGAGGTACATATAGTGATTATTTCCTGAACATTTAATTAAAACCCATCCATTGATTCATGAGATATTTTGCCAACAGACGGACCAAACTGGCTCCAAGTAATTAATGGTAAATTAAACATAAATGTAAACTGCAATCTGAGGCAGAAGACCTGCTGAGGGTCAGTCTCAGCTACCACCACACCATATTTTAGGTCAGTATCTGTAAAATTAACTCTGTTACAGACATTTGTGTTTTTTTTTCTCTTTAGATTGGTTATCTGTGGCAGCCATCTTGAATCAGACTGAAAGTAAAAGACTTGTAGATGTACATCCAGTGATTACTTTCTGCAAGCTTTGTTAAAATTCATCCAGTGGTTCATGAGATATTAAGGTGTCAGGCACACACACACACACACACGTCGTTTTTCGATTGTCAAGTGTAACACAACCCACCTCACCCTAATTCTATTCTGAACAGTCTCTGTGATTTTCTTTACAACTGAGTGCTGCCTCGATGTGGGCAAGATCGTCATAGCAAGGCTGCCCGACGCTCCTCTGATGTAACGCCCAACAATGTAGGATATCGATGCCACGGTATGTCTGGTGTTCAGTCTATGGTTAATCAGACGCAAGTTAAAAGGGAGCCAGAGAAGGCTGACAAGGTTTATGTTACAATAAATAAATAAAAATGTATAAAAGCTAATCAGCGGAGCTGTAAAAAAAACTACAATGTTGTTGCTGTGACTCGTCCAGTGATGGGCTTCCTGGCCAATCAAAGTCCTGCAGTCTGCTGATATGAAATCATTGTCACGGCTCGCCTAGAACCTCAGTCGGGTAGGTTCTAAGAACCGAGCTGGAAGCAGGTAGGATCACCCAGTGGAAAGCTTCTGCAGACCCGAGTAGGGCCGAGTCAAGCCCATGGGAAACAGGCTAAACACACACACACACACCCAACACAACACAAAGATTCGTATTTCTATCCTTATTAGGACATTGCATTGACTTCCATTCATTTCTCTAGTCCTGACCCTTACCCCTAAACCTAAGCATTACCAGTACGTACCTGACCCTAATTTAAATGTAGTTTGTACCCAGGCCAAAACCCTCAACCTTAACCCAAAAATGATGCTTCACTGTATTAGAACCAGGCTTTGGCTCCCATAAGAACTACTGTTCCAGATTTAACCAGAAAAGGTCCTAAAAAGGCAAAAAAAAAACAAGTACATACACAAAGTCATCCAGAACACGTTAGCCTAATCGTTAACCTTACTATTTAAAGGTAATACTGTTATCAGGAAAATAAACTGAAAGATTTCACTAAAAAGCCATTACCAAGCTTGCGTGGGCGTGCAAACAGAAACATGCTGGTGAGAACGTGGCCATTTTATCTCCCTGGCAATAAGCCAGAATTAAAAAAAAAAAAGATCAATCTGTAAGCTTTGTGAGCTGATAACTTGCATATTTTTAGTAGTTGAGCCAGTGCAGCAATGTAATGAGAAGAAAGTAGGTCTTGTGGGTGATATTTTAGGAGTTTTTAAGCGTGCTCTCCTAATCAGACACTTAATTAAAATGAAAATTTGTCCTTCTCCATCTCCCAGAAAAAGCTGAGACCAGAACACGCTTTTAGACAAACATATCTTCTTTTAGTACAGAGTTCAGTCACAACTCACGGCTAATGAATGAGCTAAAAGTTAAAAAAAAAAAATCCAAAGCGAAATTGAAACCCTTGTAACTGATAAACCACCGGACAATTTGATTAAAAGTAAACTACTGTTTCTGTTTGAGTAGACTGAATCAAAGTCAGACAGCACAAAGATCAACACAGGACAAAGTATAGAAACACCTCAGATAAGAAACAAAGAGCAACCAAAGCATTCAAACACTATCTGAGATGGAGGTTTTTTGGTCAGCTTACAGATTGTTTAACTCAAGAGAATATTTACTGCTTTTTTAGCAACTTATATTTTTAAATTGCATTTTAAGTTACAATATGATCCCTTTCTGTGTAGTACTTGTCCTACTTACTGTGCTGTGAAATACAATCAGGAAAAAAAACTGCTTCTGTGCTTTTAAACACTGTAGAGATCCCCATAAAACCCGAGTGTATGTGACTGATGAATGAATCATCATCAACCCAAAAACTAAAACCATGTGTTATTAATCAATGTGGCCACACAACAGTGAAATAAGTGAGCGCTATTAGAGAACAGAAACCGAGCAGGCAACAGGTAAAAAGAGAAAATAAGGAGGGTAAAATGGAAGAAAATTAAAGAGTCTTCCTGTGTTCTAACACCTCACAAAGGCAGCTTGTTGTGCTGCCATTTTCATTTTATTGCTCTAAACATTGTGCCTGTATGGATGTGGAAAGGTCTTGTTAAGTTTTTTTCCACCAACCCACAGTAGTTACAGTGTTTGTGGGATTTCACCTGTGTTGTGAAATGGCCACACACTTAAAGTTGATCATTTAACGCTCTGATAATATGTGGAATACCCTGCAAATCAGAGAAACAAGCGGAAAACATTATTTTCCTATTTTCTTTTATTCCTAAAGATGTTTGCACCAACAGGACGTGAGTCGAATGAATCAAACTTAAAGTAAGAAGATGGTAAAGTAGTGCACTCACCGCCACAGCTACCATGGAGTCGTCTGGTTTCCATTCTGCCTTCTGGTAGAAGCCAAACTGAGCCGCCGCCTTCACAGACTCGATGTAGCTGACTATCAAAACACTGGGCTGTGTGCAAAGAAGAAGGGATACGGAAAAGAAAATGAGCACTTCGAGAACTCCACAAATTACAGCCAGCTGAACGCTTCATGGCGTAAACATTTCACTTTTATTAAAACTCTGAGAGCTCCAGGAGAAGATGGTCAAGGACGTAAAGGATCTGTGATGGAAACACTATTTGTAGCATTGTGAAAAAACTAAAAATAAACAGCAAAACTGTAAGATGGCTTTCGGTTTACTGCTGGGATGGGATCTTGACAATATACGTACCATTTTACAATAAGGATACCCTTATAAACGGCTGATAATGAAACTTAATAAACCATTAACAAGTAGTGATTTTGCATTAGTTAAAAAAGGACAACGCAGACTCATCTTTGCCCAAATAGTGATCTCGCTTCAGAGTATTAAAGCTGATTTAGAAATGCTTTATGAAGTGTTTTCAAACTCAGGAATAACGTATTCATAATGCATTCATAAACCCTTTATAAAAAGGTACCTTTACTGTAAACGTGGTCCAAAAAACCCCCCAAATATTACAAAGTGTTTTGCATCACTAACTACAATGAACAAAGACTGATCACCAAAGAGAAAACCTATCAAATAATTCCATTATTGTGAATTCTGTTTAATTTCTAAATATTTTCTACCAAAACTACATTGCAAAAAAGCAAGATGTTGCATCAGTGCAGCGGACACCCAAGTCTTTATTACTGAGCTTTTATGTCTTATTTTTGATGACTGAGAGTGCTGGCCATCTTTTATTTTCTAAAAGCAGAAACAGCTAATTATTCACTGAAAGGGACAAACAAGGAACTTCTCCTGTTGTTTTTTTTTAACCAGGAAAAGTGGCATCTGATTCAGGCTGCACGATACATGCAGGTAAAATTACAGCTAAATCATTTCAAATGCAATTAAAAAAAAAACTGTAGAAAAAGCAATTAATTCTGTTTTTAATCAGTCTCAATAGAAAAACCAGGACTCTGCGTGTCGGTCAGGTAACAAAAGTCAGGAAAGGTTTCCAGCAGTTCTAACTCTAATGATACCTTTAGTCACTGGAATTAGAGAAGAGGTTTTAACAGTTTTTGTCCTACAGTGTCCGTTTCATTGAATTAATAATTAATACACAGCTGACTGGAAAAACAGAAGCCTCTCTCCTTTTTAAAGCTTTAAAACGACAACATATGGGATGTTTAGCTCTCCAGCTTTGTTTCACCGAATTCTTTTGACTGCATCAAATTATTTTATTCAATCAATCGCCACCACTGTTTTTGGACAAGAAATAATGAACGATATTACGGTACTTAGGTTAGTGATGACACCCGATGAGCTGATGGGATTGATAAGAGAGAACAGCGGGGGACGTGATGGTTAAAAGCAACGAAAGAAAAAATAGAAGATTTAAAACCATTTCAATTCACCAAATCACCTCAGTCAAATAACAGTGTTTATGAAGAAAAAGGGTAACTTTAGGAAGCCAGAGGTGTAAAAGTTAAAAAACTTAAAAGTTTAATCTGGTTTAATCTGGATCAGACAGAGGCAAACTACTGCTGTTATATTTAATATCGCCGCAATCCATTACACCACAGCTTAAATGTCATGCTAATAGATTTTTTCTGCATTTGCCTCTACTAATTTATTCGTTTCTGTGTAGTATAAATATCTATTTTTTAATAAAATCAGATATTTAAGAAAAAATACGAACAGAAGAATTAAAGAATTTTAAGTCTTTGTCGGGTTAAATAGTTTGTGGATTTAAGGGAATAACAGATGTGAAAGGTGCATGTCAGGAGGAAAACACTGCTCCAATCAACCCCGCAGACACATTTATCTTTTCACATTCCTCATTGGTACTTGTAGGCAGGCAGAGCTCTTAAAAAAAGGAAAGAAAGGAAACAAAATATTATCACATCCTGTAAGCAGCACAGGAAATTAGCAGTGACCTTCATCCATTGTTGCTGCATCTCAATAATATACAGACAGACCGGAACACAGGTTGGTAAAAACAATGTGCGAGGTTATCAAGACCGAAATGATCAGTCTTTATGTTGCTAAAGGGAATTCTCTTGACAGATGAGGATCAGAGTGCACAATTAAAAATGATCTGTGTTTGGAGTTTCAAGTCAAGAATGGTGGACGATGCTCCGTCCTGAACTAATCAATATCACAATTTGTCTTTTTGATTTTTTAGGTACTGCTCCCACAACTCATTCAAGCCTTTACCTGGCTTTCTTGGGCATGTTTATCATGTGAATATCTCAAGGAATAACATGTTAATAAGGCATTCACCTCTTTGATAAACTGGAGTATTTAAGCTCCTACCAGACAGGCATTTTGCATTAAAAGGACAGCATCCTGAGGTTTCTGCGTCACGTCTTAATTGCCCCCTCGGTGCTTTTTCCGTAGCATATTGGTGGTCAGACCTATTAACATATGTATGCATCACTTTCCACATGGCACAAGTCTGAACTGCTGCAGCTGAATTAATGGACAGGCATGCACCGGAGCAGTGGGTTCATTTGGCTGCTAATCAGCTATGAAAATAATCTGATAGATCGCATTGTTAGATAAATAAATAAACAGCAGAACTGTTCGAACTAGACTCCTGCATGATTTCACCTATGATTAAAAACAGCAACGGCTAGAATAAAGAAAGACTGATTAAGCTATTGTTATGCATTTTATGGCAAGAAAATGCTTTAATTGATTTTTTTTTTTAAATGTCACATCAGCAGTTGTATCCAATCTTGCTGAATCGTTTCCTCTGTCCAGGAATTTCTCAGGAAAAATCAAAGCTTCAACACAGTTCAAGTTACTTTAATTTGTATAAAGCACAGAAAATGTTTAATTATTTTCACACTGCGGTAAGGCAATGATGCTGCCTTTAAAATTTATGCAAATGTAGCAATCTGCATCTCTCTTCAAAACAACTGTGAATTAAACTAGTATATAACAGGAAAAAAGAAAAAAACTACGTAGATTTTTGTTTAAACTCAGTAGACCTTTGGACCGTCACTGTTAAGGGTGACCTCTGATTAGCCGGTCAGGGAAAACAGGCCAAATATAATCACAGCTGAAATGGTTGAGCCAAAAAAAAAAAAAAAAAGGAGCAAAAGCGCTGGTCCAGTAGCAAAACTAAAGCTCTTTTCCCAGAGCACATTTATGGTGGCACTAATGTGTGTCGCCATCCTGTTTATAAGACACGGAGGTGGAACGGGGGCTGAAGTGCCTGAGCTGACAACCACAGAGCCAACTGGCTTGAATGCGTTGTGCTGGAAGTGCTGCTCTTACCAACGCTGCGTGAAAATGCCTTTTTCCTACTAGGGCTACATGTGGCTGACATATTTGTGGAAAAGCATGGAGGGGTGAAGCAAGGGGAGCCTCTTTTTTGTGCCAGCATCCCCGCAGAGAGCTGCCTCCAACACAGTCCGATGGGTGGATGTTCTGCTCTTAACAGAACATGTGGCAGGCAAGAGGACGGTAGGTTATTGTAGACGGTGATCAAGTCATGCAAACAGACATTAAAACTGTGAAATAATAACAGCGATGTGATAACATTTTACTGAAGAAGAAACTATTCTAAAGAAATCCCTTTTATATCCTCATGTTACATCATCAGACCCCATTTGTCCCACCAACAAAGACTGTGTTGTTCTTGAACGCTGTTTTGTCTTTTCAAAAAACATAATGCTATGTTTTTTTTAATAATGTTATACATTCAATAATGAATGCCTTGCGTATCAATCCTCTGGTATGACTGAATTATTAAAAAATATTACAATACAGACAGCTTCCGTTGCCTTCATTGTTGAGTTTCTGAGCTCAAGGCTGAACTGTAGACAGACTGAACTTACCTCAGCATCTCGTCAGAGCCAGTATTTGCTTTTTAACACTATAGGGTAGCCCATGCTGGTAATAATATAAACTTTGAACCTGGGCGTACGTGTGTGTCAATGTCACACTCAAGAGCCTTATTTGTTACCAGTGATGGGGAAGACTAAAGGAAAAGGAAAAGAAGAAGTAGCACATCTTTTGTGACAAATGACAGCAAGAATGGAGAGGAACAGGCTTCACTCTGCGCAAGCGCACTAACAGTCTGAGATGACGAGTACCAAATGTTACCTGTCGTTTATGAGACAGGTGTATCCACTTACTTAACTATTAATATTTATAATTAAAAAAATAAACCACCTGTAGTTGGTGAGGAGGTGTGAATTAAAGTGAAAGTAGCCCTGCTGGCATTGAGTTATTTTTAGAGCCGACAGTGTTAGCTGTTTTTCCTAACTTACCCGACTGAACCAGATGCTGAGCTGTGTCTCTGACAGCAGGGCGAAGTAGAACCTCTGGGAGCTGGGCTGGATGTGGAAGGGCTCCTCTGCGCTCCTCAGCGGACAAAGCAGCCTCCGGGGCCAGCCGGTTAGAAAATACATGACGGCGAACTCCCTTCTCCTCCTCGACACTCCAAACAGTGCCCGAGCCTCCTCGAGTAGTTTTGCGCTTTTAATCCAGGTGACTCATGAGCGGTTCTTTCTGCTGGGAAAACAACAACTGGGACATGAGCCCGGGTTTGGGCACAGCTCAGGTTATCAACCCGCAGATGCCGTAAAGAGAGACTGGAGCAGCTCGACGACGCTACGCGGCTAGCCGTGGGCTAGCATCGGTTTTACAACTTAAGCTAATGAGCGGTTCGAGGGAGCACAGAGAGTCACCGAAAACAAACTAACAAAATAAAAAAAGCAACCGAGATCCGAAGCGTGACCACAAAACAGCGAGCGGCGACTGACAAAGGAGGTCGGTTAGCTCTCGCTCCCGGTGCCGTGTCAGTTTTTTCGGTGTTTCTTAACGGCTACGCGTTCAGTATTCACTCCTCTGAACCTCACCGAAGCCATTTTTACAAGTCTATCAGACTTAACGCTGATTGGCCAGAACGGACGTGTTGACATCTGACGTCACCGCTCTGTTATGTGAAACGTTGCGACGAAGGCAACGTGGCTCGATGCTGCCCCCTAGTGGTTAGAGGAAATCAGTCCACAAACCTTTCTTCTATTCGTATTAACTTTAAAATACTGTACAATGTTTGTGTAAGCAGAACTAACAAATGACACATTTGTTTTAGATGTATGGTTAAAAAATGAAATAAAGACAAACAGAAAGAGGCTTTTATGTTGAACCTTAGTCTGGGGTCAAAGTACTTGTTAAAACTGCTTGACTAATAAACATTCTTTTAATCCACTGTGGCAAAACTACATTTTTATTAAGTTAAGTCTGGGTTGAGATGGTCAGAACATTAGCCAGAGCCAGAGTCCAGCTGTGAAAGTCCTCACATAATTGAGAAAAAGCGATACAACCAAGAACAGATGTATTGTTTCTGTTTCAGAATCAAAGAACGTACAGCCAAAAGGGGGCAATGTTAAACTACAGTCAGAGAAAATCTTTTAATTATTTGTTTAATCCACATCAGTTTTTTACAGTCCACAATAGAGAAATCTTGTTAATAGTGAATTCTCCACTTCACTATCTCTGCTGCCTCATGCATGCTGATAGGACTGAATCAAAGTAAAGGTTTGGTGCAGTCCACTGGCTTTCTTGGCAAGAAAACATTTTACAAACTAGCATTTTATAATGACAAATTCACTGGAATGTATCAGACAGGAATTAAATGGCTTTGTTTGGGTTGCAGGCAGCTAGATCTAAATCTGAATTTGACATTACTGGATCAAAATATAAATGATGAGTTGAATTGCACTCATATTAACTGGACTGAGCTTGACTGCGAGTTCAGTCCAATGGATTTGCTGGATTTGCTTTAGACACGTTTTCCTTTTTCGTATTGCTTCTTGTTATGAAATGGTGAAATGGTAAAAATAAATAAAGTGAACTAAAGTGATTTTATTTTAACTGAGTTCAATTTGAACAGAAAGTAAAAAAAGAAAGTAAATAAATTATTTAAAATGAGTGATAAATAAAACACTTGATCGTGTCATGTCCCCTCCGGACCTCAAGGGGGCGGCAGCACATCGCTCACTTCGATAAACGCCATTAAGGAAGTAGAAGAAGAAGAAGGTGTGTTGCCTAGCATGGTCCGTTACTGCTACATTTATTTTACACTTCGTACGTCTTGTTAAGGCGGGCGTTTTTAAAACCGCTGTTTTAATTTCATGGATAGTAAACTTTCAGGATTATTATCGTCATCCTTCGGTATCTTGCGGTTTGAAAGTGAAGCTGCCGTAAACGGAAGACAAGAAGAAGAAACAGAAGCGGCATGGCTGTGGACATGAGATTACCCACTGTTAAGTCTCCGCCGGTTTCTGTCTTAGACAGAAAGGACTTGGTCGTGCCCGGGGATGTTATTACCTCAGACACTGGTTTCATGAGGTGAGTGCTGTGTTTACTGAGGAATCACCTGTACGAGACAAGAACATCAGGAGAGTTACTTATGAAATAACTACTTTAAATGAGCAAAAACAAAAGCTAGGCATGTATAGTAATCTTGTTTGAAACTTTTATGCAGACGTATTAATAAATCTGTACAATGTTTTTACACAGAGGTCATGGGACGTATGTTGATGAAGACAAGCTGACAGCTTCAGTGGCTGGAAAGGTGCAGAGGGTGGACAAACTAATATGCGTCAGGCCACTTAAGACTAGGTGAATCATTTACCTGAGACTCCTAAAATGATTAAAAACTGGCCAACGTTCAGAATATGCTTGGTTTACAGCATGCACATGCAATGTTGTGTTGTTGCAGATTTAACGGGGAGGTTGGAGACGTTGTAGTTGGCAGAATCACAGAGGTGAGGGATCGTGTCTCCTCTTTTCTTTCAGCTGTTCCATTTTCAGCGAGTCATCCTCCTCCATCTAACTCTGTCTTCTGCTTCTTCTGTCCTCCCTCTATCCACCTCCATGTCCTCTCTAACTTCACCGTGTTTGCTCTGCATAAATAACAAGTTGTTGTCATTTCAGCAGGAATGTTCACAACAATCATTATTTTGTGTAGGTGCAACAGAAACGATGGAAGGTTGAGACCAACTCCAGACTGGACTCTGTCCTCTTGTTGTCCTCTGTCAATCTGCCTGGAGGAGAGCTGGTGAGATGATGGGAGTGAAAGCCATGTTTGTCAGAGGTTTTCATATTAAAGTGTTTGCTGAACTATTTGATTTGAACTTTTAGAGAAGGAGATCAGCAGAAGATGAGCTCACCATGAGAGAGTACCTTCATGAGGGCGACCTCATCAGTGTAAGACAGATTTTTCTTAATAATCTCTAATTTGCTGCTTCATGTTTTTTTATTTATTTATTCCCAATTATAATGACTGGGGTGGATTTTTTCTGTGGATTTTAGGCAGAGGTGCAGTCGGTTTTCTCAGATGGAGCCCTTTCACTTCACACTCGTAGTTTAAAATATGGAAAAGTAAGTTACGGTACATAATGAAACTTAGTAATGTGATAGAATGCAACTAATTTATGATATTTGACATCTTAGACACAATGCTGCTAATTTTACACCTTTATGTATTTAATTTTATGCTTCTAATTTGTAAAATTGTATTTTATTTCTACAAAAATTGATTAAAATTTTATTATGTTTTTTTATGAACAATTTTCTTGTACCTAATCTGTTTCTGCTCTGTCTGACTATTAGTTGGGTCAAGGGGTGCTGGTCCAGCTTTCACCTTCTTTGATCAAGAGGCAGAAAACACATTTCCACAACCTACCATGTGGGGCATCCATCATTCTTGGCAATAATGGCTTTGTGTGGTTGTATCCAACACCAGGACAACAGGAGGAGGAAGCTGGGGGCTTTTACACCAGTCTGGAGGTAGAATTTGAACCATGCAGAGAAGTGGTTCATAAACTATGTTAGTCTTATTTTCTTGAACATGTGCGAACTTTAGAATAAAGAAGATATTCTTGTGGAATAATACCAGTTTGTTTTATTAGAGAAAAATTAAAACCACAACAAAAGAGAAGTACTACATGCATCATGGGAAGTCCCTCAGCAGTTCAGCTGCTGGACTCAAAAGGCTTTTAGCCGAAATTTGAAAGTAGAGAGAGGCCGGACCTACACGACATTAAGGTTACAAAGAGCTGATGGGCTTCCTCCAATTCTACTTTTGTAAACGTTATTTTTTACAGTTTACACTGTAAACTTTACAATTTATTTGAGCACATTACAGAAGGACAACCATCGGTTCTTCGTGGACTTTATGGTACAGGGTCACTTGTAGTTAAGCCATTAAAAAAAAAGTTTCTGCTTGAAATAAAACATCTGAATGATTCTTACAACAGAAAAGTTCTTTGATATGACAAACGAAGATTTGACTATTAGGTCTTAATTCCCTGCTCCACTTGCAAAGAAAATCTGCCATTAAACATCGCTTCTTTAACCCACTTTGTTTTTTAACCAAAGTCGGGTTTGAACCCAGCAGAGCGTCTCTGTAGCAGCATAAAAATCACACTGCATCGCTACCTACTCCTTACTCAGACTGGTTGAGTTTGAAGGATTTTTCCTGTAAGAATTGAGGAAACCTCCAACATGATGTTAACATAAGGCTGTTTTTCTTATCAAAAGTCATTTAAACAACAAATAGGTCTGAATGTACATTTAAATGGCTTTTCCTTTTTGAAAAATGATGTATGTGAAGCATCCTTGGGTCCCGTGACGGCACCATATAAACTAAAGTTACTATCATAGGTTTATGAGAAAAATCAAGGAGTTGAATACATTTTAAGATGAATTGGATGCATAAAATATGATTTTTAAAAAAGTCAGAGAAATGTGATTTATGTTAACTGAAGTAATCCAGTAAGAAAAAGCAGATATACATAGAAGTATTGTATATATTTATCAATCCAGGTATGATTCTTTAATCTTCAGTTGTTTCTGCATGTTGATCTTAAATCACTCAAAGTGAAGCTGACTTCTGATGTTTCTGCAGAATCTGATTTAATCAAAAATGTGTGTGTGTTGAAAAATATATAGAGTCGTGACAGTGTTGTTCTATATTTAAGGTTGTATTGACCTAATTTTAAAGTCTGTTAAGGACTGGATGGTTTGTATGTCCTTATACTGTAAATGAAACTTAGAACTGAGAGGATTATTTATTTTAACCATGATTGAATGACATTTTCACTGCTTGCACAGAAGCTGAAGTGAAGTCGTTTCCCTGTTTGTCTCTTGTCTCTGCCCTCTCAGCCTGTTAGCCTGTCAGATCGAGAGGTGATTTCACGGCTGAGAAACTGCCTGCTGGCGTTGGCTGCGCACAAAATGCTGCTGTACGACACAAGCGTTCTCTATTGCTACGAATCATCGCTCCAGCACCAGGTGAGGGTTGCTGACGATGCTCTGAAGTGTCATTTATTCAGACTCAAACTTTTATTTTTTTAACTAATACAAATGGTTGAGAAATACCAACAAATGTGGTGAAACTGGAAACAAGGTGAACTTTTTCTGTTGTTCATTGCACCACCTGGTGGCCAAATTGAGAATTTTTACTGCCATTATGAACTTTGAATCTTTCAGATTTTCTTGGATGTTTGAAAAGGCAAGTTTAATGCATTAATCTCTCAAGTAGGGTACATATGATTTAATACCTACTTCTTACAAATGCTGCACCTAATAACGTGCTTTAGCTTAGCTGCATTTTGTTAAAATGTTTCCACGAAGTTTTCCTCTTTGGGAACCAGCTTAGCTAACAGTCCAAGCCACATTCAGTGTCTCCTATTTATTTATTTACCTTCATGAAAGCATTTGCACTAAATCTGTTTTTCCTCTACAAGTGTCTGCTTTATTGTTTTTTCTCTCTTTCCGTAGGTCAAGGATGTCTTGAAACCAGAAGTGATGGAGGAGATTGTGATGTTGACACAACAGAAGCTGTTGGAACAAGAAAGTTAAAAATCTCTTCAAGTATTACCTAAAGATGTAACAGGTTTCCTGCTATTTCTTCTTTTTTCAAATGTTTCTAATTGTGACAGCAAAGTGCTCAGTTGTTGTTTTATATCAGACAGAACTGATCCATCTGACCAGTTAATGTAACACTTTTTCTAATATGTGCTAAACAACACATTTATATTGTCTGAAATAAATTTTCTGAGATTTCTGTGCTTCTTTTTTCACAAAATCTTAGTCACGTGCTCTATGAAACAATTAAGATGGGGGAAAAACTACCTTTTTATTAAACCAAAGGATTCTTTTAATGGGGGTTTAGGATATAAAACAAACACCAAATGAGATGAAACCTATGAGAAAGAAAAATGTCTGTTAGATTGTATGCTTTGGTGATTAAGAAATGTTTTACCGTTGCAAATTTCAACATTCTAGAGGTTTTGGACCGCGACTCTGAAATTTCTGTCACCAAAGGTTTGCGTCCCGGTGTGGGAAGTGGCGAGCAGATCTGCTGCAGAGGATTTGAGGTTCAGGGATGAGATGTAAGGATGAAGGAGAATGAAAACGTTCTGACAGATCTGAGATTTAAATGAAAGTCAGGACAGCTGAATAGAGGTTAGACTGATGTGTTGCCAGAGTTTGTTGTAGGTGAGAACTCCAGCAGAAGGACTTCTTTTGGAGCTTTGCTTGGTACCACAAAACAAAACTGCTGCAGTTCTCCAGGCGGGAGGTTATGAAGGCATGTATGAACAGAATCGGAAAGTGATGGCTGAAATCTTGAAGTGTTTTTGAGATAAAAAAAGACATTGGTGATGCATTTAATGTTTGACTCAAAGGAGAGAAAGAAATCCAAAATTTCGTCAATGTTGCCATATAATGAGCATTTTCAGCTGTTTATGGCAGGTTGCTCTAACATATAATCAAACAACACATGTCTTTAATTACTTTTTGAATTAAAGCATTTTTTGTCAAAATCACATTCTTAATAGTCAGAATTAGTGCCTAGTAGTAAAAATTATATTACTAAGAATAAATTAGGAATAACTAATCCTGAACTTTTTAACTTATATGGTTAATATAATTAGGAGAAACTCATTTTATTTACTTAACATGTAGCCATAGTTCCTTGCCTGTTTTGTGTTAAAATTGTATCCCACCAAGTTCTTAATGGGTGTTTGAAATATTTATATATTTGTTGTTGCTGGTCCTTATTCCAATTGCTGATGACTGAAGTAGCTTTTTAACTATAATCATAATATGAGTACTGGATGTTCACAATGACATTTTTGCAAGTTTGAATGTTTTTTTTAGTTATTTTGAACATCTCTGGACTGTTATTTTAAATATATAGGAGGAAGTGAGTTTTGGAGAGCTTGCTGTGTAGTTTTTTGGGGCCACAACCAGGAGCCGAGTTTCACTTTTTTTTGACTTTTAGTAGGTTTGTTTAAATTCGGCCTTTGATTGGCCAGCAGGCACTGCACCTATTAGAGCCAGGAGCAGCAGATTCAGGTGGTGTCCCTGCAAAATCTCTGCACCCGTCTCCCTTCCCGTGTACTAGCCCACGCACGCACGCACGTGACGTCACGCGTCGCCCCACCCACATATTTCTGTAAACCACCTTGCGTATGGAAGTGTGGCGGCCTCGGGCGACTCGGCCAAAGTTTACCGCTCCGCTTTTTTCACGGGAAAGCGACGGGCGGGAGCGCCGGACGGCGGGCCGGGCGACGGAGAGCTCGGCTGCCGTGAGCGGAGGAGACGGTCGGCCCCGGCGGAGTTTCCTCAACAACTTCTTCTTCTTCGCCTCCTTGATTTAAAGCCTCTCTCTCTCTCTCGCTGCTCCGGGTTCCACAGGGGGGGGAGCTCAACGCGAACCAGGGGGAAGAGAGAGAGGAGAAAAAAAAGTGGACACGGAAGTTTAAGACGAACTTCGGGCGAGCAAAATGTGAAAGTATGGTCTTCGTCCACGTTTGTTGGGAGACGTTTTAGCGCAGTCGTTGGAGGTTGTTCAGCGGCGAGCCAACGGTTGACCGCCCGACGTTCAGAGGCTGCATACCGCCAGCGTCCATGGCTGTCTTCATCGTTAGCTGGAGGTCGCCGGCTAACCAGCAACTTAAATGGGTTTGCAGTCGTGTAAGTTTCACACACACACACGTCTTCAAAAAAGAGCAATGCAAGTTTAAATCAAGTCGGTCCTTTCCGGGCTTTTTTGTCCAAGGTATGAAACAAATGAAGCAAACAAACAAACATTTGGGCTTTCAGGCTCTTCTGAAAAGCACAAATCTGAATTTCTAAACAGAGTCTGCTTCTCACAACTATTGATTAAAAAAATAGTTATTTCCAGTTGTATCACCTTGTATAGCTTAACAAATTGTTAAACACTTGTAAAAAGTGCAGACTGTTTCATTATGCTGCTTAATCTATGTGCAAAATATCATATACATATATAAATAATCAGCTCATTCCTCAAGCATACAGTTTTACACAGCAATTATTGTGAACCTTGTAGTTTAGACCTCATTAGGAGTATTCTATTTATCACAAAATAGAGATAATAAACCTGTAGAAAAACTGACTATAAAATCTTTGCACTTAAGCTACCCCAAAACCAACCAAATAATTAGAAAATTTACTGTGGAAGTTGTGCGATTGTTGTGTAGGGTTAAGAGCATGATGCTCTGCTATAAAGTTCAATAAACTTTTTATATGATGATAAGTTTATATATATATATATATATATATATATATATATATATGTGTGTATATGTATGTATGTATATGTGTATGTATTTCTGCATATTGTTTTTTTCTTTCAGATCAAAACAGTGCCGTGATAGTTATAGGTAGGCTGCAGTAAGCTAAGGTTAAATGACAGCAGTGTGGCTTTTAAAAGGAGGAAGTGGAGGTAACAGAGCAGGTTTCTATTTCCTTAGTTTTCAGAAAGAATAAGAAAGTTGGAAAATCTGACAGTAAATAAATCATTTGACAAGCTTTTGATGGTTTCGGTCGACTTTTCCTTTTAGATTGAGCCGTCACAGCAAATCAGTGCACACTTGGTCAGACTGATCACCTTTATCCTATATGCTAAAACATGTTGGGACAAGTCTCTTTCAAGATAACGTAACTCAATAATAGATATTGATTTATTAATGTTTGCAGCATCCAAGCTTAGCTTATGGAGAGTGATTTTGGCTCGCAGTGTAAAAAAAAATAAATAAAATGCATCGATCAGTCTTACATCTGTTTCTGTTAAAATCACCAGCAAGTCCAGGTTCTTATTTCTCCTTTTAGATTCCCGACAAATGCCTTCTTTTGTCGTTTGAAGGACCCGGACCCCGTTAATCCATGATACACAGGGACACACTGGAGTAATTTGGACCTGCCCATGAGACCCGAGTATCTCGTTTCCTTGGAGTGGACGGTCTGAGCCAGGGGACGGGTCTTCTATGCTCTCCTGATCCTCTCCT
This sequence comes from Kryptolebias marmoratus, assembly GCF_001649575.2. Taxonomy (NCBI): domain Eukaryota; kingdom Metazoa; phylum Chordata; class Actinopteri; order Cyprinodontiformes; family Rivulidae; genus Kryptolebias; species Kryptolebias marmoratus. The sequence continues at coordinate 16,106,810 of NC_051443.1, forward strand.
TGCCTGCGGCCCAGCAGTCGGACGGTGAGCAAGTGGTACCAGCTTGGAGAGTCCCGGCTCCAGCCTGGCACCCGGCCCTTATGGGGCAGCAGCCGGGGAAGTTTGTAGGGGACCAGAGGAGACCCAGTCTGCCGGCCTTCATCAAGGGGGGAAAGAGAGAGTCATCACGCCATGTGAGCCAGCCCTTCAATGTTTTTGATCGTCACGGTAAGATCAAAACCCCTATAAACTCCTTAAAAGATTATTTGTAATTAGCAGGTAAATGAGTTCTCAAACCTGTATGGGGTTCTTCAGCAAATAATCATGACTGAGAATGTTTAAGCATTAGTTTAGAATCACATCTTTCTGTCTTAACAACACAGAGATCTGGGTTATTTATGTACCTCTTAGTTTGAAACTGATTTAAAAATCGGTTCATTATTGTTAGGTTCCAGTTCCTCAGCCATCATGGTGCATAAATGCAATCATAAAATCCTACAGAGATCATCAACTCGCTGGTGGTTGTTTTATTGAAACTGCAGCTAGCCGGGTGGATAAGAGACAAATGCTTGAGTGGCTGTAACAACACATTTGAACGTCTTATAATCTCGAGATTATAATACAAAGTTGACACCTAAATACTGCAGGATGATGAACTGATAGCATCTCAAAGAGATGCAGAGTACTCTGGTGAGGTAAACAATAACTTACTGGTGCTGGAACGTGAAAACTGTGCAACAAAGTGCAGTTCCTATGGTGTGCTGATTCAATCTCTGCCGTGGTTAACTAATTAACTAAATCACAGTCAATGTGATGTGTTCAAAACCAGCCCATCTACTGTGTTTGTGTTGTGAAATCACTAATATCACAATTTTAGGATGCATAATGCAAAAACATGTATTTAACTATAATCAAATGTGTGTAATTCCTGTACCAGTATAAATGTAAATATTACTCTGTACATTTGATTTTCATTTCAGGCACAAATTTAAACCAGAATACATTTTTAATGTAATACAGAAAGGTCAACATAAGAGAAATTGCACTGTGGCTGTGTATTTGTAGACCAAACAGCATGTACACAAAACAATTAGAGACAGTTTCAAGCATTAATAGCACTCTAAAACAATAAACTATGCCCCAGCAGCTAAGTCTGTTTGTCTAAAATGTAATATTACAACTTATTAGGAAAGTAAACATGGATTTTTCTGATTGTTGTATTTTAATAAAGTACAAAGCAAAACAGTGGCTGTGGCAAATGGAGCAAGTAGGATTTTTTTTTAAAAACATGAACATATCTCTGCAGATAACATTTAAGAAGAGATTAAAGCAAAAATGTGGGTTATTTATTTTGATCATGTTTTACAATAAAAAGTGACGAGTATAAACATTGGTTTATATGAGGTTGTATTTGTCGTATCATTTACTTTAAAGAAAACTGAAGGTTTGGTGCGCAGGTTGTAAATGGAGCCTTTGATGGTCATCAGACTCAGGTCAAAGTTTCATGAGCAGATAGCAAACAGATATCAATGTTTTGAATAAGAAATATAAATCTTGGCTTGTGCACGTTTTCAAATGCTTTGATTATACAACAGCATTAATTCCTACTTGCCCAAACACATAATTTAGTTTTTGAGTCCTGATCTTTACCTAGGTGTGCTAAAAAAACAAGTTTGTCTTAAATCATGCCTTTTATTGACTAATCTGCTGTTTATATACCAATACAGACACATTTCTGACAGAGTCTTACTTACTTTGCAGAATCACAATACAATATTTCAAGTGTTACCTGGAGATGAGGTGTGCAGGGAAGTGTGTCATAATTCTATGTAAGGTTATCTGTTTCTGTTTCTCTGCTGGTTAGACTTTAATTTTCAGTTCCTCTGTCACATCAGATTGGAAGTGCACAGAAAGCAGGCTTAGGTAGTTTTGAGCACATCTCATGAATTCTCAATCTGGTTTCTTACTTCACTTTTTGTTTTTACAGTAGGTGGATTATACTAGACTTAGTTAAGAAAATGCCATCAAACCAGTCTGTATCTATTATCTATTGTCCACTAATAGCTAGTTAACATAAAACAGTCAAAGCACAAAAATACATATAGTCTTTGTATATATTCAGAAAATAATAAATATGTTGTTTTTCCTTCTTGTAAGCCTGTAATGATTTAAATGATCTTATATTAGATGCTCAAAAGTAACTTGGTCACACCAAATGCTCATTCAGTATGAAATTTAAAGTAAAAACTTTAATGCTAATATTTTGTTAGACAATTTTAGCCATATGAATAAATTAAAAATTGTCAAAAGTCTGCAAGTCTGAAATGTTGATTTTCACGAATTGTGTGGGTTTTTGAAAAACAAGTGCTTGATTTGAATGTAATGCTCTTAAGGTATTACAAAGTAAGTTTAATGAAGAGTGACAAAAGCTTGAGAAAGAAAGAAATGCTGAAAATAATTAAATAAATCATCTTGTAGATGATTGGTTTACTGTCAGTGGTAAAATGATTAAATATACAAAGAGCATCATAAAGTTTAGGTGCTTCAGAAGTTAATGTGAAAAAGAATATGAGAAATTCCCCACTTAGGTGACTTCTAACGTAAAGATTAAAGCCTCCAATGTGAAGTCGCAAAGTAAAAATTGAAGATTTTATTTTGTATGGGTTCAGACCCTCTGGAGCTTCAAATACTAGCCTGCAAAAAAAAAACAACAAACAAAAAAAAAAAGATTTAGAAAGACCACTTCCATCTCTTCACCTGAGCTCGTTTCAATATGACGAGTTGAAATGTAAACCTGTCCCTTGCTCTGACAAATCGGTAGTTTTTGTGGAAACCGTTGAAGTTGCAGCCTTCAGATTAAAGAGAGACACTATCTGGTTCATCATCAGCACAAAGGTGGCATCAACAGAAGATGTTGGTCACATTAAAGTATCAGTAGTTTAAAGTTCAGGGGTGTATTGGTGAACATATGTGTCTTTCAGACCAAAACTGGTATGTACCGAGCGGCGAGCCTTGCGTTCCACAGCAGATTGCTAGGCAGAGTTTTCAAACTATGAATGGACAATACTTCTGACTGGCAGAAAGCTCCTGGTTTGCATGCAGATCTGTCTGCTAGAATATTGCGTATGTGTGGTTTTAAAAAAAAGCATGTGGTGGGAAAAAAATCCTCAATGTGCTGTCTCCAAATCAAAACTGAACAGAAATGATTGTATCAGTTAGTCCTGGGAGGATCAAAACTAAACTGCACCGATATTTTCTGTCTTAAGACATCAGTAGATGGAAAAGTAAGCAGGAAATAGTTCAAATAAATTTGTCACTGTTTAAAAAAAAAAAACAGGTTGTAATTTGAAAACGGAGCCCTATTTGCTTCTTAAAATAATCATTGCCCACTTTAAAGGATGCATCCAGCTAACTGATATATTTACCAAAAGTGTGGTATTATGATTGCCTTGGCAGGACCACTTTCCGCTGACTCATAGTCTTGTATAACACAGAAGGAGACACGACAGAGAAGGTTAGAAAAACAGAATGAAAGCTTTTTGTCGGTAAATGGGTCGATTTTGGCAAAGGGTCAGTGGCGGGGCGTATTTGTTTTCCCCTTCTGCCCTTTTCCCCCTTGTGATGAGCAGGTTAGGTCGTAAGAGGAGATGTGAGCCACAGCGCGAGAGGAGGGCAACATCAACAGCTTATGTTTTTCTCTCTCTCTCTCTCTCTTGGTGAGCCTCGGCTAGTTAAAAGCGGGATCGCCAGCACCATGCTGCTTCCCAGCAGGCAGGTTCAATCAGCATGCAGCTGCTTGGGAGAAACGCACCGACAGCGAGGAGGCAAGCAAAGACCTGTTTCTGTTCTCGGCTCCTCTGTGTACCTTACAGCGCATAGGTATGAGCTCACTGGCTCGCTCGCACAGATTGTAAGGAGTGAGCAGAGCAGTGAAGTCCCTGAAACTGTGTCCCTTACAATATTTTCACCTGCTTTTGTGGAGAGTGCTTAAAGAAGCTGAATATCCTTTAATAACTGGCAACCTGATTGATCGAGAAATGACAAGATGGAATATGTTACCAGGCCTGTTTAAAATAACAAGTCTGAACACGACAGATTTACTGGATCACTCTTTTTGTGACTTGATTTCTTTGAGTTTTAGAGCATATTTTCTATTATTATTGTTAGTATAAGTTAAAAAAGAAAACTTCTAGATTGGAAATTTGAGTCCAGTAGAGCTCATTGGAGTCAAAAGGATCGGTTTTATTATAGTTTGTAGCTGTTATTATTCCATTGTTGTGCTTGAAAAGCTTTTGCAATAAAAATCTAATTGACCACCCAGAGGTGGCGGTATTTAGATTAAGAAGTAAAATATTATGTGGGGGGAAAAAAACGTGTTTTTAAATGTAATTCCTTTCAAGTATTGTAATGTAAAACAAAACGTGTGACTTCATAACAAAGAAGGTATGCAGTAGTGTTTAAACATCCTAATATATATTTTTTAATATGTTGATAGGCGGCTTCCTAATGATTGATAACATACTGTGAAACTGAGACATTTTTGTTTTATAAGAATTGTTTAAAGTTGGGGGCAGATACAATTTTTATTCAAAAACAAAATACAGTATATTAAGGGTGAGTTTAGTCAACGACTTACAGTGCGTATATGAATCAGTCACAGTAAATATGACCAAGACTCAGTTATCTTTTAATGCAGGGAATAGATCATGCTGGAATGTGTAATTAGTTGTTTTTAACACTAACATTTAAAATTAGAGCCACAAAACACAGAACAAACCGTACGCTGGGAACGTAAAAGAAACACAAGTTTCATGTTTTAGGATTCCTGCTGCGTGGAAACTAAACTATAGGCTCTGATAATAGCAGTGCATCAAGTCACAGGCGTCCCTGCTGACAAAAACAGATCCAGGTGTCACAGCTAATATCTCTTTGCATCCCCGGCCTGTTTCTTCTGTTTTCCAAGCAGGTTATTTGTGACGGTTCGTTTATTTAGCCGTCTTGTTCGTGCCAGTAGCTTTCAGTCCCCCTCTTTTAAAAAGTCACTAAAAGCAGAAGCGGAAGATACTGTAATGATTTCATATACAGCATTTTGCATGCGGTTGGCTACAACAGTTGTCTCAAATACAACCAAGTTATTTACAAGGAAAAAAAAGAAAGGTTTTGTCCTATGCTAATTAGCTAGCCAGGCAAACTGAGTGACAGGAAATGCACAGACGTTTGGCATGCTGCTGCTTGCTTGGTTACATGTCATTATGAGCACAACGAGGCTCCTTCTGCTCACTTTATTTCCCAGACTGAGGGTTTCCTTCAAAGGAACCTGCTGGATGTTAAACTGCTGACATATCTCATGTCAAGCTACTCTTTGACACCTAATATTTGCAACCAGAGATGAAATGTTAGCCTAAGTTTCATAGATTTAGTGTTGTGATTATCAAGCTGTAATTTGCCACATGTGTAGGTACAGTCAAGTGAATAATTGAATGTCGTAATCGGACACATTTAAAGTAAATCAGTTTTTTTCTTCTTAGTAATATGTTGCACACAGCTGCAATTTATTTTGAATTGAGGTCTTGTAGAAAAAAATGTGGTATAAATGGGTGTTTTTATGTTTTAAGGTGTGCAAAGAAAAACTAAGAATAGTAATCAGCTGTAATCTGGTTTATGAAAGAATGCACAGTTATTTCTTTCCAATTAGGGTTTATTTTTATTTTCTCTGTCCAGTAATCTTGAGGGTATTGCTTGTAAATTTCCATTTTATTTCCAGGTTTTTAGAGAAAATGTTTGTTTTTTTCCACAGATTTAGTTCAAGAGAAATCTGAGTCCGAGTTCTACAGAAATTGGAATCGGCCAAGAAAACTCAGGCGCCACCAAACACGAAGCACTGTGCAAATTATGCAGTTGTCAGTAAAATTAGGAGAAAAACTCTGAGCAAAATTCATGGGAGAGTTGTTGTCAGCTGTGAAACTGGTACAGTAGCAGTCTGTGGCGTCATGGATTCCAGGAAGTACAGCTGAGGATTTCTGTAAGCTGGAAAAATGCTGCACTGATAGGAGAGGACAAAAACATAAATGAGGAAACTAACATTCTTCTCCTAAAGAATTCAGGTTATAAGTTGACTCTGAAGTTATTTTTGGGGTAGAGGGTAATCAGTCACTACCTCCCTTGAGGTGACATCCATTGATTTCTGTTTGATGCAGCTGCTGCTGCTGTCACTGTGCGCACAGGAAGGGAATTTATTTCTTTTTTAGCCAGCGACTGTCTCCTTTTCAGCTGGAACTTGAGGAATCTATACAGTCTAGACACCAAATCTCCTCCCATGGTCCGTTTGGGTCTTAGTGTGCGTGCGTGTGAACATACCCTTTAACATACCCACCGAGCAGCTCATCTTATTGCTCATTCAGACCAGCTGTTAGGCCCCTTGTGGCTTGTTCCTCACTGCAAATGGCCCTGTCTGCACATTTATGGGCAAGCAGATTCAGTAAAATTCTTAACTAATAGACTTCTCGCTTATCTAATCTTGTTTACTGTTTCGTAGTCTTTTTTTTTTTTGATTTGAATCACTATTTGTTATGATCTGTAAATGTGTGCGAACGGATCTCTATTACTTTATTTTGGGATCCACTGACTTTGCCGCAGCAGTCCTCCATGTTTATAAAAATGCGGTTATGGTTTACATTAAGAGGTTTTTTTTTTTTTTTTTTTACTCAGGTTTTTCAGAGTGATAAATGAATCTAGTGTTGTGAAACCCACTTGTTCCTGGCTTGATGACGCATCTTTTCTGATTTGTGTTCTCTCTCACCAAATCTTGGCTACCTGGGAAATGGTCCACTTTGTCACACTGCCTACGTAATGACTCGTCCGAACAGCTGTGTGTGTGTTGTTTTTTTTTTTGAAAAGTCAATGTAGTCGATAATTCCCCTTTTGTCAAGTCATACAAACAGTATCCACAAGAACACTATCAGTAGTAATGATGAAAAGTCTAAAGTTTTGCTGGCCTCAAGTTTAAAATGTGTACATATTTAAAAGAAATTACTACAGTCTATATATAATTGTCATTTCGAGTTCCAGTAAGCAGTAATTCATTTTAATCAAGCAGCAAACGGTGACCTGTGAAGGTGTTGCAGCGTATTGGCCTTAGTTTGTTTTTGGAGTGAAATTCTGCTGCTCTTGTGTGACACCCAGTGGTTATTGTAAGATGTTCTTTGCTCTTTTAGATATGGGGTTTAACTCCAGCATTTAGTTTTTACACTGCAATCCTAGTATTTTGAAAATAGTGTAATTTTATTCCTGCTGTAAAGGGGTTGTTTTCTCATTTTAGCACTCCATAAAAGACAGATTGTTTTGTTTTCTTCTAATTTTATACTAAACTATAACACTGTGACCGTACGTCAGTATGTACAAGTACCGAAGCATTTTCTGTGGAATGTGTGTATTCTGGCTTTGTTGGTTTTATTAATTACACCTGTACTCATTCCATTCTAAAAGGTATTTGATGGTAGAAAAAACCCTATTGTGTAACTGTGTTTTCTGATTAGTATGCCCTATTTTTCATGGGATCCTGCCAAAAGGTTTCTTGATCCAGTCCACATTGCTTCCCAGAGAAGCACATGTTTTTATATGATCTGTTGCACCAGCGATGTGTTGAGTAATATTGCCGATTCTGCACAGAGAGAAAGTGAGCGAGTTAAACGCAGGGCGCGCTGCTGCAGCACCAAGAAATATGTGACCTCCTGTGCATTCCTCTCACAAAGAGCTGATGCAATCCCCCTCCTTCCCCTCTTGTCTTTTTTTTTCCTCTCTCTTTCAATAAAAAAAATTGTAGTTGCATCTTGTTTTTTGGACACGGCTAGACATACTTTTAGAGAAATCGGGATAAACATTCATTGTTTTTGCGCCGTTGTTATCAAACTCGAAACAGGACTTAAAAAGAAACCAGACTGTGGTAGAGTCGTGTTTTCTTATTGATGAGTTACAACTACAGTCATCTGTAGACATCCGTTTGCATAAAAAAAAAAAAAAGCCGTACTGACATAATCCCCTCTGGTATGTTCAAATATGTGTACCTCAGGGCCAGTAAGATTCAGAGTGACTGTGTTAAAAGGGGAAAAAAATAAATGCTGCGTCGCCTTCAGGAAAACAGTATAACTTTAACTTGTACAAATCTTAATTTATGTTTGGTATAGAGTAGATCGGTGGTTCCCAAATGTTTCTGCTTTTCATTCCCAAAATAAAGGGTTAGGGGTGGGGTTAGACTATTGCTCAAGTATACAAACATGGCTAATAAGCTACTAAACAAAGAGCCATGGCATACATTAAGTAACATTTTATGCATTTATGACCAATGTTTTCACTTTCTTTGTAACAGTTGAGACTAAATAACTAAATATGCTTTTGGCTATCAGTTATAAAGTTAATTTGATATATGTAGCTCTCAAATTGGAGTTTACTGACCTCAACTTTGGGGAACCTCTGCGTTATTCATGTTTAGATAATATTAACAAAATGGATCATTTAGCTTTGATTTGTTAAGGTTCCAGTTCTAATTTATATGGTGTTATTAAACAAGTAATTTATTGGCTAAAATTTATTTTTGTAATGTAGGAAGTATGGAAAGAGAGAGATGCAGAGCAAAAAATAAAAAACTGGATTTAGTTAGACCTTTATTTAATAAGGAAATTAGAACTCTTAAGCAATCTTTTTTATTTTTAAAGAGTGTGCTGGCCAAGAGAGACAGCAGCTAAAAATGGCTCTAAATGTACAAACATCAGCTTTGCCAACGTTTTTTCTGTACACTTTAGACCCACTGTTTTGGACAGAACAGTTGAAAGTGTGTGCTTGTCAGTTTAGGACAAACAATGAGTCACTTATTCACACGAGATTTTGTCCTTTCGCTTCAGCATCTGAAACGCTCTGTTATGTGACCTAGGCTCATGATTGATCAAATTCCTGACAAGAAAATGTTCATTTACAGAGGTTTTTTTTTTTTGTTTGCTTAAAAGTTGTGTTGCTGAGTCTGATTTTCCTTCTAGACTGATCAAACTTTTGTGAGCTACGTTTAAAGTCAGACGTAATATCACTGTAGTCACAAAGGAGTGCCAGTGATTTTTTAAATTTTTTTTAACTTTGGTCACTGAGAACTTCCAAGCAGAGTTAGGAATGCAGCTTGGGAGCTTGTCACCACCTGGTTCCATGTGCACATACACAAACACGCATGCAAGAGGGTGAAAAAACCCTCCTCTTGTTCCCTGCTCCATGCCCAAGCAGGCAGCTCCAGACACAGCTGTTGTTTTCTCAACAGACAACCTGTTACCTCAGATGCCAAGAAGACTGAACTGGAGCCATAGCTGCCTCTTTTTAAAATGAGGAAGAAAAGAAATCTAGCCCACTTGTGCAGAAATTCCTTAATTCCCTACAGATTACCTGACAGTAACAATTTAACATTTGGACATTTGCTGTCCTCTGGAAAATATTCAGTTGAAAATGTCGTAATTCTTCTGTTTACCAAATATGTACACAGAACTCTAATTGAGCAAGATTAACCAAAACTATCTTCTCCTAGGCATTGTTCGGTCACTTTGCGTGTTTTTTGATTTGTGATTTTCCTCTCCAGGCCATAATTCACCATACTGCTATGCTGTAGAGTCTTTTTGTGTTGCATTAAATTCTTCTTCATTGCATTGTAAGGGGATAAGAGCATGTAAAACTAGCTGCATCTGGATCCGTTTAGACACTAAGAGGAGCCTAAGCTGTTTCCCCATGGCAGCTAAGGAGTCTCATAGCCAGAGTCACTTTTCTGTACGTCTGTGGCTGTTTTTATACTCCGGTGTCTGTTGGGCCCCTTGCACATTTAATGTCTCTAATATATGAAAAGATGATAGCAGAAAAGCTGTGCACCAAAAAATGTTCTCTCTGTCCCATGAAGATGAGTTTGTCATCTTGTATTACATGGTTTTATTTGCAGTGAAATCACTGAATTAAGCATAAGTATATCAAAATCTGTTTACAGTTTCATTGGAAATGACTGTCTCGTTTTTTCTATTAGAGCACTTACTTTTCTGCTTTGTCATTTCTTTTTCCTTTTTTTAATTTTTTGTTTTTGAAGAGCTTTGGCTTCTTTAATTTGCACACTCGATCTGAGAAAGCCAAGAACAAGCCACACTAAAACTATTAAATAACAAAGTTGTGCTTTTATCTCAGCGTTCGGAGTCAAACAGAGTGATTTTTGCTAATCCACTTATTTCTGACACTGAGTAGATTAGTTGACTTGTTGCTTAGCTGATTACTTGTGAATTAAAACATGGCAACCAGTCATGCATGTCAGGTTAGCAAATCTTCTGTCTTGGGTTGTTTTTTTTGTTTTGAAGCAACACAGACTATTGTTTGAAGAAATAAGCAAAGATTTTGAGTCATCTGGTTTTAGTTTCCCTATTTTTTTTGTCTGCTATCACGGCAAAATGATTCCCTTGATTCTTTACCAAAATCTCTGCTCAGTCCGTGCCAATAGATAGATTTTATTTCATCCTATTTTTTTTTTTTTTTAATTTGATTAAAAACTATTGCTGTTTTGCATCTAAGCTTGCAATGTTGATGAAGATTTGGTTTCTATAATTGTCAAGATTGGTAAATTACACCATCAAAAGCTGATGCCACAACTTTAAAGGAATAGTTAGGATTTTTTTAGAGTGGCTTTCTGTGTAAAGTTTATGAACAGTTAATATCATACTTGTTGGGTAGCTCTTTGGATGACCCCAGTTTGAAGAAAGTGTTAAATTCTTTTAGGTTTGATAAGATTACAGCTAGACTGAGCGGGAATAAATACCAAAATGGATTGCTGTTGCCCTAAAACAACGCCAGTCTCAAAAGATTTCAAAGTTTGAGTTTGTTAAACTTTACACCACTGTTAATTTTGCATTGCACAAGTGTCCCAGCAGAAATATGATAATCCTGCTAGAATTGCCCCCAGGCTGCAAAAGAAGTGCTAAAGCTAGCTGCTTATGCTGCTACTTGCTCTCATAAATAACTGTAGAATTGTACAAAAATATGTGTAATGTAAAATAACGGCAGTGTTAAGGTTTTGTTAAATGCCTCCGCATGAACCTCAAGAGATTTTTGAAATTAGAGTTGTTTTTAGATGGAAACAATCCACTTTGGCTTCGGCCCAAACTGAGGTCATTCAGGATCTGCAGCTGGAAAGACAATAATTGCCCATAACCTTTCCACAGAACCACACTTCAAAAGATTTGAACTACCCCTTTAACCTTGAACTAGAGCAGGCTGTTTGGATCTCAAGTGCCCATCCATTTACCGAGCTGCAAATTATGTGGAAATCTAAGCCCCTTAACCTCGTCTGCTGGTCTGCATCCCTCAGACACTCTGACTGCGTTCTCTAGAGAGCCCTGAGTAAACAGACACGTATGTAAACACATCAACACACCGCATGTGTAATACCTGGTTCCATAGTGTCTGATATTTAGCTGCATGTGACAGTTATAGATTGCTCTAATTGCAAGTCAGGCACAACAATGAAACAATAAGCTGCGTGCAGTGCAAAGTCACTATTAGGAGTGTACACTGCCTTTCCCCCCCACTCTTTGTCTGTCACCATTTCCTACTCTGTAATTAGAAAGCTAGCTCGGTTTAAGAGTTAGCGTAATATCTGTTCTTCCATAACATAGATAGACGAGATTTATGGCGAGTGTAGGCTTTTGCCACTGTCGAATGGCGTGTTTCAGTGTGTGTGCTCTCTTGTGCATAACGTGAAAGGATAAAAGTGAAACGGTCCTCAAAGAGTAACAACCCATGTTTAACGCAAATTGGTTAAAAAGTAGTGATAAATGAGTGTGATATATTCCTGGCAATAAACGTTACAGTTAATAAAGTCTTTTGGCAGTATCGCTCCTTGCACCACTATAGTTTTATCTGTAATGGGAGACTATGGGGATACAGTTTGTTTCCTGAGTAAAGGTTTAAAGAAAGGGTTTTTGCATCCAGGAGCGGGCATATGAGAAGCAAAGTGCCAAAAACCACATCGTGGGTGGATATACGTCAGCTAACTTTTAACATATTAGTCCACAATATAAAGCGCGAGCCATTCTGCTATGAGCTCATTACCAAACAATGTGCTTCATGCTTCTCCATCTGCAACCTTTTTTCCTCTTGCCTCCATTTTTTTTTTTTTTTTTTTACAGCCCCTCTTCTCTTGCATTTATCCTCTCATCTCTCCGACACTTGGTGACTGCGGTAAGTTAATAGGCCTTCCTCAGAGTTCGAGGAAGCCTGCATTTCTTCTTAATTGGTGTTTGGGGTGGTGCATGAGAAGAAGACAAATGTTTGCCATACCAGCACAGCGGTGATGATGTAGGAGTTGGGTGCCATGTGACTTCACGGTCAATGTAGGGTGTTGGTGCAAAGCAAGACTGAGGGCATGTTGAAGGATCCTCATTACTGCTGGCAGATAAAGCATTCGTTACTACGTTCAGATATCAAGGCTGTTGTGGATGTTTTTATATTTAGGCCTATTCTCATTTTTAGCTTGAGTGCATGAACTGAACAGGATGTGCTTAGATTTTATGAATATAGTAAAATCTACCTGCTGCATAAAAGCTTTCCATGCATGCACCAGTAATTTTACTGCTTTTTCAGTTAAGATTTGTAGAAGTATTACGGATAGGTAATCTTTTGCTTCTTTTGTTAACGTTTAAATGGGTGTCTAATTTAACTTCAATTTAACTTTAACTTGTTTACCAAAAGCACATTGAGTAAATTTGATGTCAATGATTCTCGGATAAAGGTTTGTTAAAACTGTTATAAAAGTAGTTCATAAGCTTCCTAAAGGATATGCAAGACAATTAGATTTTTTTTAATCTAAAGTTTTTCCAAAATTTTATTATAAACAACGATATGAATAAATTAGGAAATGTACCGTATTTTCCGCACTACTAGGCGCACAGGACTATAAGGCGCATCGTCATGCACCTCCCAATTTTTGTAACTTCGTGCGGACCATGTGTACCGCAGTCCATTCAAAATGGTCGATTTCTGTGCTCTAGCGGAGCTGGTTCATCTGTATCAGCATTTATATGATCCCTAATGAGAGATCACAAATATAATCAAACCGTTCGAAACTCACATAAGGATATTGCAGACTTCTTACATATATAAGGCGCTTCGGATTATAAGGCACACTGTCGTTTTCTGAGAAAATTGAAGGCTTTGAAGTGCCCCTTATAGTCTGGAAAATACGGTATTAGGTTTAAATGAGTAGTAAAAGTCAGCCATATCAGTTTTTTCACTTTGATTGATGCTAACCATGAAAACTGTTTACATCATTGTAATTTGTTTAGTTTTTGTGTTGGAACCTGGAATATATTTAGCCATATTTTCCCCCCTGAATTGGAAACCCAGTGATAAATTGATCCAGTTGACTGGTTTGGCGTTAATGCTACGTGTTGTGGTGTCATAGAGTCAGGTTCCCAGCAGTTACCCTTTTGTGGAGGACTTATCTCAGAAGTCAGACCCACACAGTCTTGGATGTTTGTCATTTTCCTGGCACATTTTTGCTAGGCTTAGTCAGTGCATTGCAGCTGTTCTTGAGATTAAACTTTTTTTTTAAGGTAATAATAAACCCTAATCCTGTGTGACGCAAGTGGACAAAATGATAAATGTGGAAGAGTAGTCTGCAATAAAACAGAAAACACACTTGAGAAATTACGGACATAAAACTTACAAATATGGTATTTCTTTTGAGTATGACTGTTTATGTTGAAAATAACAATCCTTTTTTGTTAGTGAACCTAATGTTGTTTTGGATGGCCTTCCATAATTTTGTCAATTTCCTCTTGTGTTTTCCTGTAAAAATGAGGAATTTTAGCAGAATGGTAACAGATATTGAGCAGTAATATGTCCAGTTGTCAGATGGACCAAACTAGGAAGTAACCCTAATGTGAACACATGACAGAAAAATAATATTGGATGCCAACTTGTTTCATTTAAACCAGACATAAACTACAAGATTTGAATTCTAATTTTGATGGGTCAAGTTATGTAGCTTTTGTTTTATTCCTGTTTGAATTGGCTGTATGGTAAAGTGCCCATTTAAAGTGGCTCATGAGGTGCAGAGGAAACCAGTAAAGGGTGCACTTCTCGTTAGAGATTTATTTATGCCTGTAACAACCCAGTCCTGTTTCCATAACTGATTCCTCAACCTGTAAACATTTCAGAGTGGAGAAAGAGAGGGAAAAACCAGGACTGAGGTGGAGGGAGAATTGAGAAAAAGACAAGCGTGGGGGGAAGGGGTTGAAAGGCTGGAGGAGGAGCATCTGGTAATCGCCATATGACTTTCATAAAAGAAGGAAATGACTCAAAACACCTAAAAGCTGAAAGTCAGCATAGTTCTAAGTGAGACTTTTGAAGCTTTTGTCGCAATGCTGGTATGACTTTTGGATGCTGTAGAAGTGCTGTTTGCATTCTTCTTGAAGAGTGTGTGTCTGTATGTGTGTGTGGTAGCGAGTCTCTCCCTCCTACTTTTGGAGGTGGGAGTGCTCGGTTGATGTCATTGAGTGCAGTAAGCTGAGCTTGAAAGAGGCCCTTTGTTGGCTGCTGTAGCACGAGTGGTCCCTGTGCTTCGGATACAAACTCGCACCGGGGGGACGGAATAGAAGAATGGCCCCGCTCAGACTGCCCTACTGCCTACTCAACTGACACATCCACGAATCTACCAACCTCCTGGACTTGATCTGCCCGGCTGGATTTTTTGTTTTAGCTCTTATAAGCGGAGTTACCAATAGCCCAACGAGGGGGAAGAAAAAAAGATGGAGACTCTCTTAAGAAAAAGTTGGTAGGCTTCGCTGGATAGCACACTTCAAGCTTTAAAAGGAAAGTAAAGACGAAGGGGATTTACTCAAGTGGGAAAAACCCGAGAAAACAGTTTTTTTTCGCTTTCATTTGGTTGGACATATGTAGATAAAAGCGTGTGAATGCTATCTGATTTGAACAAGCAACACTTTCAGCAGGAAGGGACCGAAAGCAGATGAAAATGTTGGAGATATGCCTAAAATTGGTGGGGTGTAAATCTAAGAAAGGCCTCTCATCATCCTCGAGCTGTTACTTGGAAGGTAAGAATATTTAGTAATGGCTAATGCGTTGTCTCAGCTTGGTTCTTGATTTTACAGCTTCCTTTGATCCGAAACGTTTACACATACATATCAAGGGAGATATGCCAGGAATGAGGAGAAAAGCCATGGTTATTCAACACAAAGAAAAGGAGGAAAAAAAAGACTAGGGATGACCGTGTTAAGTCTCAACAGTGACTTCTGAGCTGTGGAAACTAAAGAATGGGGAGGGGAGAGCGGGGGATAAGCACAGGGGAGGGTGAGGGAGGCCAGACACACTGGCTGGCTGCAGAGGAAAAAACTTGGTGGGGGGAAAAAAAAAGATGGAGAAGAGAATACAAGGAAATCTGACTCCTGGCCATATCCCACGTAACTCTTGTTTATGAGGAGAGGGGAGTTAATCTCTGCCTGCACTTTCCTTTTTCACCTCTTTGCTGCTCGCCATTACTTCAGACTTCTTCACTGTCCGCATAATGAAATGATTTATGTGTTGCATATTGTGACCTAGTTTTAACTTTGTGCACAGATAGGTTGCATGTGACGGAAGGAACAAAAGGTTTACTTGGGGGTGGGCAAGAAAGCTTTAGTCATTTAATAATCTGCTACGAAATCTCCAAAAAAACCAAAGACTGAACAACTATAAGATTTAAAAGATAATCATCCAACCACTGAAGTGAAGTGAAGAACCGTGACAGAATCTTAAACACTATGTAAGACAAATGGTAGATCTCATATTAAAATGTTATATAACCTTTTTTTTTAAAAAATTTGCAGGCCCTATTGTTTTGTGCTTGGAAACGATTTGGCATTTTTTTTAAATACTTTCAGCTTTCGAATGTAACTAGAAGCTGTTAGTCTAATATAGGAGTCTGCAATCTTTACAGTCAAAACAGCCATTCCTGCTCCTTTTCCTACTATATAACATTTGCCAAAAGCTGCAAAATGCACTTGATGCTTAAAATAAAGAAAGCACAGCCCAGTAAGTGTTGTATAAATACTTCACATAAAAAGTCGTGGCATCGTGAAGTGAAAAATCTGTAATAAACTTTTAACAGATGTTTGCATTTTTGCATGCTGGAACAAAGAAAAACGGCAAACACCTATTAAAAGAAGTCCAAAAATAAAAGGAAACATTTTCTTGTCTAGATCCCCTTTGTTAAAATCTAAACCCTGAACTAGCCTATAACTAGAGTAAAAATGAAAGTTTGGCCAGTTTGTTGAATGTTTAATCATGACTGATTTAAATTTCCTCTCCTAAAGGCAGAAAACTTAGTTTAATTCAAATTTTATTCAATGTTTTTATCAAAGGCAATCGGTTGCTTCTAATTCTTGGTGTTACCAGAATGACTTGCCAGATATTTCTGTTGTTTGCCTATTGTGGTTATAATTTTAAATATTCATTTAATAGTTTTGTCACATGATAAAACCCAGGAGAGCTACAGCAGAGTGACCCCTGGTCTAGTAGAACTTAATCAGAGATGTTTGCTCCCTGTTTTTTGTGCCACCTCCCATTCAGATGATGACAGGTGATGCAAGAAAAATGTATGCCCTCAGCCGACACACATATGTTGTTGGGATTTTGGCCGACTCCGTGGAATTAGACCACACAGTAACACTCACCTACATATGCTGATTTAATGACTTTCTCTAAAATATTTTTCTCTTGCATCAGTGTATGACTCTCAGAATGAAGTGCCTTTAACGACTTTAATCATTTTGAATGTCATCTCCGAAACGAAGCCAAGGCATGCTGTCATTTTTCCCACTTCCAACTCCAGCCCGTGGAACAGTCTTTTTTGTTTCTTTCGCTATTACTTTCGTGGATTCTGTATGATTTTTTTCTTTTCTTCCCCCTTTCCCAGTCCTAAGTGCATGTTTTCTTGTGGCAGTGTGCCGTCACCTTCTCATAAAAGGTGTGTGGTATTTGTGGCAGTTAATGTGGATGTGTGTGGCAGAGCCCGCTCAAATGTGCTGCCCACACTTTATGACCTGGCAAAACCTTCAGTAATATAGTCTTTCCTCATCTCTAATCAAAATCTTTTTCTTTTTCTTTTTTTTTTTTAACTGCCGCCTCTTTTCTACCTGGCTTGATTTCTGGCCTCATCTGTTTTTCATTCTACGATATTCTTTGGAGGAACACACCACTCTTGTTAGTGTTACCAAGGGATAAACTGAAATTGAAGTCTTTGGCTGCTTGTCATAATATCCTTCAGTGCTGGACCTAAAATGGCATGATTTCATCTTGGATTTTCTCTTAAAAATGGTGCCTGGTAGTTGCAGTTAGAAACATAAAGATAAAAGTATAAAAATTAAAAAATAATCTGCAAGAAGCACCGCATTTGGCTCTGATTTTTATTGTGTGTAGGCAGCGACGTCTGCGACCTATCAACAATGTCATGTGACGAGCCGCGTCTGTCCACTTCCCCAGAAAAATACAGCTTTAGTGCCGTATGTTGTAATTTAGGCTTACCTTTTAAAGACAAGTCTTCTGCATCTGTGACTTCAAAGCTTTTTCGTTTGGAGCTCACATTTGACCTTAAAATCCTGAGGTCGCATTGACCATATCCTCAGTTGCTTAGAGCATTATATTTAACAACATTCCAGAGAAATGTTCATGCCAGAGACGGAGCATGTGACTCTTCTATTTAGTTTTTCCACAGCATTTTGTCTTTGCAGTATTCTGTTCAGCTCTTGCTATGGCTGTGTTATTGTAGTGCACATTGTCCTTCTCAGTTCTTGTCAAAACAACGATTGGGTGATCCTGGTTTCTGGATTCTCCCAGCTAATATCAACTGGTGTAATAAAAAGAGTGGTGACCAGGTTGGAATCTGCTACATTATTGTGCCAGGAGACTTCCTTTTCCTTCAACATCTCTTCCGCCAACTAATAAAAATCTTTCATCAGATTTGTAGAACAATAATTTTACGCGTTCCTGAGTTATCTAATGGACGACATTTTCACAGCTTTGCATCTTCAAATCTTTTGGTATATCATAATAGACGGTGCTGATCTAATCTCTGAGCGTGAAAACCCAAGTTCTGCAACATCAGGTCATAGATATGGAGTAGAACAAATACTGATATAGTGCTCTGAGTGAAATAATCTCTAGTTCAAGCTTCAGCTAGTTATTAAAACGTTCTTGGAACTTTTAATCATGCACCGAGTTTGTTTAGGCTAAAATATCATGCAGTCAGGGTCAGTGTGGCACCAGCAGATAATAAAATAGTCTCTTCACTTGCAGGAAGGCATTAAAAGCAAATGCATTATGAGCTTTAATTGTTGTTTACCTCTGTATCTTATTTGTTTGTGCTTAGACTATTAGTAGGAGTTCTGTAAAATGCTAATGTTAGAAAAAACTCCATCAGTGTTACATGCATTATTGTTGTTAGACTAATCTATAAAAGGCCAAATAAATACATTTAAAAGTTCCTGTTAGTTGCCCAAAGCATTTATCTGTACACAATCTTTTTACTTCTTGTTTCTGAAAAGTGTCAGTTTACCAACAGCCGTGGTGCAAAGTAGATTGTGACGAAGGCTGGAGACCAAGTGAGAAATGACAAAACTAGATGAAATAAATGAAACAATGGCACCAAATCAGTGCATCTATGTCAGCGGTAGGGATGGATCTCGCAGGTTGTTTGACGGTGGTTGGAAAGTGAGAAAGAAAAGCAAATAAAGACATGAATCTGTTCTTAAATCCTGTGAGGCTGAAACGAACAAGATCAGCTGACAACACTCCTAACCAGTTAACCAGTTGGCTACTGAGACAGCCAAGTCAGCCTATGGTGAGAGACACTGACTAATAAAAGAAGTTTTAACACTCTGAAGCCCATTTGCCCTGAAATGTTTTAATTCAACCACTTAGATTTTGCCCCAATATAGTAGGCAGAAATTAATTTTCTTTATTTTCTGTGTTTCATCACCTTTTGAAGATTTGATCACAGTCTAGTTGTTTTAAACTTTTATCCTTCTTTTGTTTCCGCTTATTTAGAAATACTTCATTTAATTGTATGGTGAAAACCTAAAGCTGCTTCAACATATCTGAGCTGGGGTTATGAAATGTTAGATAACAGCTGGGGGGAAACCACACTGGCAGGCTCGTACTTAGCAGCCTATAAAACCTGACTTTCCTTTTTAGTCTCTTTGTTTTAAAGACATATAAATCTTTTTTTCCTCTATCTTATTCTCCTGTAATTGGATTTATCCATCGGTTTTACTGCCGTAAGATTGCTATAATTCTCACTTCTGTAATTTGCGGAGCTGAACTCACCGTGAGGTTCTCTCGCATCAATTTTACAGGTACTATGAAGTTTCCCGTTGAGTCAGATTCTCATGCTTTGATGTGGCTTAGTTGTCTACACTTAGGCACTGACGCAAATTAAAACTTTAGTAAGGATAATTTAGGAAATGAAAAGCTGCAGAGACGAGAGGGACGGTGCAGGCTGCGTGATCAGGTTTATTACTTTAACGCAACTGTGGGACCACAGGCGATGCGTGGCTTGTGAGAACAAGTTGAAAAGATGTAGAACTTTTTTAAAGAACATTACGCAGGAGGAGCTCGTTCTTGCTGAATCATCTGATTTTTGTGAAGTTGTTGAAGAGAAGCTTCATGGGGCTTACTTCACACTTCTATACAGTGTCTTACAGTCTCTCCTCAGCAATGAATTATTCATGTTTTCTTGTCTGTAAGGCTTCTGACTGACTTGTCTTTGTGTTTTTTTTTTTTCTAGAAGCTCTCCGGAGACCAGACTTTGAGGGTCAGGGTCTGTCAGAAGCAGCTCGCTGGAACTCCAAAGAGAACCTGTTAGCGGGACCCAGTGAGAATGACCCCAACCTGTTTGTTGCACTCTACGATTTTGTGGCGAGCGGTGACAACACACTAAGCATTACTAAAGGTGAGGAGAGGGGGTGGGGGGATGGGGGCTATTTATGGGTAATTGAAAGAATACATTTGGTGTTTACATTATGTACTGGACATCTGGAAGCATAAAAGGAAACAAGAAAAACAATAATGGGGCATGCACTTAAAGTCTGCAGCCAGAACAATTCTGATCATCTTAAAGCTCCTGATCACCACAGCCAACATTCAGTTTTTAGATCGTTCTCAACAGAACTGACCTAAAGAAGTGTCACTGTGGTTTTCCAGTATGTCTGGTAATCTTATTAGCGCCTTTAGGTTGGAAGTAACAGAAACGGTGAGCTACACGTCAGCGATAACACGTCTCTAAAGGGTTATGACCGGAACCGGGAATCTCCTTGTTTGTGTCCCTTCTTTGTCTTTATTCCCATCAGATTCTCACTTCCTGACAATGTTTTGACGCTTGGGTCTTTTTCCACTGAACCAACTGTAAAACAATACTGCGGATGGATCAGACAGACAAATGAAGGAAGGAAGGAGGGAGCATAGCCATTAGAGTAAACAAGAAACTGTCTAGCATAATGTAATTTCCTAGTGTACTCTGACACATGGTTATTTTAGGGTTTATACAGCCAAATACCTTTTTTAAATTTTGTAAAATATTTGTTGTAACTGATATAATCTGGAAGATACAATCCAAATTTCTTGAGTTTACATAATCAGAACAATTTGTGTGTTGCACATCAAGCTGATTTAGATTTTGTTGTTGTTGTTGTTGATTAGGAGAGAAGTTGCGCGTGCTGGGTTACAACCACAACGGTGAGTGGTGCGAGGCGCAGACCAGGAATGGCCAGGGATGGGTGCCGTCCAACTACATCACTCCAGTCAACAGCCTGGAGAAGCACAGCTGGTACCATGGGCCCGTGTCGCGCAACGCCGCCGAGTACCTGCTCAGCTCGGGCATCAACGGGAGCTTCCTGGTCCGGGAGAGCGAGAGCAGCCCGGGACAGAGGTCCATTTCTCTGCGCTATGAGGGGAGAGTGTACCATTACAGGATTAACACTGCATCAGACGGCAAGGTTGGCACCAGTGGAAACGCTCACATATGCAGTATATTCATCCAGACTATATACAATATACATTTTCATTGTCAAAGAATACAAGCTGGAGGGTATAGTAGAGACTACTTGTTATGTCTACTACCAGTAGCAACAGCACTGCAAGTCTTTTGGACTGACTTATGTTTGATAAAGGGAGGATTAAACAACTTCCTGCTGCACCTGTAACTCTTGTACTTTGCTTCTCAAAGGCTTGTAATATTGTGGGAAAAGGTTAATCTTACTGTTTAAAGCACAAAAAAAATCTCATTCAGAACTTCAATATGTCTTTGTTAGAACTACATTTAATGCTTTAAATGACCATTCAAATGAGTAAATTGGTTGTTTCAAGTTAAAGCTGCATTTTGTGATTAGTAAAACATAATTTCTAAATCACATGCATAAACTAACAATAGTATGTATAAAAAACGATAAGTTCCTTCAAATGTAACCACTGAAACCCCAAAATATAAAATCACAAATCACTATTTTCTCGTTCTTTAAATGGTCAGATATGTTAGTTTCGGTTGGTTTACTGCTATATTTTGTTTAGTGTGGGATTCCCTTTAAGAAATTGCAGCTTTTTGTCAGTGTGACCCTTCTGTGTGATGAAGCGAGGTGAGCTAGCTTCAGGAACTTTAGCTATGACAAAAATGCCTTTGACCACCACTGTGCGCTTCTCATAATGAGCAGCAAACAGGAGGCCTGACCCAGTTATTCACGCTCATACTAAGACATGCGTAGTGCAGACAGATGTAGCTACGTATGTACGCTCAAACATAAAAAAAAAAGCAAAACAAATGCACAAACACAGACGGAGACAGCCAGACACATGCACACAGGCATGCACAAGGTTTCTCCTCTCATATTGTTCTCTGGACTTCCACTAAAAGTCTGATTGATAAGCTTCTCCAATAACTGAAGATCACATCAGCAGTCCCACAAGCAGCAGATTTTGGTTCTCTGAACAAAACATTTAGAAACTTTGGATTTGCCAAATAGTTACATTTTAAACCTGAACCAATTAGTCTTTTTCTCTTTAGATTTTAACCCATCTTTAAACTGTTTTCAAAGTTGTTTTTTTAAGTCTTTCCTCTGTGCCCTTATCTTATACAATAGAAGCTAATAATATGTAAAGTAATGCATACGGAACATGCTAGAGGAAACCAGTTTTAGTATTATGCAAGCCTTGAATAATGGAAAAGTCTGTGTCCGCTGAGCCCTGACCAACATCCTTCTGTCCACCAGCTTCCTGACAAATGCCTCGCAAGCTTGGAATTGGCCAAGAGCACAACTTTTCCAGTTATAACTGTTTCCAGATATCCCTGCATTTAACATTTTCAGATGTGGCATTTTTAGCACAGTTATTGTTTGAATATGAGTAGCTGAAAAGTAAGGAAAATTTTGATAACTTTCAGAAAAATGTGAAATGAAGTCTATTTTAAATTTATTTTAAGATGTACGTTTGCTCAGATGTAGAAACTCTTTGTCCCCCCCCAGCTTTACGTCTCGTCAGAGAGCCGTTTCACCACATTGGCAGAACTCGTGCACCACCACTCCACCGTGCAGGACGGCCTCATCACCACGCTGCACTACCCAGCCACAAAACGCAACAAGCCCACCATTTATGGAGTCTCTCCCAACTACGACAAGTGGGAGATGGAGCGCACTGACATCACTATGAAGCACAAACTGGGAGGGGGCCAGTATGGGGAGGTGTACGAAGGTGTCTGGAAAAAATACAACCTCACTGTGGCTGTCAAGACACTTAAGGTACAAAGTTTTAAAGAGAAATATCAAAGTTATTTCTGCAGCGCTCTCAAGTTCAGACATTTGAGTTTTTGAGAATATGAAAATGTCACAATCCATCTAGACTGGTGGAAATATTTAAGTCATGAAAGACAAAAATCTGCAATCAGGCTGCATAATGCTGCCATCTGCTGTTGTATAGCTGCAACTGCACCTAACTTATAGCTCTCCTCACTTTTCTTGACAATGTCTGTGCAGGAAGACACAATGGAGGTGGAGGAGTTTCTCAAAGAGGCCGCTGTTATGAAAGAGATCAAACACCCCAACCTGGTGCAGCTGTTGGGTATGTAAAATAAATAAATATATATTTAGGGGTGCAACGATATCTCAGCTCACGAGACGAGATCCCGGGTTCACGAGAACGAAACAAGGTTTTAACAACACTCTTCAGAAACTTTAAGGATAAAATATGTGCTGGGAATTCATTTTTTCTTCGGCACTCTTGTAGGTTTTAGCTCAAACTCTCCTGTCTGATTTTTATTTAGTTTCTTCAAACCTTATAACGATGCTTCAGCGATACGCCGTCTTACTTCTCATTAAAGCTGTGTGACCTTCTAACTCAGTGGGGTCAACCACATTTCATTTTCACAAGTGGACAAAATTAAAAACCTGATCAAGGGGCAACCTTTTTCTTTCCCAATATATATATATTTTTAAATGAAGAAATAAATTTGCTTTCAGATGCTTTTTGTCCAGACATTCATACAAAAATATGACCATAACCTTCTTCAGTATATCTTCATTATCAGTAAGAACAAATAGTTTACTGGAAAAAAACAACGTATATTCATTTCTTATGTATTCCTTTTTATCACCATTTTTTAAAATGGTGATAACGATTTCTGATAACGATAGCTTTTTTTTTTTTTTTTTTTAAAAACTGAGGAAAATCCAAACATACAGGTACCAACATGTCCCCTTCAAATTGAAAAAAATAATCCAGATAAAATAAATTCAAATAAACATATTATTAATGTATGCCAACATCTCGTCTAATGCTGCTGTACCAGTTCATAAAACCTGATTCAAATAAAATCAGACCCCAAATTTTCAACCCGGTTTTATTATACTTGCCACTAACAGGTGTGTGCACACGGGAGCCGCCGTTCTACATCATCACAGAGTTCATGACCCACGGTAACCTGCTGGACTACCTGAGGGAGTGCAACAGAGAGGACGTCAATGCTGTGGTGCTGCTGTACATGGCCACACAGATCTCTTCTGCCATGGAGTACCTGGAGAAGAAGAACTTTATACACAGGTGAAAACAGTGGACCAACTTGTTTTTAGCCTTTAATATCACCGTTTTTTCAATTTGATGTGTTTAGTCACAGCTGTAATAATATGAGAGTTAAAAACAAAACATTTCTGACATTAAATCTTTGTCGTCCTCATTCCTGGGCCCTTTTTCTCTTGCATTCTTTTTGCAATCACAGAGAAGTCATTGTTGTAATATAGTTTGTTCTGGCACGTTTACCCTGATCTTTAAGAAGCAATGAGAGATGATTTATGTTTTTATCGTTGCCAAAATGCATTTTAATTCCGGGGCCTGGCAGGACTCGGCTTGTAACTCAGTATCACACAAAACATGATGGAATACATGGACGTTTTTTTTTTTTTTTTTTCTTCACTTTTCTATCTCACCGACAGTGTGCTGCAATCAATTTACCAGCATTTTTTTTTTATTTTTTATTTCTTTCTTTTAAAGTCACATATAATTTCTCATAGCATCTTGTTCATGGCTCTTTCTTCTCTCCTGCAGGGACTTGGCTGCTCGTAACTGTTTGGTTGGGGAGAACCACCTGGTGAAGGTCGCAGACTTTGGCCTGAGCAGGCTGATGACTGGAGATACGTACACGGCTCACGCTGGTGCCAAGTTCCCCATCAAGTGGACCGCTCCAGAAAGTCTGGCCTACAACACATTCTCTATTAAATCAGATGTCTGGGGTAAGTTTATTCTCGCTCAGACAATGCTTAAATTTGACTTTGTTCCGTATTTGATTGCTGTTTTTCTTATATACAGCATTGTCTAATTTTCTTTGTGAACTCTTGAACCCAAACTAACTGTCTTGTTCTTTCTCCCTCAGCATTTGGTGTACTGCTATGGGAGATTGCCACCTATGGCATGTCTCCCTACCCTGGTATTGACCTGTCCCAGGTCTATGAGCTGCTGCAAAGAGACTACCGCATGGAACGACCGGAAGGCTGTCCAGAGAAGGTCTATGAGCTAATGACAGCCTGTGAGTACAAAAAATGCATCCATATACATTGCTTCTGTTTTCTTTTTTATGATGTTTATTTACAAATTAAAAGTTTCTTTTTGAGTCATACTCTTCCTTACTCTCAGGTTGGAGGTGGAACCCTGCAGAACGCCCGACTTTCGCCGAAACGCATCAAGCCTTTGAGACCATGTTTCAGGAATCCAGCATCTCTGATGGTCGGTGTTGCTTTTTTAACACCTAAAACATTTATAGTTTTGCACAATATTTAAAAAAATACCCACAGATTGTTTTAAAAGAAGCATAATGGTGTTTGATGATTGTTGAAATATCAAAACTTCATCTGTGTAATTAAAGAGGTTGAAAAGGAGCTGGGGAAGAAGGGGAAGAAGACTACATTAAGCCACATTCAGCAGGCTCCTGAGCTGCCCACCAAGACCAGACTTCCTCGCAGAAACATGGAAAACCGGGACAGAGATAGTCCAGGTGGGATGCACATCATGCCTTTGTTGCTTGTTATAATTATATGCATTTTCCTTTGTCTTAATTGTCATTGATCATTTTGTTTTAACTCAAGCTGGTCTGTATAATATAGCACTAACTTTGCATTGTATTTTCTTTTTAATATGACTTAAATTTTGAAACTTTCCATTGTTTATTGCATTCTGTCAAAATTTTATTGTACTTTAATCAACTAGATAACTCTTTCTGTTTTCGTCCCCATTTTCTTGGCATGTTTATGCTGTTCCTCAGACCCAGTGGACCCAGAGGTGGTGGTGTCATCACCAATGCTTCCTAGGAAAGAGCGCCCCCTGCTGGACAACAACCTAAATGAAGATGAGCGGTTGCTACCCAGAGACAAGGACAAGACGCGTAGCAGCGGTTTCCTCAGCCTCATCAAGAAAAAGAAAAAGAACGCCCCGGATCCACCCAAACGCCACTCTTCTTTCAGAGAGGAGAGTCACTCTGACAGGAGGGTTGTGACTCCTGATCCTCGAGACAGTGACGGTTTCAACAATGGTGCACCTTTGTCTCTAAATGACGTCACACATGGCACTGACTCCTCGAAGTTCTTGGGTACTACCAATAATGGAGCAGGAGGCATCAGCAGTGGTGGTCCTAACTACCCAGGACCTTTGTTCCCCCGAAAGAAGGGATCTCTTGCGGTGCCTGGTCCAGGAGGCAAGGCAGCCACGACGCCACCGAGTGAAGAGGAGTCTATTTCGAATTCAAGCCGCTTCCTCTGGTCCTCCAGCATGACTAATGGCCGAGATGGCACAGAGTGGAAATCTGTCACACTGCCAAGAGATCTGGGCCAGCGCCACTTTGATTCAAGCACCTTGGGAGGAAAACCAGCTCTGCCACGGAAGAGGACCAATGAGCAGAAAGGAGAGAACGCCCCCCGAAAAGGCACCCTGACTCCCCCGCCACGCCTGAACACATCCCCCGATGCTTCCTCTTCCTTCCTGGGAAAAGATACAGATCCCAGTCCCGGTTCCAGTCCAAAAGCGTTGACACCCAAGGTGGTGAAGAGACCAGGTTTGCCAGGGCTGGAGAACTCCAAGACCAGTGCTCTCCATGCAGAGCTCCTTAAACCCAACGTGTTTCCTGCTTTGGGAGCAGCTGGAGACGAGTGCAGGGCCCGTAGAAACAAGCACACGATAGACGCCTCCTCTGTCAAAGAAAGAGGAAAAATACAGAAACCTAAACCAGCCCCACCTCCACCACCCACTGGTCCCAAAACAAGCAAGATATCTCGTAGCCCCACTCAAGAACTCCCTTCCCCCTCATCTTCCCCTTCATCTTCTCCCTCAGAGATTAAAATCAAATGCCTTCCTTCTATTTCAGATTCCCACAACACTACAGCTGCTAGTGACCAAGCCCGCTCACCAGTCAGTGAGGGATCCAAAAAGGTGCCCCTGGGCTCCTCTAAACCTCAGCCACTAAAATCCCCCACCTCATCCACTTCAACGACCACTTTGCCTTCCACCCAGAGCCAGGGAGGCTCGTCTGCCACCTCCCCTCCCAACCAGAGCTCAACTGCGTTCACCCCTCTAGCTACAACCCGAATCTCCCTCCGCAAGACGACGCCCCGCCAAGCCTCCGAGCGCACCCCCAACTCGGCCGTGACGCGCGAGATGGTGCTGGAGGGAGCCGAGCTGCTCCGCGCCGCCATCTCCCGGGTCTCAGAGCAAACGGGCAGCCACAGCGCCGTGCTGGAGGCCGGCAAGAACCTGTCCAAGTACTGCGTGAGCTACGTCGACTCCATTCAGCAGATGAGGAACAAGTTTGCCTTTCGGGAGGCTATCACCAAGCTCGAGAGCAGCTTGCGCGGGCTTCAAATCTGTCCCACCGCCACGGGGGGCTCCAGTGCACAGCATGACTTCAGCAAGCTGCTGTCATCGGTCAAAGAGATCAGTGACATAGTTCAGAGGTAGCGCTGTAAAAAGGACCATAATGGAACCTATATAAACTTTATATTACATTACCCCGTCAGAGCTTTGGCGACTGGGGGGGGGGGTGTGATTAAGAGCGGCACTGTAGGTTCACTCTACAATCTTCTCTGACCTAATTAATCCTGTGGTTACAATGAATGGAATCAAAGGAACTTGTATGTGGATGTTGTTAGATAGCCATAACTATGAATGCACATTGTTTATAGGGGGCCTTCAATGAGGCTAGGGGCCAATTCTTCATCATGACTTTCCATCTTTGAAATTGTTTTTTGTTTTTTTTTACTTTTTTTTCCCCCTCTTCTTTCATCAGCGTTCTCATGAAAAGGCCTGTTCCCACGTGTCTTTATTATGCAGCGACAATTCGTAAAGAAAATGCTTCACCCCATCTTGGCCCACAGTGCCTTACAAAGCATCTTCAGTTGTATTTTCCATTTTCACCTTCAGAAATTCTGCAAAAACAAAGAGTGGGATGTCTTTGCCAAACACACGTCACATTCTGTTTTTTGTCATCAGTGATCGGTTGCGTGCTGACAGATGAAATTGTGCCAGTGTTTGTTTTTGTATTGGTGCTGTCTGCGGCGTTGGCAACTATGTGCCGAAAAAGTAACACAGGGAGCAAACATGTGAGGCACAGACTTCAGCTTTCCCCCACCTCCTTCCTTTTCTGCACACTCTGGTAAACAAATAGTGCCTTAAACACTGCCAGCAGGGCTTTTCGGTCTCAGCACTTACAGGTGCAGATATAGATGCATCGTGTGCTTGAGAGTGGCTTTATTGGATATAAATATTTGCAATACCAAAAAAAAAATATATATACCACAAAACTTTGTCTTCAGGCTCTACTGGAGGCTAATACATTTGCCTTCCTTTTTATATATGTAAACACAACTTTCTCTGTAAGCCAGTCAGCAGAGCGATCACTAACAAGCTATTTGGTCAGTTCACAGGGGTAACAAACTGACTGCGTTTTCCTGACAGGCTTTTATTCCTCAGAGGTATAAAAGCTGTTGCAAAAGCTTTTTCACCCCAGAAAGAAAAGTATATCCTGGGGGAAACACTGGACTGAATTATTTGTTACTTGCTGTCTCAAAAAAAATTATTTACCTAGGAGGATGACCATTACAGACACATGAAACTCCACTGTAAGATTTTTTTTTTTGTTTTCCTCGTCTACAACTCTTGGACGTTTTCTGTATTTGTGCTGTAGTTGTCTCATCCATTATGCCCTGCCTGACTGCGAAGCCCGAGGACAAAAATCACCGCTATCAGCCTTGATTTTAATGGTACTGTCATTGTTGCCTTTTTAATTAATTCCCTCTATCAAACATACCACTACTCTCTGTTTTTGTGTCTAAGTCTCAATCACCAGTTTTGAAAACAAAATTTGGCTTCATTTTGTAAATGTTTTTCTTCCTTTCTAACCTGGGTGCAATTTTAGTTGCAATAAAATACAAAACAGTTGTGCTACTTGAAATCCAACTCTGGATTTGTTGTCGTTTTAATGTGAAAGAGACACACAGGTACAGGTTATGTATAATTTATTTTTTTCTGACTAGAGTATTTTTATCATGAAAATCAAAATGTCAACATTTTAAAATCATGTACACGCAAGAACGCATTTAAATGTTAGCACAGCTCCTTAAAAATTTATACATATTTACCTTTTTTTTTCTCTCCTTTTTCGCTTTTTTAAATTGTGGACAGACAAAAAGCAGGAAGTGGTCACTCAAAACTGCAAAAGAGGGCGGGACACAGGAGAAAGGAAGCCCAGCCCACCAATTTCTAATGATGACAAACCAATCCCTGCTCCCCCAAAAAGTTAAGACAGCAATTTAGGCCCCTCCAGGACAGATGAGCCATGATGGGGTGGAGAAAGAAAACAGAATATCAACACAAGCGTGCCCCGTTCTTCACTGTACAGAAATAATAAAGCAAGATTCGCTGACATAAATACTAGGTTTGCACATCGTCTCCAACCAGTTCCTCTCCTTCTAATAAGTTCAATATTGTGCAGACGGGGTAGTTGAGGGGAGGGGGGGTCTTCTGCGTCTGTCCTTTACTTACAGTTATTAATAGAAACTATGTTACAGAATTTCCCAAGCATGAATTACAGGCAAACCCACGAGCACACTAACTGTACAAGATCTTGGCAGAGCCACCAAATAAATTTCTAAATCCAAAGTACAGTAGCGAGGCCATCACCAGCAGTTAAGAAGCAAATATATATACAGCTGGATAGTAAGGGGGACTGCTATGTTACAGAGAAATTGTACTGAAAAACAAACATAACTTGATTTTCACAACTTCATGTTTCAAAAGGGAGTCATGCTGCTGCTTGGAGGTGGTTCAACGAGGCAGAGCAACAACAAATCAGCTATTCAGTGCAGCTTCATCACAATAAAGGAGTGAGAAATAGATTTGTTTTTACACACAAATAGTCAAAAATGTGAGTTTAAGACCATGCTGCTGACTCTTGGTCAAATTTCATCCAAGCCGGGTAATCCAAACAGCAGCATGAAGAGCGACTGCGGCGAAACGAAGACTGAAGAATACTTATTAGAATAAGGCAACAAACAATGACAAAGAGAAGCTGGTACAGACATGTTGATATGACTATGGGGAAGAGTTTCGGGGTTAGATAAATCAGGGAGAGCTGGTGCAAACTGATGTAAGTTTTTTTTCTTTTCATCAAAAACAGAAAAGACTCGTTAAAGTGACATTTCAACTTCGTACAAAGAACTACCCATCCAACGCTCAGATCGACTAGAAAAACACCACAAACTCCTTGTGACACCTCAGCAGAGACCAAAAGAATTACCCAAATATTACTTAAAAAGGGTAATTCTTTACATTTATTTCATGTTATTTTTTCCCCTCTCTCTCTCTTTCTCTCTCCTGAGTTCTATCAGATTTGGCAAAGCGATTTACTTTCGTGCCCAGCAGCAAAAAACAGAAAGAAAAGCCACAAGCAGGTTTAAATTCTGCTGGAAAAAAAAAAAGCTCACTCGAATGCACATTCTTGGACACACATTTTGAAGCATCTACTTGCGCGGCTATTTGTTACACTACTTCATTGCTTTCTGTCCCCACACAAATTAAACACGGGTGGGGGATATCTCATCTGCATGACCTGATAAAATGATGAAATCATAAACCATGCAACGAGAGGAGTTGGGGGGGGGAATACAATTTAGATTTGATTTATACAAAAATGATGAGTGGTGACTGTAGCTTAATGCAGTGTTTACATTTCATACATAGCTATAAAACCAAACATAAAAAAAACAGTCTTGCGTTTGTTATTTTTGTTGGAACATTACATCTATCTAAAGTGTCAGTGACCAGTGTAACTTATGGTGATATCTATGATACTACTGACAGGGGGGAGGGGGGAGGGGAGTGAAACAGGAGCATTAATGGGATGAAAATACACCGACAGTTTTAAGAGGTTTGACACAGCAACAAAGGGAGACAGGCAAAGAGGAAGAGGAGGAGGACAGGGAGATGTAGTCCACACAGCCCAGATCAGTCTGGCCCAAGTTGATATTTGCTGCCCCCTTTTCTCTGCAGCCCCCCCGCTCTCATGCAGCTCCTGGTGCGGTGAGGGATGAACGAACGAAGGTGTCAGAATGGATTGAGGGGGTCGCTTGAGGGGGGGAAGGCGAGCAGAGCAGATAGAAGGGAGGGCATGGGGGGTGGGGGGTGGGGCTTTTGCTTGGTCATTAGCAGCCGCATCCTTCCCTCTGGGGCTGAGGTTCGCTGGTTAGCCGACCGCCCTGCGGCGCCGAGGGCTTGTGCTGGACCCCTGACTCGGCGGCGTTCAGGTCCAAGCTGCCATCCTGGATATTCTGGTAGATTTTCTTAGCAGCTTCAAGGAAGGCGTCCTCGACGTTTTCACCTCTGAAACACAGAAAGGTTTACGATAAAAAGGTGAAGAACTTGCTAAATGAGGGTTTAACAATGAAGGAAATGAACAGTTCAAAGTGACTGAAACATCAGAGTTTCACAGACTTACGTTTTTGCACTGGCTTCCAGAAACAACAAGCCTGAAAAAACATAACAATGACAGTCAATAAAACATACTCCAATCCTTATTATTAATAGCGTACTACTTCTCTTTCTTTTTAAAACTCCTCCTGGTTCTTATCTTCTCAGAAAAGTTAATTCTTGTTAAAACAACTGAGTGCTTCTTTGCAGAATAGAGGAGCCAGAACTCTTTAACTTTAAACATTTACTCATGTTCAGAAAATGTTGTTTGGCTGAAACCAAGCACCATTCTGGAGAGAAAGTGTTTTCATGTCTTAAAGGAGCTGCAGAAAGAGACAGCTAAAGGTCACGATGAAACGAAGGCGCAAACATTGTTCGGCTGATGCGTGGCTCACCATTCTCTTCGGCAAACTGCTTCGCCTCCTCATACGTGACGTCCCTCTGGGCCTCCAGGTCCGCCTTGTTTCCTATGAGAATGATCACCTGATGATGACAGACAGGAAGGGGACAGGTGAGAAGCAGAGTCCGTCGAGGAGAAATCTGCTCATTGATTCTAGAAGAGAGAAACTCAATGAAATATGGGAAGGTTTAACTGCATGGAGGACTTGTCTATTGAGAGAATAATTGATGCACTGAGGTGAATATGACGACAGAATCACTAGTAACTACGTCACCATGAGATCTGCAATTAGACTGATGTTATGAGCTTGTTCCTGGTAGCAGTAACTCAGCTGGGACAACTGTGTGACCTGTGTTTGTGTTTAGATACAGCCTCAGGTCATAAAGTCCCCACAGCATTTGCATTATTTCTTTGAACAAAGAAAAAAAAATCCTAAACATTCTTTGAGTATTTTTCTGAATTAGGAGGTCTTTATTTAGGTCATGATTATAATGCAAGTCAAAGGATCAGGCATTTTAAACCAAAAGCAGAATTATGTTGTCACTTGGGACAAAAGCCACGATTATGCTACAACAGTGCCCCCACCTGGCCTCTAAAAGTAACTTCAGTTGGTTTGAATTGCAGTTAAATAACTGAGTGTATTATTGTAGATTCTCAATACAGTATATAAGCAATGTGGCTTTCTGTGGATTCAGAACAATAAGTTTTTTTTGGTTTTTTTTTTTTGGCCTCAAGAACACATTGACAAGATCTTATTAAAATCCCTTCAATTTGTTCTTTTGCTTTTATGCAATAAAACATAATGACGATTTAAATGCAATATTTATCATTGAATCTGTAAAGCCCCTTATGATTTTTCTTTTTTAAAATGCCATTTTTTTTCTTTATTAACATATGATTTAAACTTAGTCATGTACTACATATGACTAAGTTTTCTGTAGTGGCTGGACTTATGGATAAAACTTTTGTTTGGGTTTAAGATCAAGAAAAGATTTTGAAGACCGAAAAGAAAACAAACACACACATTAAACAGGAAGTGGCCTGTTGCACAGATTTCTTTGATGGAAAGCAGGATGATTTAGAGTTAATCATATTTACCAAGAAAACCTAGTTAAGAAATGAACAGGATCTGTGGCTTTAAATAGAACTGAGGGAAAGCAACAAGAGAAGAACTGGAAATGAAGCAATTAAAGAGCAAAGATTTAAATCAAAGACATGGATTAAAAAGAAAACGTGTTTTACATATGTATGGTCATCCAGTTTTTGTTTTTTTTTTAGATACAGAAACAGCATAACTATTCAGGCGTGATGAGAAATCAATCTGTATACTTACAGTATTGGGGTTGGTGAGGTTTCTGGCATCAGTCAGCCAGCTACTGAGGTGGTTGTAAGTGCTTCTCCTGTGTAAAAACAAGTACAGATGTTACCATGACAACAGGACATAATATCCCGCCATCACTGCACAGATCAGACAGAGGCAGCAGCTTCATATTAGTAAGGACTGCATTACTGCAAGTGAAGAATTTAACTTGAACTCGGGTGAAAACCCATTAACCCTACTGTTTGAATCACCCATGAGCTCCAACAGCAGGTTATTTCTGTCACTTATTGGAAGCCGTAGCCTAAATTTCCACTTTCTCATCAATATTAAACTCTGTTCTTGTTTGGTCCTGACGAGAACCATCATGTTAATACATTTAGGTTCAAAAGGAGTTGGGCCAAAAATACAAAATGTATAAAAAGTAGAACTGGCTGCTGAAAAAACCTCCATAGGTTTGATGTTCACAGCATTTGTTGCCAGAAGCACAACATTTTTAAAATGTATGTAAATTCCCCATCTTGTAACAATTAATGCCGGCTACAACTTGTACTGAACCAAGTTTCACTTTTAGACACCACAAGGGGGAATAAAAACAAGACACAGATAACATTTAGCTTTTGCTGCCACACCCTCCAAATAACAGGATATAAACATGTAGGTTCACAGCAACTGTGCAAGGCAGAACAAACTCTCCGACTCTCCCCACTGCGGATTAGACCAATAGAAGCAAACCCAGTAATACTTCTATTCCCAGCAACATAAACAATTTATATCTGGAGTTCCAGTTATGCAGTTTCTTTACCTCTTGGGACAACGGGAGTTTCCTGCAGTCTGAGCAGACATTTCACATGTCGAGCTGTGTTTGTTTAGCATACCTATGATGCCATCTAACATCTGAAGGAAAAGTGTTGAATGCAAGCTGTGATAGAAAAGGCTCACATTTGTTCTGGATTGTGTGTTTGTTTTCATTTTAACCTCTAACATGGAGGGTTTTTGTAAAAGCTTATGTCAGGATCAGTGTAGAAGAACCCCCACTCATGGAAAAAGCAGGCTTTACCTGGTAATGTCGTAGACCATAAGTGCTCCTGCGGCTCCGCGGTAGTAGGAGCGCGTGACGGCCCTGAAGCGCTCTTGTCCTGCTGTGTCCCAAATCTGCAGCTTGATCTTCTGTCCGCTCACCTCGATTATCCTTGTACCGAACTCCACGCCAATTGTATGAGGACAGTCTGCCATAACTGTGGAGAGAAGGTAGGAATAAAGTAAATTCAATTGGATAAAAATGACAGTTAGCCTTTGATGGCTGATCAGCTTTCTACCATTTTTTTAAACAGGGTGACAGTTCAAATTGTTCC
Source organism: Kryptolebias marmoratus (assembly GCF_001649575.2). Lineage (NCBI taxonomy): Eukaryota > Metazoa > Chordata > Actinopteri > Cyprinodontiformes > Rivulidae > Kryptolebias > Kryptolebias marmoratus. The sequence continues at coordinate 16,141,398 of NC_051443.1, forward strand.
TTTATCCAGCTATATCTAACTTTAATTTAACACTCAACCAACCGACCTGACTTCTGCTGTTAACTCGCAGCAGATGCATCAGTCATTAATTCCCACCGTTAGAACCATAGAGCTGTGTAAACTCGAAGTGTAAACAATCAAAAAGTGTCAAATTTCTTTCAAATTGACATTGAAAACCCCTTCCCTGAATCACTCAAGTAAGTGTGTGTGTTTGGATAGGGGCAGGATGTGATCATGAACGCGTGAATGAGGAGCGCAGCATCTGGCTCGTTGATGGCAGCACCGAACATGACTGAGCTGAATGGCAATGGGAGGCTGCAGCTGGCTCATACACAGGAGAAGAGACTCTCATTGTGAGCTCACACTCGTCTTCTTTGATACAGACTTCCGGTGGCGTTTAAAAAAAAAAAAAAAAAAAACTAAAGCAATTTAGGCACTCCAGAGACAACCTCGCATGTATTGGAAGCGCACACACTCAGATTTAAAGGGGGCGGAAAAAAATAAATAAATTCAATCAGGGCGGCACTTACATTTCTTTTCTGTGAACTGGTGAAGCAAACAGGACTTTCCTACTCCCATGTCCCCTGTGCAGAGAGACGCAAAGAGAAACTCTGGTCAGCTGAGGAAACGAAAAAACAATTCTGTCCCTTTACATGATGTAGCAACTCCTCTGTCAGTCAGCAACACCTAAAATGTCACGTGTCCTTTTGAGACACAGGAAACCAAAATCAGGAAAGAGAAACGTACTGCGTACAATCCGATATAAGTTGTGATTTCTTTCCTTGAACAGGTTTGTACACACTTGCCAACACCATGCTGGCAATTAAAAAACAACAACAACAAAAAATAACCACTACAAGCAACAATTTCTATAAAATGTATGTGTTAAGGCTGAGTTATGTTGACAAAAATCAATACTTTAAATAGAATCTCGATGTTAAAAAAGGAAACTAAACAAGCAGAATCTTGAGATATTTAACAGATCACAGTGAGGATTTGTGACTCAACATCTCAGCTCTGAAGCAGTGACGTGTTTAACATTTCACAGGATAAACTTAAAGTTGGCAGTTTTCAGAATTCATGCTTATGCAAGCATTTGAACTTGTACGCAAATTAAAATTTGTGCCCTTAGGGTACAAGCTGCATGTATGCCACAAAGTGCCTCAGACGTTCTACAGGAGGAATTAATGTAGCTCCAGGTGCTGTTTACTTACCAATGATGATGTATTTGAAAATGTAGGAGTAGTTATATGGTGCAGTGGCCATCGTGGCTCTGGAAGGCAAACAAATGGGGGGAAACATTTAGTCATTTCAACATTTTTTTTAGCTAATGCAATAAAATAAACAGATTATGTGGCAAATGTAATTTTTTATGCCTCGTTTATCTTGCAGTCGTGAACTCAAGATAAATGAGTTCATGACTGCAAGTTACTTATTCAGACTGTTCTGAAGTTTGCAGAACATGCAGTTTATTTTTATTGCTCCACCTTTACACAAGAACACCTCCAGTGTGATACTTTTCTTAGCAAGAAACAGCCGACACCAATTGGAAATCCAGCATGTTCAAGTTTATCCTGAAGTCCTGGTTTGTTTACAACACATGCAAAAAAAAAAAAAATATATATATATATCCTTCAGGCTTGATACACACATCACCTCTTTCTGTCAAAACCTTATTTACACAAATATAAGAACTGAACACCTGAAGAGCTGGTCTGGTTTTGAACTGGTGTATTTTTTTTCCAGATCACACAGTACATTTAAAAGTATTTATTTGCAATGTGACATTATAAACCAACTTAAATATTGCATCCAAGCAACCATCTACAAATTCATACTGAATGTGTTTAAAATACTCAAGTATTTCTTTCTGCCTTGGGGGTTTGGACTTAATGTCTGTCCATCACTTGTTCAGAAAGACCAACTTTCTTTGGGAAACTTGACCATGTTAACGCGTTAACACCAGCAGCACCATTTTCCTTTTATTGCTGCTGACATCTGCCTGCTGGATGTTTATTTGATTTCCTCTCATTAGCCTCAGCCAGACATAAAGCCAGTTATTTTTTTTATTTATACCAAATATCCCCCGATACCAATTAGCAGCAGGTTCAGGAGAGCATAATTAAATATATTCAAATATATTCACAATGTAAAGTGATTTTTTTGTTTTAGATAAAGGTTATTTTGGAACTGTGCTGAACTACGGCTGCTAGATAATACTGTAATGAAGTGCTGTTGTAGAGAAAAAAAAGAAGAGATTTTAGAGTAAATTAAAAAAATCATTCAGCAGTCTAATGTTTTTTTTGGTCATTGTCCAAAGGTTGTCTAGCATGAAGCGGTCTTTTTGTTCAGTCAGGAGCTCAGTGAAAATTGTGCCACCTGTCACAGCACTAAAATCTCTGCGTCACAGCAGAACCCAGACCAGGCGCTGCACTCGTACCTCTGCACCTCGGCCACCGTGTCTAACTGGCTGGATTAGTCCTGACACAACCACTAAAAATGTGGATGGGCTGTGATAAGCAAACAAACAAACAAACCAAATATTGGCACAAGAAAGCGAACACTAAAAAAAAAAAGCATTCTGAAACAATAAAACCGGTGGACCTGAAGGAAAGTAAGTAACAGTGAATTTTAAAAGGACACTAAAGCATTTTGTCCCATTAAGATTGAACACAATCTGGGCTGCATTTGTTCCCGAGTCCAGGAATATACATGTAGAAAGCATTAAAAAAATTAAAAATTTAGGCAATTTTTTCTTACAACATTACGTCACTGAGAACACAATTATTTAAGACATTTTGCATAAACAGTACAGCACAAATTCTGAGCCACCTCTTATTTCTTTCTCTACTTCAAAGAAGCCAGACATTGTTGTAATTTTTGTAAATTTTTAATGAGAGCAATAGTTCAAAGTTCTTTTGAAGAGCTTTCCAAAATGCATCTAATTTCTGGCTTTTTTTATTATTATTTGACTCCATTTTAGTCCAGTCGTTGAACCGGACCATCTGAGCCTCTTTAAAGTGACCTATGAATCACTCGAACACATAATGAACTCTGTTATGAGTAAACAAGTCTGGTTGATTGTTTGAGTTTAGGAGTTTTTCATGCCCAAATGATCCCTAGGTCAGAGTGAGGTGGTTTAACAAACAAAATAACATTCCTCCTAAAAATGGTCAGGTGTTGGACTGAAAATCAGCGATGAAGAAGCCAATGTCTGAAGAAAAAAAACTCTAAAAGACGTTGAGAAACCTTTTCTTAGATGTTAGGTCACGTTCAATCCTTTCAGTAAGAAAAACTAATGCCTAATAGATGAACAAAAAAAAACTAATTCTGCAAAGTTACATTTATTAAATAATATTAAATTTATATTTAATTCATTTCAGTTCAGTATATTTATACAGCACTTATTCACAACAAAAGTCATCTCAGGGCTCTGTACAAAAAAGCAATCGCGTACGTTATAAAACGCCAAGCAGTGGAACGTGTCTAAGGAAGCCAGCAGATTGCCTCGAAAGACTTTGAAAGATTCAGAGAGAAACTCTGTAAACAACTTGCGCAGCTAAAAGTAGCCTTGGCGAGTTTGTTTCCGCTGGTGGTCCAAGAGATGACTTGGCTCACGCTAACGGGCTTCAACAAACTTTGCAACTTGAGCCGGTGTTTGGCAATTACTCCGGCAAACAAGAACTGAGCTGAACTTAACGGCTTGTGTAAACGTGTTCCCTCCATCATATGCCATCTGGATACGAACCTTGTTATATCTTTGTTACTTTAGTCTTACAGTTACAACCAATCTCTTTAACAAAGTACACCTAATAAAGTGCATAGCTTGTCATGTGCATATTCTTTAAGTGGACTCTAGAATATTATATTTTCCCCTCATTAATTACTTCTATCATATCTGCTTGCTGACATGACAGCCTAACAAGCACAAAGGAAGTGCATAAAACTGCTGTGTGCATGACTCACACAATCATGAGTCAGTATTTAAGTTTGAAGATGAAAAAAAAAAAACGATAAAACACTACTGATGTTGTTTAAACTAGGAGGGTAGAGAGTTGTGGCTTTTTTCTAGGCTGCCTTTCATCACGTGACCCTTGTGCGGCCACTATTTCTCTATACGTGACGGCGAGATAATCTGTTAGACTATTTGGATCCTGCAGGAGGAAAAACTAGATGTGAGCTCAGAGAAATTAACATCATGAGTGTCTATCAAGAAGTAGACAAGTCATGACCATGTGACCAGACTGCAGCCTCAGCGTTCTTATTATTCTGCAACATGCTGAGTCTCGCTCCAGAGAAACGGCTCCACAGCATTTCTTCTTAAAAACGTTCCTCGTAGAAAAAGAAAGAAAGCTCATTTAAATTTGCATATTGTCATTTCAAAAGTGTACTCCAGTACATAGACCTATTCTTAAATGTGGAGGCTGCTGCCAGGTTGGGTACGAAGTGGGCAACAAAACAACGTGAAACGCCTAGAATACACTTTTGCGAGCCGTGCACATGGAAATAAGATGTGATTTTCAAAAATTGCAGCCGCACGCCTCAATGGTCGCAAACAGTTTTAAACAATTTTGAGTTGCCATTTGCTCAGTAATTTACAACCTTTTATCTTAAAAGTGCAAAACTTCTAATGACCTTTTAAAGTGATTACATTTTATTAACATTTCTTCCCACACCTGTATCCTCACAACCCATTCATCCTCTATATGTTCTTAATCCGTTAAATAAACAATGCAAAGTAGCGGTATAGCTAACTGGGTCAGGCAATGACCCCGCTAATTCATTCATTAATTTCTCAACTCAGATGAAATAAAACATTTAATAACCTACATTAGAAAAATGTGTGTAAAATAAGCTCAATTTTGATACCAACATTGTTATCCATGTGTAAAAATGAAAAACGAATAAAATCCTAAAAGATCGACGATCTTTTTTGACGAATGCCGGGATTGCGAGGATTTACAGCTGATTCCACGGCAAAGAGCCGAGCTGGAGCTGGCACTTTCCATTGCTCTGCTCAGGTGTTATCCACAAAGAAATAATCTGAAAATTTACAGCCAATCAGAGCGATTCCTCAGCTTCAGCCCAGCATGAGAACAGGAAGTTCCAGGAAGGTAAAAACAGCACTTTCTATTGCTGCCCATTTAAGAGTTGTGTTCATTTAGACCCATTCTGAGGGTCGTTTTTTGACAATAAATTGGTAACCAGTAGAATGATTTTTAAAAATTCAAAAAGTTTTGGATTTGTCTTTAAAAGACCTGTCTAATGGTATCAAAATATGTTGTGTTTGATGAGGTTATAAAAATCAGGTGGCCTTGTTAGCAAAATCCATGCACAAAAAGCCAGATTTATTTATATATATAAAAAAACAGTAATCCAACAAAACATGCACTCCCACCCGTTTCCCAGAGTTGAAAAGACTGAAACAGCTTTTCAACCATACATTATTTTTATCGCAATAAATAGCCCCTATTCTTCTTAGTTTACACCCAACTTATTAAGCTACTGTTCAGCTTACAGTTGACAGAGCCATAAACAAACAACAGAAGACAACACAACTATCCGACAATCATCTAGACAATTTTTACATGATCTGTTTTACTTAAACAAGTTCCTGTGTTAAGATCAGGAAATCAGGACAAGGGTTAGGTAAGATTTCTGCCTGATGTTCAGGCCCACTGGTTGATGAAATCATGTGACCCCCTGCAAAGCTCTGGGTGCAATGTAAAAAACAGATAACCACATTTACTTAAAAGAGACCACAGCACTTTACACCATTGCGTTAAAAAAAATATATCAGATTTCAAAATGATGACCGGTTCAGATAATCAAAGTAAAAAAGCAAAACAAAACAACAAAGCATAAGTGTTTGCAGCTCAAGAAAAAGCTTCTTTCTGCACAGAGCAGAGGTACTAAAAACAGAAAGGATGCAGCACTTTAAGGTTGTAAAAAGCAGACCCATACCAATTCCCCAAAGCCATATCAAATAAGTGATGACAAATTATGTTCCTAATGTAAATACATCTGCAGTGTGTACAAGCAAAGCCAAAGCTAACACGCTGCATGCTAAGAATTAGCAATGAACAACCTGTCTTTAAAAATGATCATATCGCCATCACTTCCTTACAAGTAACAAGAATGACCAGAAACTGTAAAAAAATAAAATAAATCAATAAACTTGACTGGGGCATCCAACCTGGCAAATGGAAATGTGTTATTGACACACACCTCCCTTGATCCCGAATGTTAGCCATACCCGGTAAAATGACAGCACTGCTTTGACTAATATTATGCTTTTATCATGCACTCAAATAAAAAAGAAATCAACATTAACAAGCGGAAGAGGAAATAAAACCAGAAGCCGAGTTGAATGTCTAGCATGATGGTTGAATCTGATAAAACTAACAACCCTTTATTAGCGTTTTTTCATAGCCAAGTTTGCGTTAGCTACAGCTAATAACCTGACATAAACGTATATTCATTGACAACAACCCCCTAAAAACATCATCACGTAATGTTACTGCCACCACCAGTAGGCATAAAGTCAATTGAATATTATCTATTAGAATATCTGCCCTCGAAAACAAACTTGGCCTCAGCTTGATTCCACAAAAAGCCATCATAACAAACTACCGACAGCTAGCACTAGCTTTAGCATGCTAATTTTTCAGCTAATGGTAAACACGTTGCTAATTTAGCTTGTTAATTTAAGATGAACAAGTCATGTCTCGCACACAACCTCATCTTCAAACTACTAACAGGCTGACAGTTTATATTAATGGAAGTATCTACCTGGTATTCTGTTAGCAAGCCTCCGTTAGCTGAACCCTCCTGCCAAACACAACTGAAGCTACACACACAGTTCCTACTGTTTGATGATTTATATGTTTTATTAGACGTAGCACGTGCGTAAGAGTGTATTTCTCATCGTCTGTCCTTACCAGGAATTTAATCGTTTTTTGTTTGTTTTTTTAGCTTTAAGTTCTGGAGCTGTTCAGAAGAGGTTTGCGGGTTCTCCTGGCTCAAATATGCTCTGTCTATCCAAGATGGCTGCTCTCCGGCACAGGGTTTCCTCCGCTCTATTCAATGGGCTTCTGGGACAAAGGACCTGTATTTAGCAGTTAGCATCAGTTAGCATGTTGTGGACCAGTGGGGTGTGTGTGTGTGTGTGTGTGTGTGCACTGTTTGGTAGAAAGCAGACACCTTCACAGGTGGGTTGCAGGGTTGGGTAGTAACGAATTACATGTAATCACTATTAGGTAATCTGATTACAACATAAATATGTGTGCTTACTTTACTCTCATCAGATTATCAGATCAGACTGCAATTATTTTCAGTATTTGCTTGATAATATGTAGACTACAGCAAAAGAAAAAAAGTAAACTTTTAACACAAAATGAAAGAATAAAAAAAGCATCACCTTTCAAAACTGCACCACAATGTTTTTAAAGTTTCTTCTCTGGACTAACAATACAATTCTTCTTCCTGAATTGTTTCAGGAAACAAAATCTACATATTTGAGGGGATACAATATAATATCTGTGGTGTCTAATTTTGATGTAACTCAACACATTAATTCCAATAAATTCAGGTCTATTTTGTAGGGAACTTCGTGTGAAACAAAACCAAAATTTAGATTTAAATTTAGAATCAAGGAAGCTCCTTGAATGAGAAGTGAAATGTTGTCAGAATTTTTAAAAAAGTCCATTTTTTGTTTTTTAATCACCTTGCTACGAGAAGTCGGTAAAGAATTTCACCAAATATTTGATATTATAAGTTAAGCATTTCTCAGCAGCTTAAAAAGGTCTGAGAGTTCAGCTATCAGACAACTTCAACTTTCTGTCCATGAGGCTGACACCCTATTTACTTTTAAAACTAGATTTAAGACTTTCCCTGTTGGTTTGGGTTTCCTGACGTAGCCTTTAGCTACTGTATGCTGGTATAGGCTTAGACTGCTGGAGGACAGACTACATTTCCTCACTCTGATGCTGTCTTTCTCTACTCTTATGTTTGTATTTTTAAATGTTGCTGTCACTAACATTCTGTTCTCTGTCTTCCTACAGAAACATCTGGACCAATCCTTCTGTGTGTCTTTCCTGTCCTCTCAAACGCCAGCCACTCGAGGCAGATGTCCGCTCGCCATGGTTCTGCTGGAGGTTTCTTCCTGTTAAAAGGGAGTCGTTCCTTTCCACTGTCACCAATATGCTGCTCAGGATGGGAGAATTGAAGATTTAATGCAATCTAGTGGCTTCCTTAGACAGATAACATTTACTAATTGGCATTTTATAATCCACTGTATGTAAGTGAATAGTAAATAAATTGACCTGGCTGTAATTAAATCAAAATCTGGATCTGTTATTTCTGTTGCAAAGCACCCTTGGATGACTTATTGCGAGTTGGCACAATATAAATAAACTGAACTGAATAGATCCTTAATAATCATTTAAATATAGCAACTTATAATGTTTGACATACTTATTTACACAGAAGCATAATACATAAAAATGTATTTTTTAAATGTCTCAAAATGTTACTACTACTACTTTGCAGATTTTACTTTTCATTTTGTATTTGTCATAAACCAAACATAATGTGACTAAAATTATTAATATGCTTTTTAATGGAACTGTATAAATGTCCCCTGGTGAATGCAAGTAGGTGCATCATATTAGTCTATTTCATGTAAAATTCAATATATTCAAGAAAGTTCTGCCTCTCTGATTAAACATTAAACATGTGACTCATTTTGAACTGTGTGGCTATTGTGTTAAAGTCACAGCATGACGAGACAAAACGACAACAAAAAATAAAAACAGTCAAGTCGGTTCTCTTTTGAAAAATATGAAACATTTATTGAAATATTTCACAACATTACATGCTTTTACAGAAGAACGTTTTGTAGAAGAATTACATGCACTGTGTTATCCCACGGCTGGCCTGCGTTTTTTTTTTTCATTTTGAAAAGTAAAACCTCTCGTAATTTTAAAAGCGCAAACCGAACACGCCAGATCTTGAATGAGATACCAAACTCCTGAACACAGAAAAGAGACGCTCCTCCTCCCATAAAAGTAGATCTAAGACTTCATGGAGCTGAAATAAACACATTTGCTCTTTATTTTAATGTTTACTCAACAGATTCTAGCACAAATGTTCAGTAAAATTTCAATATTTGAAGCTACATTTGTGGATGGGTATAGTAAATTCTCTGATGGGTGTATTATACATCATATTTTTGCTCAAACGTACCCACGGTGTTATTTACTCCATAGCAACAATGTGACAGAACCTACTTCACGGTGCTTCACCACACTGACGCTCGTTCAGCCGGCAGAATGAGCAGCTATGGGCTGAGTCCAGTGATGCTTTCCTCCGATCACAACCACATCCTTAACAGCAGGAGGCTGAGCAGTGCACAGATGTAGTGGAGTGTTGTTGGATGCCAGATGGGGGTGCTGTTACACAGGTCAGAGTCACAGCAGTGGATTCGCACCCCTGGCAGCTCCTGTTGCTGGCAGTGTCTGGACGTAGCGCAGCCGCTGGTCAGGACGATCCCCAGGGCCGCTGAAGGGACAGAGAGTCAGGGGGAGACAGTCAGTCAGTCAGTCAGGCACATAAGAGTGATGAGCTGGTGTTTGCCTCAGCAGGAAAAAGAAAACAGCACAACTAAGCACCGAGTGGATAATGAGGTGGACATTTACAAATCTTGGGAACACACATGAAAGAGAAGGCAGCCCTTTAGCAAGCAGGGCATTTTGTGCTCCTTAAAGGGAGAAAAGCTTTATTGCACTTGTCATTCTGTACAGAATAGCACACATACACGCTGCTGATGTTGTTAACAATCCCGGCCAAAGGCAAAAGTGATTGATGCTTTTATTCATGTCTGTGTGTTAATTTGCCTGTCTGTTAGTAGATTATCTTGTTGACCACTGGATGGATTTTAGTGAAACTTTTGAGAAATAATCATTGGATGTACATGTACAACTAATTAATATTTGGAGCAAACCCAATTTAAGAGGGCTTGCACAACCGTCTGAACAAAGAAAACACAAAAATTGTTATAAAACAACCAATTGTACACATAATGAGCAAAACTCTGGTGTGGTAGTAGCTGAGACTGATCCCCCACCCATATTTCGAAGGCTAACGGATTGCACAAGATCTTTGCTTTAAATTTTGCCGTTAACTATTTAGACTCAAGACAGTCTGTCTGTTAGCAAAACAGACATGGAATGAAACTTTCAGGAAATAATCATCGAATGGAAATCTACAACTGATTCACTTTTGGGGTCGATACACTTCAAGACGACTGCCATAGCTGATCAGAATGAACTAAAATAAAAATGGCTATAATTCAGTCAATTTTAAAGATTTTGAGCTACAATTTGGTGTGGTAGTAGCTCAGATTCATTCACAACATATACTCTTACTGCTAAAACATGTCGCAATATTGCACAAGATTGTGCTTATTTGCAAGGTTTAATCAAAACAGCTACCACTTCATTATTTTTTTAACATAAGGTGATCTCAGGGTAAATCTCTGGCATAAAAGGCAGCGGGCAAAATGCCTTTCTTCAAGAAATGCTAGGCCTTTAACTATAAAACTAGAGAACACTATAAATACAAAGAATCATTAACATTATGACACATTAACTTTTTTATTTTTGTTGCACTCACATTAACTGATCAACCATTAGGTTCATCAAGAAGTTCATTTAAGTATCATTTAAATTTCATTTTAATGCAGTTCTTACGAGCAATTTTCAGGAAATTACTGATGATGTTTTCCTCTCCACAGATCATCGCTGGTCACTTATAGAATCCCATAAAAGCCAAATGAGAACTTGGCATCTGCAGACGCAGATCTGGCTGTCATTAATCCAAAACCACGCTGAACACACAGCAATCTTGTCTCATGAAAGATGCAGCTCAAGTACAAAAAGCCTGTCAGATTTTTGAAATGATCCCCAAGACATGCTTTTTTGATGGTTTCTTTGAGAAGTTAGAGCTGTAATAAAAGCATCCTGTCCTCTGTGACTGCAATGTGAACATTCTAAACAAATAGTTGTGATGCAATAATCCTTTGTGTTTTTGACAATTTTTCCAGTAAAATAAATAAATAAATAGAAAATTAAAAAGTAAAGGATGCTGTTTAAGAATAGAAGGACCCCAGAGTTGTTGGGACAGATGTCTTGTGGACAAAGGGAGACCAGAACTGCACGGCTCCCCTGGAACTTCGCCAGCATGTGTTTGATTTGGTCACATGAAGATTAACAGGCTGACTGAACACAGATTACAACCAAGACATTGCAACAATATTTTGAGCTTGTCTCGCTGTGCATGGCAGGCAGATCTTGTTGATGTTTGCTGTTTCTCTACGCAGATGGAAGGAGGTGCCTCATCAGCCCTTTCGACGTGAACAGATTCTTCACATGTCAGGCAGAGAAACAGCTGGATGACCCCTGCTCTCATGGCAGGGGCATCACTAAGAGGGGGGGCCGAAGGGGGTTCAATGGCCCCCCTTAAAAATTTGCTGACCACCCCACTGCCCCCCCAGCTAAACAGTCTTATATACCTAATCAGTTGGTTGTAAACCACTTTATGTATTTTAACAAAGTAATCATTCAAATTACATCTACAACGTAACTTAAGATACAACTGATTAAATGATTAGAACTCAGTTCGAAATATGAACTTCATGGTAAAAGTAGGCCTATATCAGAAGTCGATTCTGTAACTCCCACATTGCAATATTTTAAAATAACCTATATATCACTTGTCTATCAACACATTGTTTTAAATGTCTGTATCTTCCATTTGACTTAACATCAAACACTGAAAGACTTACAATGATTTGCTCAGTTTTACATAACTGTGTGAAAACAAAATATTCACATCTGCCAGACAAGAAGCATTTACTTGGAACATGATTAAAATTGACCAAGCCAGCATCTGGTGGCTTGCCAGAGTGCATTTATCAAAATATAGCAACCCCAGAATATTCTCTAAATAAGCGTCATACACAAGAATGTCTGCTCGCTGAGTTCGAAGCTGATGAGAAGAGTTCACTCACTGCTCTCTGTCTTGATGCAGAAACGGTGTTTGAAGCCCTTGTGTGAGTGGGTGCAGGTGATGACCTCGGGGTTGGAGCAGCCCACGTCCACGTACCTCTGGCCCTGGATGATGTTGCAGCCATAGCACTGTAGTCCTTGAACTGCAAGAATGAAACAGAGACTGGAACGATCAGAGACTCTATAATCATTAGCAATCAAGAAGTCACTAATTTATTACGAATAAAGATTTGAACTCATTATTGAAAAGAATAACCTGGACTGGCCATGCATGTATTATGTGATTTAAATATTTCCACACAATGGGAAAATGCCAGAAATTTTGAAGCAACAAAGAGTTACTTATCCATTTTATTTTAGTATTTAAATAACATTTCTCAATGATTATGTGTGCAATTTGTGTTCAATAACTGGATTATTCAGTAATTGTGTTCGATTTGATTGACCTTCTCTGCACCTTCTCTGAACTATCTTCTTTGTTTATTATTTTAGTGTTTTTAAGTTTAGGTATTTCAGAATTCCTGTTTTTCTAATGCTTTTCCAAGTATAGGAATTATATCTAGCATTTCTTCATTTTTTTCTGTGTAATTAAAAAAAGAATAGCCTTTTTTCTTCCTGCTCCTGTCCTGTTTAGGTTTCCAGACTGAGAGCATCTCTTTGTGTGTCATCTGCTTTTTGGGTCTAGATTTCCCATTTTTAGACCAAAACGGGTCTGATGTCCTGTTTATGGGAAAACTACCACAATGGGCTACAGTCCAGTCAGTACTGACCCAGCAGGGAGGAGTTTGAGTAAATATATTCTGCTATACGCAACTTTATTGTTTGTGTTGCTGGGCCCTTTAAAATAAATGAAAAGCTGGTGGTCATCACTATTTTAGAAATTATTTTACCAACCAACACACTATAAGAGGCAAAAATTAGTGCAAAAAGCAAGAACCAAAATTTGCTTATCTTTTATCCATTTGACTTTGCTTTTTCAACTATTCTAATAGAACTCACTGTGCTATTAGAATAATATTGCTAATTTGATCACAACACAATGAAAGTAAAGCCTACTCTTTTATACAAATAAAATACTCCAAAGAATCTTCTTACTCTAATTTTTTCCCTGTTGTCTTACTCCTCAGATGTTTAACTCCTTTAAGAAAGTATACGTTGAAGCCTAACCAGAGCTAATCCTTCAAAGCTTAAAGAGATTGTCCGAGAGTTCAGCCTGCTCACACACCTGTGCTCGTCCTCCAAAGGCCTACACACCCATATAAGATGCAAGATCAGCTTTGGCTGAAACCAATCCGCCCTCTTTATCTGTTGCAGCTCATTGGACTCAGTGTGAGCACAGGAAGCAGGCGGCAGCCTCTCGCCGCCTCTGCTCTGTTAAATAGCCCACCAAAAGCTCTGATGGAGCTTTCAGGAGCAAACTAATCCCAGGCAAATGCTCTTATAAAAATCACTTTAGAAATCTGCTGGAATCGATGTAAAGCCTTGCAGGGGCACAGAGCACATGGCAGCCTGCAGGGAATGTGTCATATTCCACTGATTGGAAAAGCTCTCATAAATAATACAGTATTTCTTTCATTTGTAAAATAATGGTTGTGGAAATTTTAAAAAGTAAAACACTGTAATGGTCAATTACGTTAAGCAAATAGCCTGATTTACCCATTGTCATTGTATGCCGAAATACACAGCATTCATGAAACATTGAGAAGCTGCCTGCTATGAGCATTTGTCAACATAATGAGGCTACATTAGTGAGACAGTCCGCTCCCTTGGTACGGCGCAATTTATTATGAGCCTACGATGGCTCCTCTCTCAGTATGCATAAAAATGTTGATTAACTTTGAATCTGCTGTGACCTAAATCTGCTTTTGTTCATTATTAGAGTTGAGTACATGCAAATGATCTCAAAACTCATCCGGTTATAGTGAGGGTACAAGTCTGTGCTGTGTACATTTTATAAAAAACAAGACAATTACTAAGAAAGGGAAAGGAAAGCTGAACTTGTTTTTTTTTTTCCTTTTCTTACAATGTCAGAGCCAAATTATTATATAAACTGATATAGCAAGTAAACACAGTACAGCTAGTAGAAAATATAAAGAGCAAAGTATCAGGGATACAAAAAGGTCAGTGAAGACACGAGCATGTGTGAAAGAAATGTCACAGTAAGTTCAAGCCGCTTTTTTTTTTTTTTTTTGGTGCAAAGCAAAGGGTTTCCAGAGAGCCAGAAAAATGCTCCAGGAAAAATAATTTTACATGCTTGCATGCAGATAAGTCATTAAAAGTGTTCAACCTGGATGGAAACTGGGCCATACTAAGCTACGAAAGAGAGAAAAAAAGAAAGGAATCTGTTCTATCCATTTTACTTTCCTGCTTGTTCCTGTTCAGAGCTGCGCTTAGCTGATGCCCTCCTCCAGGGGTCATTGGGCGAGAGGTGGGGGTACAGCCTGAACAGGTTACTAGTCCATCACAGGGCCACATAGAGACAGACAACCACTCCTGCCTTCTGACAATTTAGAGTTGCCACCTAACCTTACATGCATATTATTAGTCAGTGGGAAGAAAATCCACACATCCATGCGGAAAACATGCAAACTCCACACGGAAAGCTCCCAGACTAGAGTCAAACCTGCAGCCCTCTTGCTGTGAGACAGCAGTGCTAACCACCTGTACCACTGTGCAGGCCTTCCATTGTCATCTGCTACCAAAGGCTAGAGTGAAGCTAAATTGTTTTTGCAGTGTGTGTGTGTGTGTGTGTATTTGTTTGTCTGTATCATTAGCAACATATTTCATGAAATATTTAATAGACTTTATTGAAACTCTCAGAAAGTAATCATTGGGTTGACATCTACAACTGATCACCTTTTGGGCTCAACCCGACTTATTACGGCTGCCACAGCAAAGCGATCTTAGCAAACACAAAAATGGCTATAACTCTGTCAATTTTACAGGTATTGAGCTGAAATTTAGTGTGGTGGTAAACTGACTGCTAACTGATCACATGAGATCTGTGTGTGAAACTTTGCCAGTAACTACTGCAATCAACTCTGTTGGTTTGTTAGCAAAATGTCTCATGAACCAGTGAACAGATTTGAATGAAACTTTTAGAAAGAAATTAACAGAATGATTTCAAGGATTGATTAACTTTTGGACCCAACCCAATTCAAGATGTCCGCTATAGTCATCTAATCATGGCAAACATAAAATGGCTATAATGCAGCCATTTTTACATATATCAAACTTAAATCTGGTGTGGTAGTAGCTGAGAGTCATTCTACTCTACATCTTCACTTAAAACATTTGCATTAACCCAATGTTGTCGATCCTGTTTGTCTGTTAGCAAAATATCTCATGAACCACTGGATGAATTACGATAAAACTGTTAAGAAGTAATTATTGGCTATACATCTGTAACTGATGAGCTTTCAGAGTAAAACAAACATAATTGGCTAATTGACATTAGCCTGCACAAAAATGGCTATAGCTCAGTCAGTTAAAAAAAAAAATGTGGTCAAATTTGTTGTGGTAAAAGTTGACAGTCATTCACAATGCATCATTCATTACTAACAGATCATGCAATAAATGGCAATTTTGCATAAGATGGCACATAATGTTATTTTCAAGGTTTGACCAAAATGGGTTTAACGGCATTAATTCTCAACATAAGATGGTCTTAATCTAAAACTACAATAAAAGGTGGCTGGAGATAGGCATTCCTTCAAGGAGTGACCTGTTTTTTTATTTAGAATCTGTTTCAACCATGATACTTCAAAGAGAAAGAGGAAGGGAGAGAGGAATCAAAAAAAAAATGGTAAAAAAAAAATAAAGTGTTGATTGGGGGACTTATGAGTGGGTCCAGCTGACATGGGCGCAGGGTAAAGTGTCCAGTGAGCGAGACCAAAACCAGACACGGAGACAACAGCTGAAGGTAAGTGTTTTTATTTACAAGGTGGAGTCTATGTACAGTGCGCGTGCCGTGGTTGGATCTGGAAGGAAAGAGGACAGGGTGAGTCTCGGGTACCAATCCTGCAATCAGCTG
>NC_051443.1:16163155-16201998 GCF_001649575.2 Kryptolebias marmoratus
AGACTTGGTTAGAAACGGTGGCTGCAAATCTAACCCAGGAGGTTCGATGCTCCAGCGAAGGTCTGGTCTCAACTGGAGGCTTAAGTACTGGCAGTCCTCATTAACCCGAATCTGGATCACCTGTGAAAGTAAAAAACTGGAGGAGCTGCCCCAAGGCGGGGCTAAAACTCCAGATCCCTACACCAGCATGTTGAACATTTGGTGAAATACTGTTAAATTCATTAAAGTTGCTTAGCTGTCAAGAACAGAGCCCTTGTTTTATTCTATGTAGCAAATGTATTTAGACATAAACAGCAGATGCGAAAACACACTAGTATAAAAACATATTTCTAACAAGACTTTATTAAGTCTTACTCATTTGAAATAATAATAATAATAAAAACTCCACAGAGGAACCTGATGCTGTTTAAAACTGGCATTACATATGCATGAATGATGCAGTCATTAGTATCACTGGTTACCTCATCTGCTGATTTCCATTGATGCTGCCAGATCAATATGTCAGATACCAAACAATCAAATGGGACAAGGAGCTTCTTTTCCACTCTATGTCTCGAGTAAGGGTAGCTTGTTATACCCCACAGCTGAAAAATTGAGCTTTAAATCAAGTAAAGCGACATCTCTGCATGCACACACACAAAAGAAAATTAGCACATTTTCTTCACTGTTGGATCTCACTGAGACAAAGGTTATAGCCAAACCAAGTTAGGTCAATTGCTATACTGGTCTGTAGGGAAATTTACTTTGCCTTGTATGGATAATACATATTATTGGGCGACATGGATTTGAAACCCCCAGGTCAATTACAGGCAGAACAAGGATGTATTTCTTTAGGACGTGCATTTAAGTCATGGTTGTTCAATATGATATAATAGAAACTGCTTTGTTTGCTCACCAACATTTTTTCTTCTATTTTTTAAAATATTTTGCAGCTATTTACTGTTACTTTTACATATCACAACATGGTCAAAACTGTGCATTTTCAACAGCTGTGAATGAAGATTATAGTGTCTGTGATATGATTATGGCTTAGGGCATGCACGCACACACATGCAGATTATTTATACATCTCTATGCAGCGTTCATTGAAAAAAAATGTACTCAGCTCACCTTGTGTCAAGCAGAACATCCAAACCAAGACAAATCCAAATCCGTACCCTGACCAGGTGGATAAAGTCATGGATGCAGTGCAGGAGTGGAGGTCAGTGTTCTGTCCTGGAGAAGACAGAGATTTCCTCTGCTTGCATTTAATTTTTCACCAAACCAGATAGAGAGAGAAATTTAGCACTTTCCAAGCCCTGAGGAGTCCGAGTGTCTGCCTCTGCCTCGGCGAAGCTCGTACACTGAATGATCCAATCGTGAGACTCCAGTGAGAGAGAGAGCCAACCAGTCAGTCAGTCAGCTCAGCAGCCAGTCAGGAAAAGAGACAAGGAGGAAGAAGATGGTTGAGTCAAGAACTCTAACACCCTCAGATGAACAAGATGTTAAAAGAAATTGTTTGATCACATTAAAAAGAACACTAACAACTAAAAAAAAATCCTCTTCTTTTTTATGCCACTTGTAATGGGAGAGAAAAAAAAGAAAAAGAAAGAACTGGTCAGTCTGTACAAAGATGAAAACAAACAATAAAGGCCCTAGTGTGGTCCTTTTCCAGCTGGGACGAGCACATCAATCAGGATTTAATCCTAATTGATAATCCATCACTTCTAATCAGAGGCCGATCACAATGTGTTAAAAGCCCAGGTGCTAAATGGGATGGCACACCAGAGGTTCAGGCTAAAGTCAGTGTGTGTCAGAGAGAGAGAGAGAGAGAGAGAGAGAGAGAGAGAGAGAGAGAGAGAGAGAGAGAGGGAGAAACGCCAAAGGACTCTGTCTCTCTCTCTCACACACACACACACACCAGACACACACAGTTTCCAAATAGGGCAGGTTATCTGTGCTTGGTGTATCCCTACACTCTCGCGCAGGGGAGAAAATTCGATCTAATCAAGAATTAAAGACTAAATCCTTTCTTAGAGTCTGTAATGCCAGAGGATAAGGCAGGCTTTGTGCTAAGCCCTCATTCCATCCCCACCCAAAGCAACATATGGTCCCGCCTGATAGATGGCTGCCAACGACCGCTATCATTCTCATTAAGACATATTTACAGTGGAACGTGCAGATTTCTCCACATTGCAAAGGAATGTCGGAAGCAAAACATCATTACAGCTCATTTACAAAGCAAACAATGGCTAATCATGTAGCAACACCAGATGTTAGTTCAAAGTCAGTGTAACAGTGTGGAAGAGTTTTGTGCTTTTATTTCTGATTCATTGTTTGAGTGACTGTGTATCTGTGGCAGGGGTGGCTAATCCTGGTCCTCAAGGGCCACCATCCTGCATGTTTTCCTTGTTTCTCTGCACCAACACACCTGATTTGAATCAATGGGTGATTAACAGGCTTCTGCAGAACATGAAGAGGTAATTTAACCACTGAATCAGGTGTGTTGAAGCAGGGAAACAAGGAAAACATGCAGGATAGTGGCTCTCGAGGACCAGGATTGGCCACCCCTGGTGTAAGGCATATCGGACATTCCAAACCATCTAATCCAACCCTGAACAGCATATATTTGTGTAATTTGCAGTCCTTTTTCAGTGCACACAACATTCTTGAAAGGTTTCAGTCCGGTTTTGAAGCAGAAACTTTTCATTGAAGTTGTATTGGCCACTGATTCAGGAAACTCTGCCATTCTTTCGCTTTTAGACCTCACAGCTGCCTTTCGACACAGTTGAACACAGCATCCTCTCTCTGCTGGAGCACTTTGGCATTAAAAGCACTGCACTGGAGTGCTTCGAGTCTTACTTGCCTGACAGGAGTTTCTCTGTAAGCCTGGGAGGATTTGTTTCCTCCTCAGCCCTTCTCACATATGGAATTCCCACAGGGCTCTGTTCTTAGGCCAATTTTATTTTTCATTCACATGCTCCTCATAGGCTGCATCCTAAAAAAAATAAACCTCTCTTTTAATTCATATTCAGACAACACTCAAAACTAGTTTCAGTTGAAGAACAGTTTTTCTTTTTCATTGAAACCACCGTTCGCCTGTCTCACTAAAATCAAAGTTTAGATAGCTTCAAACTTCTTCAACTTCAATAAGATTAAAACTGATTATTTTTGGACCCGTTATGACCGCAGCACCTCTCCTACAGATCTGGAGCCTTTTGTAAAATCTCACATAAATGATTTGGGGGTGATATTTGATTCAAATTTAAACTCTGAGAAACAGATTAGTTTGGTACATCCCATTATTTCCTTTTTCTTAAAGGAATTCATAAAAAAATGTTTTGTAAAGCCAGAATGTTTAAATGAAGTTGTTTGATGTAATTTCTAGGATTCTTTTTACCCTACAAAATGAGCAACTAAGTGATTCTGTAAGATGGGACACACACATAAAGGGTCGAAAATATATGTTAAGATACTTTAAAAAGTGGAATTTTAAAGACATCAGGGTTTAATAGCATCTGGAGAAGTATGATTTTTTTATGCAAGGCCAAAAAACATCTACATGTGGTAGAACTGTACTGATTACAAATTTATTTCCAAGATTTAAAACTAATCACAATTTTGTGTTAGAAAAATAAATGATAGCAAGTTGGCTGCAAGTCACGGTTTATGGGATTTTGCAAATCCCACAAACTTGATATAGAACTTGAGAGATTCTTTAAAAAAAATATGAATTGCATTGAGGCATTAAACAGGTTTTTAAGGAAGAGTGGTCAATTGTTGAGAGCAAAAATGAGGAAAACATGTATTTCCAGCATGTTCTTTTGTTTTTGTGTACTTAAAGTGTAATTTAAAAATAAATGAATACACAAATCTTCTGTTCTGCTCAGTGTTGTTTATCTAAATGTAATAGTGGTTGATGTCAAACACACTCAGTGGTTTAAGTGTCCGATTTATTACGAGCAGAGGTAATGAATCTGCAACATCTTCTTTTTGCATTAGTATCACTGTTGAACTGGAAGCTGTGAAGCATGAAAGAGCAGCTCTTGCAAAAGTCCCAGTGTGCTGACGGTCACATGCAATTTTTGTCTCAACCTTTCCCCCTCTACTTCATTCCGCAGCCTTTATTCTTTTTTTATTCTGCTGAGCTGCTCGAGTCTTTGAGTGATAAAACCATGAAAGACGGAGTGAGAGAAGAATGGACCCCAAACTGCTCCTGACTTAACTTTTCACACACAATAGCTGCTTTAAATACCCTTGAAGTCACTGCCAGTGGCTGGTTTCGAGTGACAGTGACAAAAATAAGGAGGAGTACACGCCTCTAAATTCTTGATGAAATTGCAATTAAGACATCAGAAGAAGAACTGAGCCTGAGGCCGTGCAAGTGACAGGCGAAAAGAAACAACAAGGATGTGGTGAGGAAATACATGAAAACTTAATTCAGCTCTGCAGGGTTTAATTCAGGGCACGTGTCTTTGCATATAACCTTGCGGTAACATTATAGGAGAGATGAAACTGAAAATAGCCTTTAAGTATGTAAGCGCTGCCCAGCAGGGTCTCTGCAGCGTTAATGAGCAGTAATCCAGCACTGTTTGCTCATTTTCACTCACAAACATGAAAAAATATTCAGATATGCAACAGCATCAGCTATAATGTCCAGAAACTAAATGAAGTTTTAGTTTGAAATTTGTATGCCTTTGCAATTCATCTGGAAGCAGAAATTCTCAGGGGTCTTTTACTTGCATTTGAGGACCTTTTTTTGTACATTTTTCATGTCTTGTTATTATCACCCTAATGCTGGCACTAGCTGTAAGATTAGCTGCCTTAAAGCTAAACTGCCTTTTAGCACCCGGAATATCAAATAATTGAAAGTTTAGCCAAATGTTCGTGTCTATGCAGTTTTATACTAAAAAGGAGTGCAGCACTGAATAATACTTATATGGCAAAAGAGTTGTTGAAGCAAAAAGCTTAAGCTCAGTTGTGGAAATGCAAGCACTTTAGAATTTTGCTTTACTGCTCTGCAAAAGACAGTTTTCATCATTTTTTGGGTGAATTGCAGAGTGTGCTATTACATAAATTCCTCAAATACACTGTTGCCGTTTGTCCATGCATTTGAAACAGAAAATAATGCATTTTTTAAAATTTCCATTAAATACTGATCATTGTAATTCATGGCCTAGCATTCCTTGAAGGAATGCATGTTGCTGGATGCCTTTCATGATAGAGACATTAATTCAAGATGGCCACCACAGCCACATCTCATGACGTCTGTTAATGCTTGGAGTATGTGTTGAGGATGACTCTCAGCTACTGGCACATAAGCTTTATCTCATTGTCTGTAATTATGAGTAAAGAAGCCATTTTTGTGATGGCAAAATTAGCTGTTGTAGCCTTTTTGAA
Organism: Kryptolebias marmoratus; assembly: GCF_001649575.2. NCBI lineage: Eukaryota > Metazoa > Chordata > Actinopteri > Cyprinodontiformes > Rivulidae > Kryptolebias > Kryptolebias marmoratus. The sequence goes on from NC_051443.1 coordinate 16,168,535, forward strand.
ATGGGTAGACTTCAAATTATTTTTTTTCTGAAAATCTAAAATCCAACCAATGGTTCATGAAATAATTTGCTAACAGACAGGACAATGTTGACAGTAACAGTTAGTTTTAAGTGAAACTGTTGTGCAATGGATAGCACTCTGAGTATGTGTTGTGAATGACTCTTAGCTACACTCACACCAAATTTGAGCTCGGTATCTGTAAAATTTGTTCCTGTTACTGTTACAATATGTGCACTTTCCACTTTCTTGTAAGCTGCAAGATGGGTGAGCTGAGAGGAACTACACGGGTGAGATGATTATAAGACTTCTCTAGCATGTAGAGCACTACCTTGTGCAGCTTCTTATCTGCCTTCAGGGCATCTCAGTGTGTCCAATCACTGGCCACATAGTTTATGCGTGACTGCTTCTATCTCTGTGCCCAGGAGCCTGAAGGTAACCCCTCAGCCCCTAACTCCATCTGCTGCAGCCACTGACGGTGGTACTATTACATTCACCGTGCAATGCCAGTCCAATGAGCTCAAACGCCATCCTTTGCTCCTCTTATTTCACCCCCTCAAGCCTTAAATTGCTCCACCAGGTTATTTACAGCAACATAACACACACTGGTTGCTGGTCCACAGACATGCTGGAAGATGTACTGTGTTGTAACATTTCCTGGCAACAAGGATGCAAATTTTCACAAGCTAATTGACAGTAATTCTCTCATCTCATCATTTCAAAAGCTTCAACGCCAATTGGACATGACTCACAAAGAGCTATTTAAACCAGTTTGATGAGCTGTTATCAGTTTTCAGAGATTAATTTGCCTCTTGGATGTAAAATGGCCTGTCATGGAAAATCAAAACAGCATTTCAATTCTTCCTGCAGGGACTTGCCTGCCTGACTTGATACAGTACATCAGTCGCAACACTAATTGGATATTTGGAGTATTTTTAAAAGATCTCCTGAACCCAGGGCCAGCGTTTTGGAGAGCAGCTGATAAATAATTGAATGACACAGATAGGATTGGAGAAATATTTAAATGCTAGCCTTATTTAAAGGCTTATCTTTACAAACCATCAGCTCAGTATCTTAATTTAAATTCCCCCCCTCAATCTCCAAGGCTTAGAGAGGCAGCATCTGTTACACTCACCCATCTTTATGAAAATCCAACCTGAGTCTTGTTGACATCTGTTTCACTCAGTGTCCATTTTCTCAGTAAAAGCCTGGTGGATTTGTGCTCAAACAAAAACCGTGCTTTAATCGACACACCTTACACCGGTTTCTCTTTACAGCTTCTGTTTCTTCTGCAAGTTGTAGATAACATCTACACCAATCAGAAGTAAAATTTGCATTTAAATCTAACTTTTTCAACTCAACATGTCCAAGCTGAAATGTCAAAAGCATTACCTCATGCTATTGTATGACTTTTATGAGCCTATTTTTCTAAAATTTAGAATTATTCCTTTATTTTTGTTGACATTAAGACAGACTGTTGTCTCCACATGAGCCTATTACCTGTTCCACCTCAGCTCCGTAAGATGTTTTATTATCACTGACAATGAGTCCCACCACTGTAGTGTCATCAGCAAATTTAAAGACCTTGATTGTGCTGGATTTAACAGTAGAGTCATGTGCCAGCAGAATAAAGAGCAAAGGACTGAGTACAGATCCTTGAGGAACCCCTGTGCTCAGTATGATATCATGAACTGTGGTTGTCTTCCTGACGGGAATCCCAAAATCCAGTCAGTTATAAAGAGATTAGGAAAGAAAAATATGTAGTTTGGCAAGTTTTACTTTACTTTAAAACAATTATCACCTCTCATGGATAACTTCATACATCTTTTTGTACACTATCATATTTTTGCCATTGTCATGGCAAAAATAAAACAGATTATTTTCTTGGAAGGAAATAAGCAAGACTTGAAGTAGCTAAATGGTAATTTGTGTTCTTATTGTTGTGGTGTTGTGCAAACCTAGTGAAGGGGACATTCTATCATCTTGACAGCATGAAAACAAACAAACAAACAAAAAACTACAATAAATACAGAGAGTAAAATACTGGATGTCCATATGTTCAGCTGAGGAAAACAGTCACAGTAATTAAGGTGATGACAAAAGAACCAGTTAGAGTCAACAGCTGTATTGATGAGGGGAGAGAATGAGCTAATCTAAAACTGCAAGACAGAATGTGGTGAAGAGGTCATCAGGTCATCAGATCTTTATTTTCCCTGATGACACTAATCTTTTCCTACAAGTTGACAATCAGAGCAAGCTGGGCTTTTTAGGGAGGGGTGGCTTAAAGGGACTGGACCTAGTCAATTTGAAAAAGCCTGTAATGAGCATGATATGGATTTTCTAAATAACACCCATGTGCACACGTGCTGAAGGAGTCTATAGGACATCGCACAGCTGAGATGAGGAAGGTGCTCAGTTATTTTGACAGGCTTGAGCCCAGGACCTACAACATAATGTAATATATAATAATAAGCCACATAATACATCAGTCATAATCAATATTTAATTTTTATTTGTTTTGTCCATTATATTTCCCTCTTAATGCCTTAATCTACAGTTAATAAAATGACTTTCTCTCATCAATAATTAATTGCATCTTTCTAAAGCTTGTTGTGATGCTTTATTAAACGTATGACAGGGCTCTTTGGGGATTTATGCTCTGCAAGTGGGTGCTACTAATCCAACAGGAGAATTCAGACATACCTATCCTCTGAACACAACTCTCAATAAACACTGACAAAAACATTTAAAGTTTTGCGTAAAAGGTAAATAAGCAACATAACCTTAAGAGAATGACCCACGCCCGCTCTGTGGAGACGATTCAGACAGATTTGGTTCTGTGGGGAAACTGAGAGTTGAGTGTCTGCCAGGAGTTGTGGAGGCTGAACTAGGAGCACATTGATGCCACCATCTGGTTTATTTGGAGGGCTCGTTAAAACCACCATAACCTCCTCACTGAGGCCAGTGCTGTATCCTAATACCCTAATGCTTTTGAACTTCATCAGTTAAATTTCCTATAAGGACAAATGTAGATCTCATTGTTGACAAACATCGCATTCTCAGTTTCCTGAGCAGATTTAGTTCTAATACCCTCCTCTGCCAGGATGTTTGAGAGAACATGAATGGCTTTGGCTCCAAGCTGTTGCCATGGTGTTGATTTATTTACTGTACATCAGCCCACTGGATTAAATTAGAGCAGCACACATTTTGGCTTTCACATGATTGTCAGTGTTAGCATCCAAAGAACACAATCCTACTTTGGGATTAAAAAATTAACATTTAACATTCAAACAACTGATTTAAAAAAGATCAAAATTAGAATGTGTTATATGCTATGAAACAAACCAACTGAAAATGTGTGAACATTTCTTTTCGCTTTACATCTGCCTAATGCTTGGTTCATAGTAAATAATAATTTTACCAACCAATATGTTATGATATATATGACGTTTTTCTTAATAAAGACAGTGTTTTGATAAGTTTTGTTTTTGGGCATCTGTTTTCTAAGAAGGCAACTAGCCTTGCATTTAATTAAAGCCCATATGACATTTGAATTTTTTTAATAAATAATGTTGGTCAAAAAAGAGAAATATAGTTATATAAGTATAGATCATTGGAAACAAATAATTACTTGTAAACTGATTGTGTCAGATCAAACTGCAAAGGAAAAAGAAAAAAAGGACGTAAAACATTGTTACAGAGTGTTCAAGGCTGTCCACTCAAATCTTGACTCAAAAATGTGTTTATTTATTAGTTTTTTAAATTAAAACATGGAGAGCTCTGTTTGGCATTAACAGTAGTAATAGATCAAGTACAAAATTATGCAAGTGTAAGGACCATTCTAACAATTCTTTTTAGGTACGTGTTCTATTGATATAGGCAGAGGTGATTGAAATGTTAAATTTCACAGCACCATAAGCTTTGACATCATGTCTGGGCAATGGTTATTTATTGGGATTTTTTACATCTTCATTGGTTTCTAGAGGCTGATACTAAAAGTTTGAACAATATTATTATTATTATTATTATTATTATTATTATTATTATTATTATTATAGTAGTAATAGTATTAGTAGTTCATTGAGCTAGAAGGTGTATTTCCCCTCCAGAACAGTGGGTGGCAGTGTGAGCGTCAAGCGACAATAAAATAAGACGTAGAAGAAGAAGCTCACACGTGTATTTGGAAATTAGTTATTGGTTGAATCTTCAAGGAAATGGTTATGACCATCCAAATCTGGAGATATTAAGGCCATGTTGGGAAAAAGAAAAGAAAGAAATGAGGAGTTTTGGATGGATGATAGAAAAGAAACTGAAAGAGTTTAAGATGGATAAAATAGAAATTAGTCAATCAATAATAACATCAATCATTCCACCATGGGTACTACCAGAAGTAAAAGTAGATATGGAGTTAATGGAAAAGAGACAAGATATATGTAGTAGTATGGATAGTAATTCAGTACAAATACATTTAAATAATTATTATAAATATTTGCAAATTTATACGGATGCATCAAAAATAAATGAGAAAGTAGGAATAGCATATGTAGTTCCAGAATTCAACATTAAAATAGGAAAACGATTAACAGATAATTTGTCAGTATATACAGGAGAAATGATGGCGATATTATTAGCCTTACAATGGGTAGAGGAAATAAGACCAATTAAAACAATAATATGTTCGGATTCAAGCTCTGTATTATTGAGTCTAAAAAATAATCAAACAGATAGTAGAACAGATATATTAATGGAAATAATGCATACAGTTTTTAGAATTCAGAAGATGGGTTTGGTTGTGGTATTTGTGTGGGTACCAGCACATATAGGAGTGCTGGGAAATGAGATGGCAGACAGAATGGCAAAGAGGGAAATTAAGAATCCAATCAGTATCATAGTTAAAATAAGTAAGTCTGAAGGAAGGAGTATTGTTAAGGAAAAATTGATGAAAACATGGCAAAATAGGTGGGATAGGGGGAAAACAGGAAGATGGTTTCACGAAATTCAGAAGATGGTAGGAGAAAGAAGCCATGGACGAAGAAATAGGAAGGAAGAGAGAGTGATAACAAGATTGAGATTTGGGCATTCAGGACTTAACTTTTCACTTTTCAAAATTATAAAGCATAAAACTGGAAAATGTGAATATTGTGGAGAAGATGAAACAATAAAACATTGTATTTTGGAATGTAATAAGTATGAAAATGAGAGAAGGGCTATGAGGAGAGAATTTGAAAGAATAAAGGAAAAGTTTGATCTAATAGATATTCTGAGGAAGAATATGGGGAGTAAGCAGATACAGATAATTATGCAATTTTTAAAGAGAACTAAACTGTTTCAAAGAATATAATTATAATAAAAGTATAAATGTGAATATATACATAATAAAGGGGAGTAAGATATAAAGATGATTAAAGGAGATTATGGGTTTGAATAAATATAGATATTTGTGAGTATAAGGTAGGGAAAATGTCTAAGAAAATAGCATAATATAGGTGTAGGTTATTATTTAGTCCATGTTGAACCACACTCCATACTGGTAGGTGGCGGTAATGCTGCTAAAAGTTTGTTGCCAACCGCCATTAAAAACTAAAAAGAAGAAGAAGAAGAAGCTCACACGTGTGTCCAACATGTCTGCGCAGTGTGTTGTTGTGTGTTGAGAGAATTGTTAAACGCCGTTTGTATTTAACAGTTTGTACACTAAAAGTTACCAGCCTTTGGGTGTGTTTGGAGATTGAAGAGGCAGGATGGCTCAGAGGAAGAAGAAGCTGAAGAAGAAGAGACACGCAGCCGCTAACAGGGAGCCGCACTCCGACTCCGACAGCGGCGACTTCGAGCTAGCTGCGGAAATTAAAGACGATGACTCTGTAAGCAACAAAAGTGTTATTCACGAAGCGTGATTTCCTGCGCGAGTAACTGATAAATCAGCAGGTATAAAGTTACATCTGACGTGTTAAATTTACATCGTAAACTAGGCCGGAAGCAGCTGTGTGAGCGTCCGGGGGTGTAGCTCAGTGGTAGTGCATTTGACTGCAGATCAAGAGGTCTCCTGTTCAAATCCGGATGCCCCCTGATACTTGTTTTGTACTTCACTGATAAAAAATAAGTAGGTAAAAAACACTAAGATGCTGATATTTCAATATCTTGACTAGACTGTTTAATATGTGTTAATAGCATCTTGTTATTTTGTCTGTAACTATCTGCGTCTACTTACAATAGTAGGTTTTCTCTTAGTCTTTATTAATCAAATGCATCTATTTTTTTAATGCTCATAATGTTCACGTTATGTTGTATTTCAAGTTTAACTAATGCAATACACAAGCAATTATTAGGATAAAATGCTACAATGTATACTTAAGAGTTTTTATAACACAGACTGTCTGCTACAATTATAGTCACGGTAAAAATACTTTGCTATCTTTAATCTCTGAGATTTCAAAAACAAAGAAAAGAAATTTGCTCTTTGAAAGATTTTAAATACATCCTCAAATGAACAACACAGGCCTGGGTATTATTCTGTGTAAGCCATTTTGTTTTTAACTAAATCTAAGACAAAATCCCTATATTTAACAATTTATAGAGCATCTTTTTGCAGTAACAACCTAGAAAGTGGTAGATTTATCACTATTCATAGGATTATTATGTTTAAGTTTTACTGTATACCATGGTTATCATGAATCAGCCGATGCAGCTTACCCTTTTAATTCCTCTTACCACAGTAAGGGTGAAGTCACATTTTTAGTCATTATTTCTGCTTACTTTTTCTTAAATGTTTATCTGAAGTTGTATTTTTTAAATTTGAAGACTTAGTAAGGATAAAGTATTTTACACATCAGAACCCTGTTCTGATACATAAGGCATTAGAATTGTTTTACTTTTATCCGTGACTTCATATAGGTGAAGATTTCCACACCGTTGAAAGTTTTTATTATAAGCATGTTTCCATATTTTCTTGTTTTCTCCTACAGTCATGGAGGAAACTGCCACACTTTCCTGCAGCTTCAGATTGCCTGTCAGATGTGGAGCTTGACACCAGTCAGATGGTCAGAGCTCAAAACAAGAAAAAGAAGAAGTCTGGAGGGTTTCAGTCCATGGGTAAGTGTAAAGAAAAAGACTTGTTTATCTCTCGTTTTCCTCCAGGAAACACAGTTTTTACTCCTTTGTGTTTGATCTCAGGTCTTAGCTACCCTGTTTATAAGGGTGTCATGAAGAAGGGCTACAAAGTCCCCACACCCATTCAAAGAAAGGTAAGTCAGGGCTTCCTTCAGATCCAGCTATTAAACATTTGTCTTCTAACATGCTTGATGTTTGATGGGGAGTTCTTCTCTTCACCCCCTCAGACTGTTCCTGTGATCCTGGATGGAAAGGATGTCGTGGCTATGGCTCGGACAGGCAGCGGTAAGACCGCTGCTTTCCTGGTGCCCATGTTTGAGAAGCTGAAAGCCCCTCAAGCCCAGACAGGAGCCAGAGCCCTCATCCTGACCCCCACCAGAGAGTTGGCCCTACAGACCATGAAGTTCACAAAAGAGGCATGTTTGCAAATGCTTGCAGTTTACTAAAAGTTTTCAAGATAATTGGTGTATTTTTTTCTGGATTAAACCCATCGTTAAATGATGTGATTATTTTAAAATGTCGCTCCTGTTTTTTTCCTCTTTGTTTGGGTGTTTTAGTTGGGAAAATACACAGCCCTGAAGACTGCTTTGATTCTTGGTGGAGACAGGTGAGTGACTCCTCACATGTAATGTTCTGGTTCCTGTTGTTTTCTGTCGGTGCAGTAACAGTGAATGTCTGATTTATTTCTTCTAGAATGGAAGACCAGTTTGCTGCTCTTCATGAAAACCCTGACATGTGAGTCTTTTTGTTCTCATGCTACCTCATAAAGCTCTTCTTCTGTCCATCTGTGCGCTTGTTTACTTTTGAAACCTTAATCTCTGCCTTCTTTCTTCAGAATCATCGGTACCCCCGGTCGTCTCATGCACGTCATCAAGGACATGAATCTGAAGCTGCACAGCGTGGAATACGTGGTGTTTGATGAGGCCGACAGGTGAGGAGTTTGACTGGTTTCATATTTTTGGGGAATGTAGCAAAATATATATAAATTTTTGAAGTAGAATCAGTATCAAGGGCACAAAAATTTAGAACCAGGCATATGTTTATTCCACAGCTTCAGTGGACATTTCCATGTGTGTTAAATTGTGCGTGTTCCTCCTCTCAGGTTGTTTGAAATGGGTTTTGCTGAGCAGCTTCAGGAAATCATTCAGAGACTTCCAGACACCAGACAGACTCTGCTGTTCTCTGCTACGCTTCCCAAACTGTTGGTGGACTTTGCCAGAGCTGGTAAGATCAGCACTCTTATTTTACACTATTCAGTGTCATGTGATGGTACTTCTGGTTTGCATGTGCAGTTATTGTTGCTTTTGCATCCAATAATTTGTGAAGAACTTTTAGCCCAGTTAATAGCATTTAAAAAGATCATGTTAATGTTTATTTGTTAAGTATCTTGATGCTGGTGCTTGATGTCCAGGCTAATTAAATAAACTTTATTTCCAGGCCTGACAGAACCTGTGCTGATTCGCTTGGATGTCGATTCAAAACTCAGCGACCAGATTAAGGTAATGAGAGGATCGGTGTTTCTTTTTGGGATTAAAGTAACTGTACAGCATCTTTAAAATAAATAATTATTTTTGGAGGAGTGGGGTGGGAGTAGAATCAAGAAAGCTTAGGTTACACAAAAAAAAATATATGTGCATAATCTGTGTGGCTGTTGTTTGAAGAAGCTGTTCTGTTCATATGATGTGTGAGATGATTATTTAGGTATCTTGCATAGTCTTTAACCAAACTCTAAAGCTTATTGCACATCTGTATCCCTTTTTTTCTCAAATGTATTATTTTGTCTTCTCTTCTGTCAGCTCTCATTCTTTCACCTTCGTGTGGACGATAAACCAGCCCTGATGCTTCATCTGCTCAGGAACGTGGTGAAGCCTCAGGAGCAGACGGTGGTCTTTGCTGCCACCAAACACCACGTAGAGTACCTTAAGGAGGTGAGATAACGGCACCAGAATCACTGTATGAACGCCACAGTGTTCTCTCCTGCATTCACACAAGCTTTAATAAAAAACACACATCTGCTTTCTGGTCTCCAGCTGCTGTCTGCAGAAGACATAGAATGTGCCTACATCTACAGTGCCCTCGATCAGACTGCCAGAAAGATCAACATTGGGAAATTTGTGCACCGGAAAGCCATGGTGCTAATTGTGACTGATGTTGCGGCTCGTGGTATCGACATCCCCCTGCTGGACAATGTTATTAACTACAACTTCCCTTCCAAGGCGAAACTCTTTTTGCACAGAGTCGGTTAGTGCTTTAAACACTGATTTCTTTTATACTTTATTTTCTTCTTGTTCTTGAGGCTTATGTTTCTATTTTTTTTTTCTCCCATCAGGCCGTGTGGGGCGAGCGGGTCGCAGCGGCACAGCGTACAGTATGATTTGTCCCGATGAAATGCCTTATGTTTATGACCTCCACCTCTTCCTCGGAAGGCCCGTTCAGTTTGCCACCGCTGATCACACACAAGGTAAATGTTGCAAAAATTCTGTCAGGTCCTGAGCTGACAACATATTAACTTTTTGTAAGATTTTTACTGTACATTGTCCTTGTGGATGATATCAACATCCCCTTTCCTCCAGATTCAGACAGCGTGTTTGGTAGAGTTCCTCAGAGCATCTTGGACGATGAAGGTTCCCATCTGATTGTGGCTCACGAAAACTCCCTGGACCTGCAGAATCTCCGTCGTGTCTCGGAGAATGCTTACAAACAGTACCTCAAATCCAGACCAAATCCATCCACAGAGTCCATCAGACGGGTCAAAAGTACCGATATGTCCAGCATGGCGGTCCATCCATTACTCGGTCAGTCTGAGGAAGATTATCTATCAAAAAATAAGTATGATCCATGATAATGGTTCTTGGATGACAGCTTGATTGTTAATGTTTGACTGATTTGGTTTCAGGTTCTGGTTTGGAGAAAATGGAACTGGAGCGCCTTCAAGTAGTTGATGCCATAAAGGGCTATAAGTCCAAATCAGTAAGTTCACAGCAAATCTCTTATAAAGCTGTTATTTTTTGTTCATTTATAATATAAATGTATATTTTTCCTATTTGATACAGACTATTTTTGAAATCAACTCCAGCAGTAAAACACCTGCGAGTGAGGTGATGCGGACCAAACGCTCCAAGGACACACGGTTAGTGGACAAATTCAATAAAAGAAGAGAAGACCTGGCTGCAGAAAGCAGGCTGCAGCGCTCCGTCAGCTCCACTACAGCTGCTGAAAATGAGGAGGATGATCTAACGGTAATAAACTTCTGCCTTAAACAAAATCAGCACTAAAGCCCTGGGGCCCTATTTCTCTGTTTTTATTATTCTGCTACATCCTAAAAGTTCTTTCAGCAGTTAAATCAATACAAAACTAAGTGTACAAATATGTGAATACAGCAGCATTAAAATGTCAAAGTATGTTTGCTGATAAATGCAAAGCTTGTTACTATTTTCTGCTTTTAACAGATGAAGTCAGACATAAATATTTATTGCCTGGAGCCATAAAAGATAGGTGATCATATCTATTTTTAATACACATTGTCAGGTTTTTAAATGTAATTCTCATTGTTCCCACCAGGGGGTGTTCTCCAAGGTAGTCGGTGTTAAAAGAAGAAACCCAAATGAAGATGGAGAGGAACGTTCAAAAAACAAGAAAAGCAAGCAAACGGGCAAAGATGAGGAGTATTTTATCCCGTACAGACCGAAAGACTTCGACTCAGAGAGAGGGTGAGACGTGAAATGTTTTCTAAATCTAAGTAAAAAGCAGAGGACAGTGTGTTGTTAACACGTAAGGTCATGTTTTGTGTCGTCAGGTTAAGTCTTGGTAGAGAGGGCGGTCATTTCGAACAGCAAGCCTCCTCAGCCGTCCTCGACCTCATGGGAGATGAGGGCGACCGTTTAAACCAGCACAAAACACTAATGAAATGGTGACTATTTAAATTCACTCTCACACTCAGTGCCTCAGATTTGACCATTTCACACTGTAAGTTCTTGTCTTTTTACCACAGGGACCGTAAGAAGAAGCGTTTCGTGAGAGAATTAGGAAAGGAGGACAAGAAAAAGATCAAAACAGAGAGCGGGCAGACTGTTGGTAACAAGAAGAAGAAGAACTTGTATCCTTCTGGCAAAATGTCTATGATCTTTTTTTATTTCTCTTAGACTCTTTTACACTTGCTTTGTCTTATTGAGCTGTTGTATCACTTAACGCCCTGTCAGTTATGAGGAGTGGAAAAAGAAAAACAAGGTTGATGATGCTGGATCAGATGGAGAAACAGGAGGGGGAAGGAGGAAGTCAGGAGGAGGTACGGCACCCTTTGGACCACTCACGTACTTCAAAACACCTGAAAAAACTCACAAAATGCACATCAGTTATTGTTCAGTTTAAGATTTACAGAAATACTTAAACTCGTTCTGAGATTTGTCTTTCAAATATAGATTTTGAGCTAAAAGTTAACTTCATTTGCACACTTTATTACATTTCTAAAGCTCACCGATATTGGAACTTAGAGTTTTTATTTTGTAGAACCTACAGTATCAGATTTGAAATAAAACTATTCAAATTAAATCAAATCTAGAGACTTAAAGTTGGAAGCGTTTGACCTGAGCTGCAACCCTCTCTTTATAGGGATGCAGGTATTTTTCTATTTAAAGTCACTTATCTGGTATTGTTTGTTTCCGTCACCCAGGTCGTGGTCGTCGAGGCCCCAACCCCGTCAGTATGGCGGGGCCGCAGGTGACGCCAGGCGGCCGCAGAATTCGCTCTGAGCTCAGAACGAACGCGCAGATCTTGAAGCGCCGCAAGCTGAAGCAAAAGCAACAGTTCCATCAGAAAGGAGGGAAGAAAATCCACTCGAAGAACAAACAGTGGGTCGGAGAGGTGAAGAGGTCGGGCTTTGGACGCGGCGGCCAAAAGAAGGGGAAGCTGAGGAAGAGACTGTGAGGACACAGGAGAAAGACTTTTGCAGAGAGTTGATGCACCATGATGTGCTTTGGTGCGTAGCGTGGTTGTAGGCTCTTTAAGGAGTTGAGGAGGCATCATTTCTGAGCTCCAGAGATGTCACTTTTGTTAGTGCTTCTAAACTTTGAAGATGATTCACTGAACTGCATTCTTTAAGTCTGCTGAAAGTTAAAACAAAGTTTTTGTGTTCTGAAATATATCTATTCAAATTAACTGATAGCTAAATACAGATTTAACAGAATATCCCGTGTCCTGTCGTTATTAGAAAAAAAGCATCTTAGGTCTTTTAAAATTGATATCTACCAGAAAATAAAACTTTGAAGTAAACTAGGGGTGTCAAACTCCAGGCCCCGAGGGCCGCTGTCCTGGAAGTTTTAGGTTTTTCTGATCCAACACACCTGATTCAAATTACCTCCTCACCAAATCATTAGGTTCTCCAGGAGCATGGCAACAAGTCATCCCTTTAAACCAGGTGTTTTAAAGCAAGAACGTGTCTAAAACATGCAGGAGAGCGGCCCCCGAGGAATGGAGTTTGACACCCCTGATGTCGACTGAACTCCATCCAGGAAGGTCCAGTATTCTCTGAACCGTCCTGGAGGGGCTTCAGCATCAGAAAAGTCAGTGAATACTTACAAAGTTATTTTTTTGGTCCTTTTCACTGGTCCATATGCAACAGAGAGTGTGCAGCATCTATCAAGCAACTCTAATGAATCTGTATTTGCCCTTCTCTGTTCTCAATAAAATAAACAAGGATTTTAGCAAACTTTTAAAGAACAAATTTGATTTATTGGGGCTTTAGAGAAGTGGCATATTATTTTGAAGATCGAGTTTTATGCAGGGTGTCTACTTTTATCTGTATTTTCCTTAAATGTTAAGAACAAAGTTGATTATTGACAAATAAAAACAAGATAATCAGACTATTAGAATGGCTCAAAGTCTGTGTCTGTTAGTTTTTTCCCCTTTTTTCACTCTTTGAAATAAAGTATTTTTTGTTTATTAGAACATAAACTCTAATCTCATACAAAGATGATTTTGAAGTGACTTTAATGTTTATTTTGTTAAATGTGATGTGATGGAAAGGCTTTTATGGTCTAACAGTAGAAAAGCAGTATTTAAATCTGTTTTACTTTTCATGGCTCTGATGATTTGAACAGTTTTATTTGTTCATTTTAAAGCCGTGTTTTTTTAGCGTGTTTCCTGTCAGCTTGACCATAAGCTCCACTAAAAGAGTTGTTTTTAAATTTGCTATATAAATAAATTTCATTTGATTTGATTTGAAAAGAGGAAGGACTGTGAGGCGTACAGATTTAAACGCTGCAGTGCAACAAACAGAATCAGGTTTGTTTATTTTTATAGATTTCCACTTTTCTTTTGTTGTCTGGATGGAACTATAGCTACATAGAAATGGTTCCAGCTGCATTAAAGTAATAGAATAATGCAACAGCTTTTTAAAAATAATATGTTTAAGTTTGTCAAGCTTTGTCTTAAAAAGGTTTTCAGCTTTATAAACATATCTCTTCTTGTTTTTGCTAATTAAGTTAAATTGCTTGCTGTTTTGTGCTCCTCTTTGTAAAAAGATGATTCTTTACCTTTCTGCCTGCAAAAGTTCATCTCTCTCCTTGTGCATAAAATATAGATCTAATTTTTTACCACTGATTAATAAGAAAAGTATTGAAATAGTAATTTTTCTCTAGTAATGTAGAAATGAACTCATTCAGGCTCCATGTTTTTCAACGTTAGCTCACTTGGTGACATTTCTGTTGAGGAAACTAATTTAAATTTCAAATAACATAATATTTACTGTAATAATTTTAAACTTCCTTTAAAATTTTAGATGTACAATTTGTTTTGAGAACGTCTAATGTAAAAAAATGACTTGATTTCTTTTGCAACGTTTCAGCCCTGTTGTGACTTCATGGTTTGTTTAAATCAGCCAGGTATCACTGTTAAGTTGTATTTCATACAAACTGCAACTTTTTCTTGTTGAGTACATTCACAAACAGTAAGCTCCAACCTGGAGGTTTTTATTTCATGCTGTTACTGCTGATCCCACATCTGAGAGACATCACGTTCATTTTTGTTTTTCTCTGCAGACGATTCAGCTGTCAGTTCTTCATCTGCGTCAAAGGTGCAAAACAGCACCACATGTGCAGCGATGTGACAAGAACGAGCTGTGCAACACAACACAATAAAAAACAGGCGGTCCATGTGGATGCTTGCAGCGCTGCGTCCCGATGATTTCCATGCAATCCATTATAGGTTCTTCTCAGCTGCAGCTTCTCTACACGCCACCCCACTCCACGAAGACTTATGGTTTCCAGCGTTTTGCATAAATGTAGCTAAAGATGCTACAGCATGGGGGTGCAGGGTAATGCACAGTATTTGGTTTAAACACAGCCCAGTTTCCATGCAGTGACACACCAGAGCACCATCGGTGTTCACAGCAGACGACTTTTCCAAAACACAGAACTGTTCAGGGGCTGAAGCAAGTTAATAGAGCTGTAAAAAAAAGGTAATTACTCCTAATAGGTTTATTTATAGCATTGCTTTTTTTTATAGCTGGTACTGGCAATTTAAGAGATGGTGGGTTACATTTTATTTTTTCCAGTGCAGGTATTGTTCAGTAATGTGTATGTTTATTTATTTATTTATAGGCTTTTGATACCAACAGTTTTACATTAATTGAAAATATACAGTATACTGGTGTGAATATTTCGACAATTTTAGCGCCAGCAGTGGTTTAATTTGATATAAACTGGCCTGTAAGTGTTGTAGAGTGAAATAATCATCGTTTTAGAAATGAAAAATCCCATGTAGGTAGTTAGGTAGGTACATTTATTTATATAGCACTTTTCAGCACGAGGCAACTCAAAGTGCTGTGAGAACAACAGAAAAAAGTGTTGATGAAGCCAATTTGACTTTGAAATTAAACATGGATAAACAGATTTACACATTACATAAAAATGAGATGCAATAAACTTAAAATAAGACCTATTTTGTGGCAGACAGAAACCTACGTGCGGTGCAAACAAATCTAGCAGTCTTTTTTTTTAATAGAAATTTTTAAACGTTAAACAAACTCTTTTTCTACCAGTAAAAGAATAAATAAAATGTTTGAATAAATTTGTTGTTGCTGGAGATGGGGCACCAGCTCCCTGCGACCCAGAAAGGGGAAGTGGGTGAAGAAAACGGATGGATGTTCAGTTGAGACAGTATAGGCAATTTTTCTATAAGTTTTTGTTTAATTTAGTCACTACAAGACTTCTACAAGAATTTGTTTTGTTGTATAACAGCTTTGATGCACCTTTTCTGCCTGCACACCTGCTTTATTTAACACTGGTGATGTAGTGGTAAACATTTAAAACAAGTATGTAATCGTGTGCTAAATATAAAAAAAACAAGAGTCAGATATGACTAACAATAGACTAAAAACACCCTAAAAAAGTAATAACAACAAACTAATTCAGACAGGGAGTTTGTCCCATTCGTCCAGTCTGCTCTTAAAATATTTTGGAGCAGCTCCAGTGGGAGTGGAGGACAGTATGCTGGGGAGATATGAGTTAATCCTCACGCAGAGATAGCGAGAACCTCTCTGTGCGCTTTTACTTAATGTTCCATCTTCTGTGAACCCCACCACCACCACCTCCAGCCCCCCCGGTCCTGTCCCGGCACCCTCTACTGCTGCGGGAGCTCTGCAGTCATCAGGGACGACAGCTTTATCTTTGTTCAGGGTTCCCAGGACTGACACAGCATCCACTTCAGATACGACAAAGAGCCTCTGAGCATCAAATACTGCTGCTCGCATGACACACGGGTTCAAATGCTCCACTGTGTGTGTGTACAGAGGACTGAAACTGAGCCAGTAAATAAAGTTTGCATTCTTTAAACAAATAAAATACAGATAATTGATCATTATTTTGCCTTATAACTCATTCCATGTCACCAAATGTCCTTTGGTTTTAAATTAAATGTATCTTGGAAAAACATCTGCTACCCTACTGTAAGATGAAATAACAGTCTATACCAACAATTTAATTTTTTTTTAAATTAGGAAACAGGTTCAAAGGATATTGTCCTATGTTCCAAGAAAAAAGGGAAAAAGCACTTTTCTCTAAACTAAAAACAGAACTAAGCACAGGGTTTGACGTCATCAAATATGTCATCATTGATGTAATGTTGCCAGTTTATCCTGTAGTTGTCTCATTAATCTTAACCTGTTATCAAAACAATTATCTGTTTGCAGAAATGTGTGTGTGTGTATTTCTTCCCTTTTTTTTTTTCTTGAGGAGCCATCGCTGCAGTCGGGCTCTCCTCCCTCCTCCGTATGATAAGATTGCTGCCCTTTTTCTCAGGCTATCGCTCGAAAGGCAGAAGGCTGCTTGAGGAATGACAGAGCCAGCATGAATGACATTTGCTGCTCCGACCTCAACACTTCTCATTCTTCTGTGGATAAAACAAAGCTTTTTTTTTTTTTTCTGTAATGAGCGTTTCTGGTCTCTCAGAGCGGGTGGAGCAGACATGTTGTTGGGTCACACACTGGTTAGATGGGTTTATTATCAAATTGTAATTATAGAGCAGCTCCTTCTTGGGAACAGGCTGCTCACGAAAGGTTTTTTGGAACAACCTGCCACGCAAATGCTTTTTAAGGGAACCCTGAAATTAACTTGATCACAAGGGAAAGACGGTTGCTGTCGAGGCAGTCTTGGACCAGAGACTTCCAATTAAAAATAGAAACGTGCCAAGGGCCTGTGCAGGCTCTTTGACATTTACAGTGAGGGGAATACAGAACCAGATTGTCAAAAATGATCAAACCAACAGGAATTCAGAAATCTGAACGTCGTAACTCGGAGGTGTGACCAGATGAAGTTCAGAAACATCAGTTTAGATCCAAAACCAATTGTGGTAAAAAAAAAACCTTTTATGTGATACGCTCTTCCCCTTTTTCTCATAGCTGTTTTCTATACATCAGTTTGTGTGTTGTTGTGAAAAAAGTTATTGTTGTTATGTTTTGGTTCTTGAAACGTCCAGAGAACTTGTCAACGCCACAATACTGACGAGTTTAATGTGTCAAAGTTACATATTTATGGCAAAAAATTGTCACTGAATCCTTGAAAATACTCTTTTGGGAAACCCTCTAGTTTTAGTGTAAGCACTTTTTTTTTTTATTGCTGAACAGCTGTACGATGTGTTGCTGCTGTCAAGTTATAAACCTAAATGCGTCATCTGAGAGAAGATGGAGTCTTTAAACAGAAACAATTTGATCCAGTGCAAGCTGGAACACAATACGTGTCTTGAAACTGGAATACACAAAGCAGCATGGAGCATTCTCCTATTTTTATTACCTATATTGTTGTGTTTCTCTGATCACAAAATGACTAGAGATTCTTGAGCTATTATGTGAACTTCAAAGCAACAAGCAGTGGGATTGCAGAGAAACGCATTTAGCTGAAGTTACAAGTAAAACACTTTCAAAGAACCAGCGAATTAGGTAAAGCAAAATCTTAAATAAATGAAACGATTGGTTTGCATTAATGAGTGAGGATACATGCCGTGAGCCGCGCCGAGCTGAGAGGGAAAACATGTTGGCATGCCTGCAGCTCGAGTCCACCGGATTAGGAATCGGAGAAGGTTATTTTTGGGGGGGGATGCTTGGTCAGAAAGCCCTTATAAAGAGGTCTTCTCTGGGAGTTTGGAAAGTGGGTTATCAGCTTTACTGTCGCTTCTCAATGGGGCCAACTCGTTTGCATCTAGTCAACACCTTCACCGTCCGCTCTCTGACACACACGTGACCCCATGGCTCCCTGAAGCAACTCAGGATTTAAGTAATGATCTCTTTCTTTAATTGCTGCAAGTTTGCATGGAATAAAATACATGTTCACCCACAATATGCTTGTTGTGACCTTGTTTATTCGTCCTTTAACTACCTGAGCTACAGGTTTTTATTTCTTACAGTCAGTTCAACTTGATAGGAGTTCATTCTCATCTAAGTTGTAAAGTTTTGTTTGATTTTGACAACCTAATCTATTGAAGAATGATATTACCATACCCCCCCCCCCACCACACACACACACACACCCCTGCATTTCTTCTTTACTTGCCTAAAGAATGTTTTCCCAGCCTCTCTCTCCAGCCTCTTTGAGCTGTCTGTCTTTCTGTGGTTGCACACTTCATTTGTCTTCTCTGGGATCAGAGAAACACTGAAAATCAAAATAATCACTGGACAGTGGAGCAGTAAGATGGCTTAAGACCAACCATGGATAATAAGATGACGGAGTTTGTTCAGATGAGGTTCTGAAGATAAATGGCCACTCCATACAACTGTTTTAAAGACATTCAACCAGTATCTCAGAGTGCATCATATCATATTTTCTCCTCATCAGTGAATTATGTTCAGTATTTTAGGGCATTGGAAAATAATTTGCACTCTGACAAAGAAAATTTGGATGGCATGTGAATAACACAATTATTTCATGTTGAATTGTATGCTTTTAATTAAATTTTTAACAGGAAAATAGCAGGTGTTGTTGTAATAAAATGATATTATGAGATTTTAAACCAACCAAAGACTGCCTGTTAAATCCAACTTAACCATCTCACTCAAAATATACTCCTCATTTTTACTAAATAAAGGTGCTTTCAGTAGTTGCACGTGACTCCAAAGTCCAGAAAGTGCTATTTCTTTTAGGACTTTGAGGTATTTTGCTTTAGATCAGGGGTCCCAAAATGGTGGATCGCAGTCCAAATCTGGACATAAATAAAGTGGACCCAGATTGGTTGATAAATTTCAGGTTTTTTTTTAATTACTTGTGCACGTTTTCCTGTATTTTCAATATTTTTTTAGGCAACACAGCTTTTCCTACATTTATTGTAGCTCATTTGACTTGGAGCAGCTTTTCCATTATTTATGGTAATTTCCACCTCTGACGTGCAGTTTCCTCTCTGCTTCTCCCTACAGAGAAAAGCTGCCAGCCCGCAGAGAGGTACAGGCCAGGAAAGACAATATGGTGAGCATATCCACAGCCTTTTCAAATTGTAAACAGTAACAGTTTGATTTAATAACAATAAATAATATGAGGAACTTTACCAAATAGGTGTTGCATAAAAAGGTACAATTTTTATAGTAATTCATCCACATGAACTTAAAAAAGTAATGTAACACAAAACTTTACCAGGGAATCATTGCTACATTTTTTAAAAATAGTGTTTAAATGTTTCTAATTTACATTTTACTCTGTTGTTTCTCAAACAGTCTTTTCCTTCCAAAGTTGAAGCGGACCTCTCTCGCACATTCTTGCGCTCTGTTGGACTTCACAAACCAAAAGGTGGCAGTATTGTCACTGTGTAAAGCCTGACAGAGGCCTGCCGAGGCCAGTGAGATTTTGTGGGCCTCCAATCATTGTTTCAAGCCTGGATGTTTGTGAGTAAAATGACCATATAGTGTCAGAAGCAGACTGGAAAAGTTGGTGTAATCATCAGGGGTCACTTTAAGCTAACAGTGTGCAGCATCTTTGAGAGGTGACCACAAATGTTTAGCAAAGCTGAGTCTGACTGGATGTAAGAGATCCCTGAAGCCTAATATCCATCCAGCCAGGTGCAGAGCTAACAGGTTATATACTCCACATCTGGTTTGTTGAGTAATTTAAACCCACACAGACTGACCATAAAATTAGAGTTAAAGCAAAGGAAGAGGGAACGAGGAGAGCTGTAACATTTTCCATAAAGGAGAGATGTGATTTGTTCAAGAATTCCCTTCTCTCACTCCTTCCTGCTTCTCCACTTCACAACCAGGTCCTGGATGCATGCAGGGCCCCGAACACTGCTGTAGCACGGAGCCAACGAGGGGTCCGTCGATTCTATGCGAGGGCGTGTGTGTGTGATGTGCACTGTGTGTCCTGCAGCAAATTTAGAGGGCAGGACCCCGGATATGTTGTGGAAGTGTGCAGTGGACAAGGGCCAGACAGGACGTGACCTTCTGGAGGAAGCTCAGCCAGCCCTACAGGCCGAGTTTTATCAATCACCGCAGCTCGCCCCGCCTTCAGTGTACCACTTCAAAAACACAAGAGGGTCAGACCTTTGGCCAGATCTTTTATATAACCGAACACACTATAAAATGATATACAGTCTCCAGAAGACTTCACTTATTGAGCTAATAGAAAATCAAGCAAAACACAGAAAACTTTTTTTTTAACTTAAGAATCCAATTTTCTACCAGGAATTAATTTGCTATTTAATTGCAGATTGTGAGCTCAGTCTGTGTCAGCTGAAGATAAATATTTATTAGTCTTTTGAACTCTGGTGTAATTTAACAGAGCCACTTTCATTACTCTCAATCCATAGCCAGTCCAGATCAAAGCTGATTTCTTTCCTCCTCTGCACACTGACCTGGGTCGAACCTGGACTTCGGACAAATGACCAGCAGGTCAGGAACTCAGTTCCGCTGAGGGGAGAGGCCAAGGGTCCGAGAGTGACCACTCACTGATGCCACCGTGTGCTGCTGTCTCAGGGCTTTCATTTTCAAACAAAAAGGTGAATGTGAAGTTGAATTTTTTTAAGTTTTGCTTTTTCTTTCAAGTGAAAGTCATTCATATTTTGTGGCCATTGCAAACCAAATATGGATGAAAGTTTAATGAAGCTGCATGCTTCAAACTCCCATATGCGTATGATATTTTTGCTGCATTAAAAAAAAACTCAATGCAAATCGGATTTAAACCAGAAAAACAGACTTAAGATGCAGAAAGGCGATAAGGGTCAGTCAACATACGAACATCTTGGTGTTTTCCATGTCTCAGAAAAAAGGCAAAAGGTGCTAATTAACAGAGCTGTCAGTGTTTCCTTGAAGTGAAGTGAACTTGCCGATAACCGGAGTGGCTGACGGAGGAAACCTGACGGGCACTCGAGCCATCTGGAACTTGTTCTCTCCCCCAAAAAATGCAGAGCTGTGGCACAGAACAGGGTACTGACAGTAAATACTGAAGGATATAGAAATGAAAGTACGACTTCAGCGTGCAGGGAACTGTGCGTTGACAAGTGCTGGAGATAAAAAGGTAAGAAGGTTTGCTAAGAGATTTAACTCATGTGGAACTAACAACTGAAATGATAGATTTTTATAAAAACAAATGCATTCAGAATTCACATATAATAAGAATATGATGCGTTAAAATGAGTTCTTATTCTGATATGGGATACAGGACACAAAATCTGATTTTTCAGGTGACGGCAGAGATGGACTTTCTTCTTCTGTGTTTTCCAGTTATCTTCAATATCAGTCCTATCTTGTGACTCTGGAGGGTCTGTGTAGCTCATCTCATGCAGGTAATCAACCATCATTCTTTCATGAGGCTGTGAGTGTTCAGGAGAGACGCTGGATCTCCCCCGCTGCTTCTGCCAGCAATACATCCTGCTACACGTTAGGGAACATGACAAGAGCTCTCCCTCCCAGTTCAATGCACCTGAAGACACGCCTCCGCCTCATGGCACGATGGGTCACAAGGCAGCTGAGGATGGAGAGGTGTAGATCACAGATTTCTGTTTAATTACACGTTCAGGTCTGCTTTATGGTTTCCTATGCATGACACCTGATTGTAGGGGTGTAAATTTAAAAAGGCTAATGCTGTTTGCCAAATGTTATCTATGAATCCTGCTTTTTTTAAGTAATCAGCAGACATTTAATATTTTAGTGATTTATTTTAGAATGAAGCAGTAGTTTGTCAAACTATTAAATGTTTATGTATTATGCAATATCAGGGGACTGACATTAAGGAACTAAGAACCGCAAAAAAACACAAGGTTACATTTACAGGTGTATTTTTACATGAATAACTGCCTTTAAATTAGTTTGCTTTTCAGAGTTCAGACAGCATCAACCTCCACAATCCCTCTAACTTTTACATCACTGATACTTGTGACACCCATTTGGGCTAAATATTCCCCTAAAAATAAGATTGGTAAGTAATACACCTTTGAGTTGATTAATGACTTTTTTGTGTTGTGTAATGTTTTGTTTGTTTGTTTCTGATTTAATGGCTTTCGTATCTTCTCATAATGAATATGAAGGTGAAATATATTTAAGAAGCCCACAGGATTTTTTTATTCTCACCTGTCCATTTTGCTTTTATTTCTCCTTTTTTGGTCAGATTTGAAATGTTTTTTATTATACTAGAGAAATAAACTAAACCTCAAATAACTTTTACTTTGATGTTGTTGTTACAGCCACATATTCCACCCAGTTTACAAAGTAAACTGCAAAAAGCAATGTCTGACATAGCCTCTTTGCTAAAAGCGTATTTAAATAAAATTTTAACCCATCTTAAACCTTAGACAGCCACTCACCAAATACGCCAAGGTTTCTCTCCAACAATGAGGTGATAATGTTTCACTACAGATTTATTTTATCAGTGTGCTTAGTTTTTTTTTCAGTTTTATTTTAAAAGTGAGTTTAAATTTGCTCATTTTGATGTTGATTCCAGAGTCAATTGGAATAATAGAAAAGCTGTGTGAAATAATTAATTTACTAAATAATAAATAATCAAACATATCTGACTGCTAATCCAGTGCAATGATTATAGAAAAAAACTTTGAAAAGTTTATATCATGATTCTTTCATGGGTAAAGATGAGGAGGCATTCATCAAAAACCAATCAAAAATATGAAGAAGTTGAGGTTTCATTGTCTCCTTCATAGCGTTAGGATTCTGTGTTGGACACAGGTACATTTACTGTATTTAGACATTAAGAAAAAGCACAAACACTCATGGATACACACATGAAAGTTGTTGCTAAAAACACTTTTGTGTAGTTTAGCAGTTTAAGGAGTCTAGATGCAAACTTGTTCACCTGCTGTTCACACCTGTCACCCACTAAAAGATTTTGAGTCATTATAAAACAAAAGAGATAACAAAGAAGCCACAAACTGGTTTTTGACATCAAATCCAAAATTGTTATGTACAGTAAAAAAACTTGAATACTTCACATAATGTCGGAACTATGTTGATTTACAGAAAAAAAATCCTAAAATTTGAAAACAAAACAAAACAAAAAAAACAAGGCTAAATAGTTTTCTTCACAATTCATATTTAAGACGAAGCATAAGAAAACAATTGAAAGATTTCAATTCCTTATATATATATATATATATATATATATATCCATTAAACTTTTCATAATGGTGTTACAAAACACTGAGTAAAAATGTGAACTTATGTACAACTATTTACTGATATAGAGGTGATTACAGCCAACCTGATGAAGGAAAAAAAAAAAAAGAAAAAGTGTATTTTTATGTTTGAGGTCGGCCCAAGCAGAGCAAATACAGCTAGTATCTGAAATGACTACATTATTGTGAATAACTATTGCAGAACAGACAAAACCATGAAGACTCATAAGGTTTCTTGACATATTTGTGGCCTAACTAATGAATTTTGCTCAGAATATGAGTGTGTTAAATGAAATTGTTTTGTTAATAACATGGAGTTCTGATAAACCAAATATTTTTTTGTACAAATTGTAAAAATTAAGCATTTTTTTCAATTTCTGTTGATAGATTGATTGGATCATGCTAGATATAAAAACACAGATCTTAAGTTTATTTACAATTAGGGATTTAAAGAAATCAAGTGCAAATTCTTGCTCATATTTCTGTATGCAGAAATTTAATGATTGTAAATTAGCAGCTATGTTTTTGATACTTGACATTAAACATACTTAGTTTAATGCAAAAGGTTTTGCTTTAAACTAAGATCTGCTCCAAACGGTAAATCTGTTGATAAATCATGTGCAGTTTTGGGACCTTCTCTGTTCGAGACAACTCAAGTTATCCCTCTGCCTCGATATAATTTAAGTGCATGAACGTTGTGTTTGCACTTGTGTGCGTGCATGTGTGTGTGTGCACATTTGCGTGCCTGCATTCGTGAGGCATGGTATTATCTGTGTGGTTCGCAACAAAAATGGTTGAAATGATATCCAGAGCTCAGACATCAAACACAAGAGGCCAGTTGAGTTATGGTGCATCGATCGAGTGCAAGAACAAAGGCAGCGATGGTTAACGAGATGGAAATTGCAGAAGAAAGAGATAGATGAGGCAGACAGAAGACAAGCAGTCCGGGGTCTGCAGTGAATTCTGTTTCGGGATCCGAGGCTCCGGGGTTTCTGTCAGTCAGGATCTGTTGGAAAAGTTGCTCCCTCGAGGGAGCGAATGAAAAGAAAAAGAGAGAGGGATGCAAAGCGGGTGTGTGGGGCACTAAAGGTCTAGATGATAGGTGATATTAACCAGGTTCCCTTCTGGTTCAGCTGTCAATTCATCGTTTTCTTTTCTGCAACAACGAAACTCTGATAAAAACTTTTTTTTTTCTCCCCTTTTTTTATTTAAAGCATTGACTAATATCAGGTGCCGCTTGTGAGTATGCAGAGATTTTGGTGTTTGTGCCTGTTTTTCTGAGCTGTTACAGAGGTGCATGTGCACATGTCTGGATGGTGATGGATAACCAGACCCTCCTTGGTTATCTTCACTTCCTTTAGAGTTTCAAGTGAGAGCCAGATGTAGCTATTTATCTTAATCTTTCCTCTCATATAGTCTAGAAGCAGTTGAAGGCCATTTCTGTTTTCATTACATTATCAAACATTAGAAGGACATGTTGTCATGAGAAAGTAATCAACATGAGTCTTGTCATCATTATACATATAAAGTACAATATATACGGCAACAATAACTAGCCTGAAACAATCTAGACACTGTACAACAAAATATGTGTGACCCCCAACATGTTAAATTTTAATTTCCTGTAGTCAGATTAATGCTAATGCATTTGAGATGTACTTGAATAAAAAGCTTTTGAGGTAAAGGCTCCCTGAGTGTTGGATCAGTGGAGATGGGACTCCTCACACTTGTGTAAAAGCCATGCTGTCCTTGTTCCTAAGTCATTATGCATTACGTAATAAAATATTCATCACAGCCCAGATTAGAGTGATTTGTTGTTTCCCTCTGTCTTTTATGACTTCCTAAACTAAGAATAGATGCAGCTGACAAACCCCATGTGTCTTTATATAGATACAAATTCATAACATCAAATAACAAAATGATCTTCACTTTCACAGAAGGCCTTGTAGCAACCGGCCATCGGCCTCACATTCTGCAAGAACCTATTAATTTGTCCCTCGCACCGCATACTGACAACATGCTCTTCGGTGTGTTTGCAATTAACAGATTTTAGATGGTGCTATCCTTTGGCGATGACAAGCCACAAGCTATGAAACTGCCATGACAAGGAGCATGCTTCAAATATGAGATCCACTTGGGGCACGTCAACATTTTTAGTGTCGCAAATGTCGACATGAACCGCACATTAAAAAGTGACGAAGGAGTGTCAAAACTGCTCGTGTGAGCGTGTGTCATTTTGTACCACCACACTTAATGGCTCATAGAAAACAGGGAGAGCAGACTCATCAGAGAGAAACATGACAGAAACGTAATTTCTATCTTTTATGAGGTTAGTGAGCAACTACTGGCATATATTTGTCACGCTGTTGCACTTCCAACAGTTTCCTAAATGAAGAAAGTGTTCATGATGAGAATGCAAAGGGAGTTTAAAATTTAAAAGAGTTCAGATCTTTTGAAATGAGGTTTTGTGGAAAGGTTCTAAACAATTAAAGGGTCATTTTTGAAGTGATGTTCTATCAGATTTTAATCATTAGTTAGCACCTTATCAGTCGAGATATCAGACACAGAACACAGAGTATAGACAAAGAGGCAGAAAGTCCAGGCTATGCTAAAGGCTTGCCAAAGAGGGTCTGTTTATATCAATTATCAGGCTATTAAACTATTTTTTTCTCAAAACTAAGTTATACAACCAAACAAAATATACGTTATTTTGCAAATGTCTGCTGAGTGTAAACTGTGTAAATGTTGGTGTCCTGATACTGCTGAGAGCATCAGTTTGCCAGGAGTTGAGTAAACATTTGGACTGACTAAACGTGCTGATCAGGCGGCCTGATGCATTCAGCATCCTCAGCACAAATAGCATGATATGCACGGTCTACGCTCAGCACATGCACATTTGCATAGTAAAGCCGATGTTAAAACTAAACAAATGTTGTCATGCAAAAGTGTTGAGCATTAATATTAGTTAATGTTTTATTTTTGTTGTGTTTGGAAGTGCAGTGTTTGAAATTTTCCTTTTGAATGATATCTTTGTTTTATTCAATTATTATTTTCTTTAAATCTATGATCTACAAGATGGATTTTTAAATCTGCTACATCTCAAAACATTTAGAAATTTAAGCACGTTATTAAAAACCTTTGAAGAAAGCCAAAAGCACACAAAAACATGGTTTCAGGCTTCAGTTATGAACCAGATGAGCAAAGAAGAGAAGACTGTGTGCGCTCATGGCATGCAATCTGCGTATAGAGGCACATGGCTGCTTGGCATGAATGTTTGCTCACACTGTGGCTTCGTTTAGCTGCAGCAGTTGATAATAAGCAGGTCTCATAGGTGGGATTTTATGGCTTTTCCAGTCTTGTAAATTCAGAAAAGAAATGCACTATAGTTCTTTCCTTCCTGATGCATTTCATTGGCTGTCTCTATGAACATACCTTTGTTTCGTCCATGGTTGGTTAGGCTGTTTTAAATGGCTGTGTCAATACCAGAAACGGAAATCTGGTGGCTGCCATGCAAGGTCCAACACTGAACAGAGTGTTCAATAGCCAGAGCGAGAACACTGTCAGTCAGTATGTGTTTAAATTATTGTATTATATACTGTGTTAAAACAACATTATATCATAGTGCAGCCAGAAGGACAATTTGTGAGCCCTCTGATCTATAAATGATGTTTTAGCTTAGCACCCTGGAGAAAAGAAACTGCCTACAGGGCAGCGCAAAACAACCAATATTTTTAATCGAACATTTTCTATAAACTGGCCTGATTCATGCAAATGAACAAATGAGTTTTGTGTTCTTTTAATTAAGCGTGTAACAGTCATTATCTCATGGTTTGCAACTTGAATTGTTTTAGTTGCATGCATGAATAAGTTGAAACAAGTAATTACAATCGCATATTTTTACACACTGATTCTTAAATCCTGTGTGGTTAATTTTCATGATGGTATTATGACGGGAAAATACATAGTGATGGATAGGACAGGCATGTTTAACCTGCAGTGGGAATTTGTTTCTTTCTTACAATAACCAACTGTTTGCAGCCTAATGTTGCTCTTTTGTGTGAAAATGGAGGTCGAACGGTGGCGAGCAAGAGCAGAAAGGAGGTAGAACTGGGAGCGAATTCTTGTCCAAACATTCTGCATGCGGATTTGTATTCATTGCACCCCTGCTGCTATTGATATCATTACGCAGGGTGCTCACGCTGTGAGGAGGGGGGCTGGGACTTGCAAATGGGGAGGTCAGGGAGCTGCAGGCCCTAACGAGAAGTGACACTGGCTCCAGGTCGGCCAAGCATCCACCGGATTTCAATGGGAGCCGCACTTTCCCAGTCAGCGCATTAGATCAAAAATCATTACCTGCTAATCAAAACACGAACGCACGGACTTCTCTTCTCCTACTCTTCTTTCTCAACTCGTTGCAGAGTTGAGGTTTTGAATGAGATGCGCCCACAGATAAAAAACTAGATGAAGGCCCAAGAAAATGGACACGGCGCTTTACAGACTCATTCTGGTGCTTTTTTGAATAATTTTTGCTTTAACTTCAATCACATTCACATTTTAAGTACTAGAAATTAAAGGAAAATGTTTGCCATTTCTTGCAATATCAGTTTTGTTACGACTTTTTATAAGAACATTCACATGAAGTGTTGGTTCTGCTGTCCAAATTGTTGTCTTGCTCGATGTTTTATCACTACTGTTAGACACTCAATCTCTGGTAAGCACCTTCTACTCAAGAGGACATGATAGGGACAGACCTGCTGCTTCTTGAAATAGCCACTCATTCTGGTTCTGATAGTCTGAATATTTGTCTTCTGGAGCTTCACAGAGCTTTAAATAGCCTTAGAGTCAAACTAAAAGCATGAAATAAGCTACACATTGTGATTTGTCTTTAATGGAAATGCAAGGTTCATTTGATTAATTCCGAGTATTTATGTGTTGCAGAGATCACAATAAAACTGGGGTAAGGGGTGGTATAAATATGTCGCCTCAGGGTAGAAGCTCAGGTCTTCAAATGTCAGACCCCCTTGGTCAACACGGGACAGAAGAGCAAGGGAGCACAAAGAGGGGGAGTGGTGGAGGATATTTTGCTGCTGTACTAAAGGTTCCATGGCCCATTAATCGTTTGTTTGAGTTTCCGCCCCGGCGAGCATGTCATGTCTCCATTAGAGAGGGTTTGTCTCTTTTTTCTGTCCGCCTCTTGGCAGCAGGGGGCTCTCACACATCTCATTTGGACATGCACTGCTGTCTGGTGCCAGGCAGACTGTCCTCTGTTTTGTGCGTGTCTGCACATGTTCACAAGTTTGGGTGAATTTCTGTGTGCAAATGTGAACGGGAAAATTTCATGTTTAAGGTCCACTCGTCTCTTTAAGGTGAACCATTGGTATTTGATTTAGGAAGGTACTAATTCCTTTGTGATTGGTTGCAAAACAAGAACAACAAAATAATTCCTCCATACTATTGTTGTCAATTATTTGAAGTCCTTTAACTTCAATTCATAGATTATTAAAAAAAAAAAAGATTACTTTAGTTATTTTTGTTGATGCTGAACCATTCAGGAAGAGAAGAAAAAAATCTTCTTGAACAAGTAACTACAATATCTCTTAGCTACAAATCAAACTTTTGAACTGAACCGATGGCATATTAACACTGAAGCAGAGCTGAGAACACAAATCACCACCTTCACCTCTAACTTTTAGCCAAATATAACCAGAGGAGGCATAAATTTAAATTTAAGGATAGTGACAATTCTGAATAAATACTGATTATTTTTGCCTGCTTCCATGTTTTTGCACAAGTATTTCTTGTAAAATGTTGCAACACAACATTCCAGTGTGTCTGCCGACTTACTTATAGGATTCTCTGGTGGAGGAGCTGACCCACACTGCCACGGCCTATCTTGATGTTAGTTTGACCGTTGACCTAAGACTATGCTGTAGACATCAGCCTGCTGACCTGCCAAACGGGCCCCTTTATTCCCGTGACCCACGGAGCCTTTGCCTTTAAACTGAAATATGGCCGCCGAGCCTACAGAAGCCAGCCAATTAGGAAGTGGAAAGAAATCAGAGTGGCACAATGAGCCGAGACTAATCGAGTCCTCTTTATCTGCCGCCCGCCCGTCTGCCTGCCTGCTCCCTAAATGCCCTCGACGCTCCTTCTGCCAATCTGCCACTCGTATCTGGGCTATGCTAAAAAAACTTTGATTTCTTACTCCCATTTAAACCATCCTTGACAATTTGATTCACTGAATTAGGTGAAGCACTTATTAGGAAAAAGACACTCAAGAAATCATGTATAAGAAAATTTTAGGTCAGGCTGTATGTTTAAGGTGGGAAAAAACAAAGCTAGTGAAGCCTTCAAAGCATTAAATCATCCTAAATCATACAATGCGAAAGAAAAACAGTTCTGAGATATTAAAAAATAGCAAATATGTAGAATCATATTGTATGATTGACTCAAAGTGTTTGCATTTTTAAGCAATTTAGAAATACAGAATCAACATACGAACAGAGGTGACAGTTGTCTCCAAGGGCAGCCGTCTCAGGAGGTGTTTCCCTGAATGATCTGAGATGCTTGTTTTATGGCGATGCACTTTTTTCCCTTCTGCATCCCAGAGGAGAAAAGACAGAGTGCCACCACAAGCAGCAGAGCATCCAGAGCTTTAAAAACAGACTGGCGACAAAATCAATAGCTCACTAGAGTGGAACTATTGTCAAATGCAAGCTGCAATTTCTCACCTTGTTTTTCTGAAATTCAGCTAATGCTCTCCCTTGTCTCCACTGCATGCAGGATTGATATCTGTTGCACTCCAAAGATGGCTGTTCCTGTTGACCCTTTCACATTGTCAGATGCAAAAACAAAACAAAACAAAAAGAGTAAAATTTAACATACCCTGACTTTGTTGTTTCTTCCAAAGTTTTTACACCACGAAAGTTAAAACAAAAAAGTAATAAAGTCACAGGAATTAATTGTAGAGACAAACTTTAAATGTATTTTTTACAGCTGCAGAATGCCACTGGCATTGATATCTTACATAAAAATAAACAAATAAAAGAAAATCCACTCTTTGAGGATTAAAACTTCATAACTAAAGTCTGTGAACAAAGAGGGTTATAAGAAAATATAACATCATCTAGTGGCTTAATATTACATTTAGTCTCAGAATTTTAAAATCTCAAATATTTTCTAAATTTAATTAGAATTAGAATTAAAATGTTGTTAACTTAGCAATCAACATCATTACCAAAATGTGATTAACAAGAATTTTTTCTTATATATTGCCATTTAGTTGCAGTCTTCTCAGTTATAAGTGAACCACATGTCTGTTGATAGATACATGTTAGCAGTGTAAAGACTACAAATCTGAACAGGAATGTAATAGTAAAGCTGCAAACTTGTTTACACACAGACCCTGCAATGAATTCAGGATAAACCTAATGTGCCTAATGATGCAGTTTGAAACCAACAATTGACCCTAACAGAGCTTACATTGTGCCATCATAACAACAGACAATGTCTAATGTTGACATTAAAACATTGGACGAAACTCTGTGGAGCAACAATTCAGTGAGTCATTAGCACAACACAAACCTGAACAATAATCAGGTTAGATTTCACAGTGAATTGTGTGGAATAAAACATACAATAGAGCAAAATAAACAAACAATAAACCCACTCAAGCTCTAGTTTTTTGAAAGAACTGCATGTGAAGTGTCAAAAGATCATCTATAAATGAGAAACTGGCATAGTGGAAGAAAATTAGTTTACCCTAACTATCTTTTTTTCAAACCGAATCAATGAACTGATATTTCTAATCATAATATTGTAGTTTTATGACAAAACACTTCATTTTCCTGAATCAAATTTGTCTCACACCAAAACAGTTATGTTTTTTTATATCTTTGAAATATTCTTCAAGCTGTAAAGCTTTTAAATTGTTTGCAAAATACATCATAAGTACATGAACATGCACCCATATTCTCAACCTGATTAATGTATTTCAAATGTCAGATAAGGGCGTCACACTGATGAGAAGCAGGCTCGTAAAGCAATGCAAGAGTATTTTTACCTCGGGATCCACTTCTGTCTATTGACTAAGATAATGAAGATGGACCTAAGCAAAGATTACCAGAAAACCCCAGCCGTCCCCCCACATTTCTCACAGCACTCTTAAACAGCAGAAGTTGCTTTGGTAAGTACTTTTTAAGTGTTATTGTTTTTCCACACAAACATCACTCTGGTAATAGCACACGCCACAGTTTTGTTTTGAGCACATCTTTGAGTTTTAACATATTTGTTTGTTATGGACCACACTGCAGAAGAGGCTTCAGTTTAGTTCCAGTTTATGGTTAAAATTAAAACTTAAATAAAAACTCTGGATGTTGTTTTTTTAAATGTGTTGGATTTGAACTAGGTGGACACAATGCCATCACACAGAGGTTAAATTGGGTTGTCAATGGGGGGTTCAGAGGTTCAGGACTGATAGGTGTACTTACATGTTTTTATCATCATAAAACAGAACATCATACAGTGTTGAAACCAGAAGGGGAACACCCCACCTATACATACAAATTTTAAGTTGTCCCATTTAATGTAAACTTATTAAATATAAAAAAGACATCTAATAATAATAACATTATTATATATTATTAATTTTATGAACTGAACTACAGCTATATTACTACATGTAACTTCATAGGCTGCCCAGTGTTTTTGCTTGTAGTCTAACAATAATCAGCGGTCACTTACAGATCTGTCTATTTAATTACAAACCATTAACTAGGCTTCTGAAAACAATGACAGAATTTAGAAGGGGATATGGGAGAATTAGTGTACGAGCCAAATTATAGGAGGAAGAGTCGTTCTTTAGACAGACGGAACCACTTCTGGCAAACTGCTGCTCATCAGCAGGATGTTTGTACTGCGTACTCATAACAACATGGATGTTATCCGGTTTGAAAAATGTTGTTGAAGTGAACAACAGTCCCATGCCGAACTAACGAGATGTGAAAATATTTACTAAAGCCGATGATGTTGAGTTCTAATCGCTTCATATGACAGACACCTTCAAAGATCTTCTTTAGGCTGTTTGGTTGACTTTTGGATGAGAGTTCCTCCCTGATTCTCCAAACTGAGACCACTCCGATCACTGTCTACTGCATGCAAGACACTCATATAAACATCATCTTTTTATTTATTTTTATTGCAAAAAAACATTCATTTTACCTGAGACTCAGCTGTTTTATGAGATCTAAAGAATTCTTATATTTTGATCATTATTTAAGGACCATCAAAAATCACATCTCACATCAAAATGACATGATTTGAATTGTCTGCCAAATCTTGTTAGCAAGTTTTATTTTCTTAACCCCATTTTTTAAATTTAATTTACAGAAAACATTCATGTTTATTACTTTTAAAGCTTAAAACAATTTATTTTCCACTTTACACTAGAAATAGTGAAAACTGCAAGGCTATTTTTTTGTATCTGTCAGTAGTACCAGCAGTACTACCACTCTTTTGTTACAACACTCGAACATTCTCACTGTTGTTCTTCCGTCAAAGTGGCCCATGTTTCAGCACCAAAACTCAACAGCCGATCCAACAACAAAATGGAGGGTCAAGAGGGAAAGTGAGTCTT
This sequence comes from Kryptolebias marmoratus, assembly GCF_001649575.2. NCBI lineage: Eukaryota > Metazoa > Chordata > Actinopteri > Cyprinodontiformes > Rivulidae > Kryptolebias > Kryptolebias marmoratus. The sequence continues at coordinate 16,201,362 of NC_051443.1, forward strand.
GAAAGAGCGTTCTGCTTAACCTTGACCTTGGGATTGCATTTCTCTAAATGTGTGTGTGTTCAGCTACAGCTGTCCTGCTCGCCACTTCAGAGAGTGTTTACATTTTAAGAGAGGTCTTTATCTCCATGAAGCCTGGGGTCCCTCTGTGTGAGTTTACACAGCCAGTACACACACACACACACACACACACAGCTTAGAGTGAGAGTCACAAGGACTGAGTAAAGGGAGAGTGCTGTCACATACTCATCCATCTCCGATGCATTCTGGACGATCGCCGGGAAATTTATGTGAATTTATGCACATTGGAAATAAAAAACCTAATGTTTGAATTATACATTTCATATATATATATATATATATATATATATATATATATATATATATATATATATATATATATATATTATCCATTTATATATATTTATATTTATATATTTCAGTGTCAGCTACTGAAAACTGGGACCCACCCTGAATGGTTAACTGAAGGCGCACAATCCTGATCCAGAAGGATCCCTCAAAGGGTTCAGTCCCATCCAACTATCGGCCAATAACCTGTCTCTCTACAACATGGAAGCTCATGTCAGGCATCATAGCAGCCAAAATAAGTAGGCACATGGAAAAATACATGAGCACAGCA
>NC_051443.1:16203749-16263120 GCF_001649575.2 Kryptolebias marmoratus
GGGGCAGTCACCCCCAAACTGGAGCAGTGGCTACAACAGATCCCAGGAACAACATCAGACATCTCAGTCCAGAAATGTGCAGTTCTAGGCACAGCCAAGATACTGCACAGAACCCTCAAGCTCCCAGGCCTCTGGTAGAGGACCCGAACTCAGAGGATGAAACAAAGACCACCCGCGGAGGGTGAGAAGGGAATTTTTTTTTTTATGTAAGTATGTACCCAGGTATGTATGTGGTTCTTACAGGGTACTTACCTTGTACTTAAAAGGTTTGTAGTACTGGTAACTATGTAATTACCAGGTATGTATATGTATCTGATGCTTACAGGGTCTTTACCTGCTTACAAAACTGTTACTTGATACATACAAAGTATTTACCAGGTACATACCTAGTAAGTAACCAATAAGTACCATGTGTGTACCCCATAAGTACCAGGTACATATCATGCTGTAATATTTTATATTTAGTCTTTAAGGGCTGCAAATATTGACCAGGTTGGTTAAACAAAGGCAGCAAAAGGTTATTTATTCACAAAGCAATCAAACACCATCTTAAAGTAATTGAATTTATTTCTGCAGTTTTTTTCTTTTTTTTTCTTTGAGTTTTGATCTACTTTTTAAGTCTCAGCATCAAAAAGTGCATGTCCAAATCATTTATGGATTTCAGTCTAATTACAATGAAATGCAAGCCAGTTTATTTGCGTCTGTCTGTTGTGCTATCAGTTAGTTAAGCCATTTCTTGTGCTGTCAGACCCATCCATCTTGATAGGCTGTTCTGTTAAGATTTGACACCACAGGGTTTCTTCCAGACTGTTACTGTCAGCTGTCAAGTCTAGCTTGATATGGCCAATCCTTAATCAATTCTTTTTACATGAAAATAAAATTTTATTCAGGGATGCAAAAGAGGAGGTGGTTTGTTTCTAGAAAAAATTGTGTCTGTGCATGCTGTTCCAAAGAACAATGTGCCACAAATTCTTTTTAAACCTTTTTTATGGCATTGATTTCACAGCAAACAGTATTAAAATACAGTCGAGTCAAACAGGCAAAGTGGCATCTTGATGCTGAATCTTAGGGATATTTATATTTTACAGATGAAGTATTTATCTTGCTGAGAGGTCAATTTGTTTTTCAAGTGTGAGAAAGAAAAAGACCACCAACGGGCGAGCACAGCGTCTCCCTCTGTCACACACACACAAAGTCGCGCACACATTTACAAAAACTGTGACCTTTTTCACACGCAAAGATAATAAGCTGTTACAAAAACCAAACAACCTGTCAGAGATAAGATAAAAACAGAACGGCTGATTCACAGACACAAAACGGTTGGTTATCCTTGGTCCCCTTTATCCTTTTATGCAGCTTCATGTTTAACTTGACAACAGCATCATTCCCTTACAAAGGCTAAAATAAAAGACATAATCAGCACAGATTTCACAGTTTAATTATCTTTTAGATTGATTTTTATTCCACTTTAGGAGACTTGGTGACCACAAAAAGCCCCAAAATGCACAAGTTAAACTGGATTTATCAGTGAGGGAGACTACTTGAAGTGGAAGTTTAGTGTAGAAAATTAATGGAGTTGGCAGTGATGATAAGAGGCAGTCAATAAATCAACATATTTCACACAATTTACTTTTATTTTTCATATTGACTAGTACAATAATGAACAAACTGACACAAAGCAATGACTGCTTTGTCTACACTATTTTAGCAAATCTGTGCAATGTTCCTGTTTCACTTAGGTCCTGACTAAACTAGCAGGTATTTTGCATAACAAATGTTTTTTTACTCCATTTGAAACGATCCTTCACAGGAAAAATGTGCTTTTGGTAAACAAAACAGATTTTCACAAGAATAATAACAATCAAACAGTGTATCTGTGTTTTTGACAAATGAGGATTGTGGCAAAATAGTGATGTTGCAGCTGACATTGCACATTTTTGTTCTCGGTGCATTTGCACAACAACAATGGGGTAATTTTTTACAGTTTTTCTACGACTGACTACCTTCTGGGTATCAAACTTTGGTCATGAACTGAAATAGTTAATTACTGAAAGGGAATAAATAATATCAGAAATATTTAGAAGAATCACAAGCATGCTTTGAATGTCCTTTTCCATTTGAATGTGTTGTTAATGTCGATGATACTGAAGCTTACTACGTACGGATGTGTCAGCTCTTTTGTTGGGATTTCTTTCCTTCTTTATTCAGATAAAAGAAAACAATTGTTTAAAAAATAGCAAGAGCAGCGGATTCGTGGCCTTCCTGAATAATGTACATACTTTTGTCGCCTTTTACTTTGGAAAAATTATGTCAAGTTAGGCAGAAAGACTGTACTGCAGCATTTGTGTTGAAATGCCTTTTTGCCAATCGAGGACACAGCAGGAAGGCACGTTGTTCGGTGTATGAAAACCTTTGGATCAAGTCCTCATCCTAACTTTTTCCTGTAACTCATTGACTGCTCACTTTGGGGTCAATAGCTGACTAATCCCAAACCCTGAAGACGTGGAGTACAAAGCAGAAAAAAGAAAAACAGAAACATGAGCCAGTATGGATCCAAGAAACCTACTGGTGAGATATTGAGTGTTTGTCTCCTCGAGGGCATGCCTCCATCAAGGTGATTCGCTGCAAAGGGCACGACCGACTGCGTGGGACACAGTGGAAGTCCATCTCAGTCGATGGTTTTATTGATGGCATCAAGTCACACGTCGGCCTCTGCGGAGGTGCTACACTGTTGCTTCGCTCGGGGGGTGGAACACAGAGACGCGTGGAGTAAAAGCTAAACGGGGAGCGGGCGGAGACGGGTTGGGGGTATACTGGCACGCAGACACACCACGGTGTTTCTCCACGAAAGCAACATGCAGTCACCTGCATTTAGGGAGATCAATACCTTTGCCACATGCAGCTAAGAGTGCCTTTGGAGGATAGGTTTTATTGATTTGCTGTTGGTGTTAATAGAGAGAGATGTTATTTCTGATATTCTCTTCTGAGGTCAACCCTATTTATGTTTCCAAGACAAATAGCGGCACTCTAGCAAGAAACTAAACCATTTGTTGTCACCTTGTAATCCAATAGTTAGATATGTATGAAAGGTTATGTAAATTTTAAACTTTTTTAAAGCATTTTTTATGATCTTATTGAGCAGTTTGCAATAGAAATGAAGATGTGTTAGTAACTGAAAAGCCTAACTAAAATCTCTGAGCAAACGACGACATGTTTAACATAAACAGTTAAATCCTTATAGTATTTTAAGGCTGTGACACGCATGACGAGTCAGCTTGTTGTTCCAAAAAGTGATGGCCTCATACTGCTGCTCCTAGATGTATTGACCTGCAGTGTTGGCACTCAGTCTCTGAAGGCCCAGAGGGGTCAGGAGGGGCTGTTGCCTCCTTATCCTTAGGTTCATTTACCCTGTAGGCGTGGTATTGATCCCCCAGCAGTTACAGAGCTCCCTGTTGAGTATTCCTTTACTGTAAGTGAATAGTTTTAATCGCAAGGCATCCCCTAGTATACAGTTTTTTTTTTCCTGGGGGCATGCTACGCACTTGTCACACAATTGACAGCTTGTATGACCAGATTATTTGCATCCTGCTGCTAATGGATTATAAATGATCAGTGATCAGACAATTCTGTTACAGGAAAAATCCAATCATTTATAACTGCTACTGGTGTCCTCGCTACATTTAAATGTGTTTTCATAATAAGCTAACCAATATAACCCTGTTTCCTAACATCTGGTCAATTAATGTTTTCTAGCTTTGTTCTGTATTCATGATAGTTCTGACTTTTCCAATGGTAAACAGATAAGAACTAAAAAAAGAAAAGCTGGCAGAAGTTTAGAATGATAGCTGGAAAACCATAATGGAAGTAAAAAAGCAGACCAAAAAAGAAGATAGATGTATAGCTTGTTTTAAAAGAAGCTGTTAAAGATGGTTGTCATTGTCAAAGGTAGTGTTTAAACGTATCCATCGAAGTAGTTTTGGTGCTTGTCAGGTGTGCTGGAGATTGAGGTGAACCCAATTTGCAGACTCATGCTGATAGCTCCAGGAACTTTTTAATTATAAATAAAAGAAAAACAAAAGCTGACATGGCAGCAAGAACAAAACACAAACTAAATCCAAACAAGAATAAAACACGAGAGGCAAGACATGGGAGGAACCAGACAACGCATGAAAGCAACAACAGACCAGTGAGTAAATGGAGGAAATGACCAGGTTTTAAAAGCAGAGGGTAATTAGGGAAAGTGGGCACAGGTGAGTGATTACAATTTGGATCAGGTGAAGATGGGCGTGGCAGGAAAAAAGAGATAAACTGAGGAGAAGTGAATGATGACAGGAATGCAAAGACAAGAAACAAAAAAAGACAAAACTACGTGTAAAGACAACTAAATGACAAAATACAAGAAACGATAAACCCAAACTTAAACATAAAAAATATCAAAAGCCCCCAAATCCTGACAGTGCCTAAATAATGATAATGAAAACAACAAAAGGTAAGGGGATATTAGTAATCAAATCTCAGCACTGGAATGGGTTCTGCATCTTTGGTATCTTGCCAAACTGACTTTGTTGGTTGTTAAAAGTTTTATCTTGAGACAATATTGTTCAAAAATTGTTTTCACATCAAGCAACCAAATCCTTCACCACAGAACCACAATGAATGTCATCCCTAAATGACAAAATAATAAAGTCATCCACTAATGTGAAGGTTTGTCTGACCTCAGGACAGTCATTGGTGTGCACTTATTCCTCCCAAAGCAGAATAAAAAACCTTCACAAGATAAAAATGTTTTTTTTTTATGCAGTGTTTCTTAATGAAGTAATCTGGCCATTTTGATGTTGGGTTCTGTGGAAATGTTATGAAGAATTAATATCTTAAAAGTTGTAGATACAACCTAAATTTAGAGAATTTGAACAGCCTATATATAGAGAAACTGAATCTTATAGGACTGACAAGCTAATGGCTAGTCTGAACACAGCCAAGACCAAAAAGGATTGATGCCATCTTTAAACAGCTCCAATCTCAAAAAATAAATTGTACTTTATGCAAACACTATTTTATTGACCATTAAACCACCATCAATTTCAGAATATGCAGTTATTTACATCATAGAACTTTGTGGTTATTGTGTTTATAGTTCAGCCTAAATGATACAATATACTGAGTCCTGTTTGAAATTTGTAGCTGAGAAGTTGAGATTTATTTGGGACATGACTGATACAAATGCTCAGACTAATACAAGCCAGCATGCTCAAGATTTAAAAGAGTGACAACTTCTAAATGTGTTCCATATGGGGCAACTATAACGCTCAGGTAGATGAGAGAAAATGCTTTCTTTGTGTGCTGTCCCCTTCAGTTTGTACCTGTAGTTCCCACAGACAAAGAAAAATGAAGGGAGACTGGTCCTGGTGCCTTATCAGCTCTGATGATGAGACAGCTGGAGGTCATTTTCCAGTCGCCCTGCTTCGACATTACATCACGTATGATCTGTCTAGTCTCCTAATGACAGGGATGGATGGCACCTCTGCAACGTTGCTCATTCATTCAAACCTTAAATGACTGCTTTTTTGTGAAAATGTTATATTTTTGCCTATAGACTTGGTAACCTTTCACAGGGAGTCCTGTCACCATGACGATAAATCACCTTTGTCTAATGTTAATTTAATAAAATTATCATGATTAATGTCCATTATGATTAAAAAGAGTTTCTACCGAGATGTCAGTGTAAGTTTTTTTTAAACAGATGCATGTTCTTTTCTTTCTTTTTTAAGAAATTGGGATAGGAAAAGTTGAACTGTTGTAGAAAAAAATGGTCACTATAAAATGGTTCCTTGCAGGATTTCTTTTTTTTTTTTCTCACAAAAGTATAATTTTGGGGGGTAATATCTCAAATTGCATTATATTAAAAGTCTTTCAAGTGATTTCAGAGTAATTTGCCTTATCATGCAGGACAGTTTCATGATTTATCCTAGATAATTAAATGGTATTGCAAGCAAACCGATCATAAATATTCTGATAATGAAACTGCACAGTCCCTTCTGGAAATAATTGGTATTTAATTTGTTTTAACAATGTATTCATGTACTTAATAAATGCAAGAATCTATGTAAGTATTTTTCCAAAACAAGGAGTTTAATCAGTTTTTTCAACAAATTTACCAAGTGTAGCATGTATTATTTGAACGCAACTCATTAAAACAGTGCAAGTAAATCAGCAGTAGCAGGTTTATCATCAGTTCTCTGGAGGATGTAATGTTCTCATAAATCCAGGAACTATGACAGTGTGGATTAGCAGTCTGATACCAACCGCTCAGGAGACAAACCTGCTGCCTCTGACAAGTTAAAAGAATTGCAACTACAAGTTATAAGCTGTAGTAGGAGTAGGCTGGTGTAGTTTGGCTTGGCATCAGCTCCACGTGACCTTCAGGTCCCTATCATTCTGTTTATCTGCTAGCAGTCAGAAAACATTCATTTCAGCTGGAGGAGGCAGCTTCTTCAGCTGAAATGAATGTGTCCATCTGAATGTTGAGTTTTCATCAGTTCTTATGGAGCAGGAAGCCAATAAGTTTTTGAAACTACAAAATCCCCTGATGCTTATACCTAGATTTGATCTAAAGTGAAAAGCTCTACAGATAAATGCGTTGGTGAACATTCTGGCAGCTCTCAAATCCTCAATTGTGATGGATTCCCCCCTCTCTCTCTCTATTTGTAAGTGAATTGAAGTGCAAACCAATAAATCCACTTCCTAAAAAGTCAGATAAGTGAGGCGCTCAGCAAACTGCCCAGGTAAACAGATTTACAACCAGTTAAAATGATGAAAATAGTGATCAGTTTCTTCCTTTTGGTGGGGTTTTGTGGTGGAAAAATATGTGAAAAATGAAGTTGCCCAAATATTTTCAGACTTCACATATATTTATGGGTTACATTTTGCTGAAATAAAAAAGACACTAATTAAAAGTTATTTGGATTTTTATAATCAGCATGATCTTGCAAACAGTGCACGTATAACGTTACTTCTGATTTGAAGATATGCAGTATAACATAAATCCTTAAGGTGCTTTAATAATGTTGAAAACAGCCGAGTTATTTTTCATACCTCCACACAGATTCAGCTAAGCAGCTTTTGCTCTGCTCTCTGACTCGAAGACACTCTGTGGTTCTCAGCCTTTCAACACTGCCCCATCCCTGTCTGCCTCCCCAGAAGGATGCTCCCTGGCCTCCCTGGTCTCCTCCCACACTCTTCCTCGGGATTCTGGCCAGGAACGGTGCTGACAGACTGAAGGGTGGGCGATGGAAATGTCTGTTCTCCCGATGTCACTGCGTAGGTACCAGAATTTGTCTTAGCTGGAGGCAGAAGCAGAAAAAAAAAAAGCAAAAACAGAAAAAACGGCTGCCGTGCACCGATACATATTTCACATCACTGTGATGCATGTCTTTGTTGATATGCTGGACATCTTTACATGAACCAGAAAATGTGTTATCTGATGAAAAGCTCTGCTAGTTTGGAGACTGACCACCACGTATCCCACTACAACCCTCAAGCCAGGTATAAACATCAGCCCAGTAAAACCGTGCTGGGCTTTATTTTATCTTCTAGCAAGAACAATATTAGCGTTTACCTCCTTAAGTGGATTAACCAGATGCTCTGTCGATTGAAGCCCGACACTCGCTCCTCTTCCTGAGCTTAGACTGAGCCCCTTGACATGATGTCTCAGTCTGCTGTCTGAACCGTTTTCAAAAGGGGGCTTCCAGTCGCTAATGAAAGGCAAAGTTGCAACAGTTTGACTCCTCAAACAGATGTTTGTGACTTCTGCACAAGATGGATCTGATTCTCTGAAAACCCTTTTTGTGCAAGGCTCTCATCCATCTGTGGTGATCTGTGTTTCAGTACATCTTAATAAAGTAACCCACCCCCCCTCGTTTTTTACTCTCAGGAATGTGCTTGTTCTTGCGCTCTTCTCCTTTGTCATACGGGGCACCCAGGCTGTGATTTGTTTAGGTTTAAGACTTAAGGTTGGCTGAGGCCACAATTCATCATTACTCTGAGAAGACTTGTTTTCAATTTCTTTCTACAAAATCCAAAAGAAAAAAAAAGAAAAAAAGAAAAAAGGTGTAGGGTCAGCTGAAAAAGAACGAAAACATCAGTTCAGTGTTCTCGTACCTTTTTTAAGTTGTAAGGTTTTATTATTTATTAAGGTATTATTTAGCAAAATGTATCATGAACCAATAAATAGAAAGTAATTTTGGAGACATTCCAATTCAAGATGGCCGCCACAGCTAAGCGACCACAAAAATGGCTACAACTCAATTAATGTTACAAATGTTGACCTAAAATTTGGCATCTTAGTTGCTGATAGTCATCCCCAACACATATTCTGAGCACTAACTGATTGAGGGGAATCTGTTTTTAAAACTTTGCCATTAACTTTTTTTTAGTCAACCTTGTTTGTCTGTTAGCAAAATATCTGATGAACCGTCAGATGAATTTTCAGTGAATTTTACAGATACTGAGCCAGAATTTGGTGTGGTTGTAACCTTAGAGCCATTCACAGCACATACTCCAAGTGCTACTCATTGCATTAGATCTTTGCTTAAAACTTTACCATGAACTTTTGGAGTCAACCCTGTTTATCTGTTAGCAAAATATCTCATCAACCACTGAGTGGATTTTAATGAAACTATCTATACCGGATTAATGTTTGGCATCAGTTCAAGATGGCCACCACAGCTAGTTAACATTAGCCAACACAAAAATGTCTATAACTCAGCCCAGTTAGCAGATTTTGAGCTAAAATTTGATGTAGCTTAGGGAAATTCACAACACATACTTTAAGGGTGGCATCTTGTGATATCGCATGAGATTTTGCACCAGTATTTTCAAGGTTTGAGCAAAATTATTATAACTATGTGTCCTTCTCAGCATAAAACTTTGGTGATAATGCATTCCTTCTAAAAATGCAAGGCCTTTAATTATATATAGTTTTCATAAACACATTTTTTGCTACATATAGTAATTTATTACTTAGTCGATAAAAGCGTTGTTTCTTTATGTTCTATCTATCAACCTTGGTATGGCAAAAATATACACTCATAATCTAAATAAACCAGTGATGTACCGATGTGATGCTTCATTCATTATCGGGGCTTTTGTAGTCATTAGGCATTCATTTGTTTTCCCTCTGACATATCAGCAGACGCTCCACCGCTGACCATGATAACTGAAGCAGTGGCCAAAGGTTCCAGCTCCTCCCTTTGAAAAGCTGACCCGTTCTTTAAATGTTTAAAGAGCCCGTTGCATCATCGGCCCTCGCCCACACATGCATGTTTGGGTGATTCTGTGCTGTTGGGGATATATGAGGGGGTGGGCGTTGTGATACATCATGTGTTTAAGCAGTGGAGGGGAGGCCTGGGTTGTACAGGGTTAATGACTGGTCCTCTCTGTGGGCTGCACCGGCTCTCGAAGAGAGGATAAGGACTGGCGGTGGAGGGGGGGGCATCTGGAGCGCAGGGGTCACATCACTCACATCAAAGCAGGCAGGGAGTCTGGGTCACCGTGTTTGGCCGTGGGGTGGTGGTGGTGGTGGAGAGCGGGTGGAGGGGCGGTTGGGAGCGGGATCACAGGGAGTAACAGAAACAGCAAAATAAGACAAATCGAAGGGAGAAACAAAGAGACCAGGAGGATAACGTGATGAGACGGCGCAAGGGTTGTTATTTTCAGGTTTAGCAAAAACATTTGAACTTCACATATGACCTGCATTCAAATGTTCACATTTACAAACCCTTTGTGTTATTTTCTCGATGTATGCCGTTTAGCTTTCAAGACAGTAAAAGAGAAATCTAATCAACGGCATGGCCAGTCTTCACGATACAAGTGGAAATGGGAAGATAACCAGGCACTAAACAGAGGCAGCTAAACTTGACATTATCTTTTTTTAATTTATTGACAGGCATGTTTTCTTAAAATGAAATAGAAAAATATTTCCTGTCACAAATGTTGCTATACTGCTTCAGCAGTGCTAACAGACCCATTTTTGCTCTTGGTATGACAGACTGTTCAGAAGTTCCTACTTTTACAACAGGTATTTTCAAATTATTATGTCACATAATGTTTTATTTTGGTTAGTTTGTCCTCTTCCAGCAAGCTAACTAGGGACAGACTCCCAGCTTTCTCTCATTTTTGGGGCACTTTAGTGCCTCCATTGTACCCATCAATCATTCAAATTATTGCATGCTTTCGCTGTTGTTTCGATTTTTCCATTTGCATCATTTTATATAGAAAAGCAGTTTTCTTTGTCTCGACATTAATGGATAAAGACCTTTATTGCTTTTTGATCTGTTGTAATTTGTCTTTATTTAGAAAAACTGTCTAAAAAGCTGCCAATCAGACAGTGAGGACAGAGCAACGCTTGGATCAGGCACATTTCTGGTAGCACAATACTAAAGAACTACGTTTTGTTGTGTGTCAAAGTTTGTGTTTGTCTGTTACTGTCTGTTGTTTTTCATTTTAGACATGACTAGCTGACTAGATTATGGAAGCACAGGATTAAAAGCTTTGTCCTCTTCTTACTATCAACACCAGCCCGTTTAGGTATTGTTGTTTTCTGTTTTTCATATTGTTCCTGTTGAACTTATTTTTTAATGTAATGCTCTGGTATCCATATGGTATAGGTTCTTATGAGCTATCATTGATATTGAGACCATAACACAGAACTGAAACAAACATTTCAATGTGAAAGGTTGGATGGATGAGACATGTCTACTTAGAAAATGGATGGACGAGTTCATTACTGCATTGGCCACAGCTTTTTTTTTTTTGCATTTGTTACCAAAACTGGTACAAATTATCAATATGTCAAAACCGTTTCTCAAGGTTTGCCTCATAAAGCATTGCAAGTTAATATTTGTGTAAAAGAATGGCTAAAAAACTTGTTTAGAGCTTATTTGTTAAAAATTAAAATAAATCTGAATTATTGCAACATTAGAGCTCTTGACATAAAAAAGCTGAGATTCCTTAAAATGCAGCCATGAAAGTTTAACCTATTCTTGTCCTCGTGTAATTTCAAACAGCTATTCAAAATTCAATTTTTTATGGTAAATACATGTTTGGGTGGAGAAAAACTCATCAAAACAGACAATCAGTGGCATCACTGATTATACGGTTCTATGTACTCTGTGATGACGTATCTTTAATGAAAATTTACAGTTTTACTTCATTTCAGCTCAAAAAAAAAGATGACTGAAAGCTCAAAGTCAGTTCAGCTGTAGTAAAACATGATTTTCTGTGAATCTTCCTAATCTCCAGTTGTGTGTGTGTAAAGAAATTAATTAATTAATCTTCCTAATTAGAGATTAATTAGGACTATAAGCTAGAAGCTCATCATCAGAGGGTTGTCAACACTGCAGACATTTAAACCCTTGGATTTTGTACTACTAAACAAAAGGATGTTAGAAGAATTGAGAAGTTTAAAAAGTTGAAAACAGCTGATGTCATATCACGTGTTGTTGTGTCTTTTGTTTCCAAGCTGAGATACCAGATGCAACAAATAAACACCTTAATGACGTCTGAATCTTGGTGGTTTTTCCTTTGGCTGTGTGTTTTCCTGAGTTCTCCAGTTGTCATGTCTCTGAATGCCTGTATGGACAGTGGATGAATAACTGAATGAATGAATACATGAACAAACAAATGAATGACAAGTGGTCTCCTCAAGTCCCAAACACTTGGAGATGATCGTCACTCCAGAACTTGAGAGAACTTAAAAGAGTAAGTAGAAAACTGCTCTCAAACAAGTTACAATCATAGCTTAAAGGTTAATCATCAAGAAAATAAAAAATCACATTTGATATAACTTATACAACACGTTGATGGTTAAAACCACCTGTGTGTTTGTTTTTTTCCACACAAATCAGGAAGATAGAAATACTTCAGCAAGAACTTTTAACTTTTTTTAAAATTTATTGCAAGTATTCTGTTATGTACACATATATTTACACAATATGCATGTTTTCAATCTTTTTATTTTATTTTTTACTCTTTTTAAAGGCTTTATAGTAACCTACTGTTTTCCGTATAGGTATAATTCGAAAAATCTATACAATCATAAAAAGGCAGGCTACAAGAGAAGAAAAGAAAATGAAAGTGGACCACCTATCTCTGTTTTACATCATTGAAAAATAAATACTATTGACAAAAAACATTGTATTAACTACAAGTGCTTTGTGTGTAAAACACACCTCTACCATCACCTCTTTTGCACAATAAAACCAATCATTGCTTCCTAATGTAAATCAAGTAAATATCATTTGTTATTTCAAATTTACATTCTGTGTGGCGTCAAACTACAGCTTTGCATGTTTGATTATCTGGAGTACTGTTCTAAAGATTAACGCAAACATATTTCAGGATGTTCACCGAGTACAATGTGAGACTGCATAAACTTAAACTGTCAAAATATGGGAGGATTTTTATTGCTGAAAAAGGGCAACATTTTAACATGTTTTAGATAATCTTTTAAAATCAAACTATGTAACAGTATTTACATTGGAAAAAAACCTATGCTGTTGGTCTTCATGTAAAAAAACAAAAACAAAAACGCAGGTCTAAATGATCCAGAGGTGAATTAACAATCCTCAAAGGACAGTTGAAATATTTGTTACTCTGAGAAGATCAAGTAAAAAAAAAGTCACATCTTGGAATACAAGTGAATAAAGATTCCAGGTTTTATTAATTTTATTACACTTTTAGAAGTGATGTTTTCAGATAACATGACTACTTGCAACAGAGTAATCTGAATAAGTAGCAAAAAGGAGTGAAGATTACAAAAAAACTGAAGGGATTATGATGCTTCTTAAAAAAAGGAATAAAACAATTTCTATAGAGTTGATGAAAACGATTCAATAGTGTGTGAATAAAACTGAGGTAGGCCCACTTTGTATAGCTGTTTTTCTGAATTTAGTTTAACTGAACTTAGTTTGATCGCTTAAAGCTATTTTAGTGTTTATAGCAAACTGCTGTTACATGTTTTTTATATATATTGCTCAGTTTTATATATAAAAAAGCTAAAAAACTGTTAGGATTGTGCAAGTTTTAATAGTATTTGAACTTTTATGGCACTTAAGAATTCAAGGTAACAATATTAAGGCAAGAGAAAATCTGCCATATCTAAATTTTATTAGGACTTTAAGAGCATTTTCCTTTTTAGCTGCAGAGCTTTAAATACCTGTGAACATGTACAGTAAAAGCCTCGTTCACAACATGATAAACTGACCTGCCTGACGTGTTACCTCCTTAAAACATACAGATTAGGGTTTAGAAACGCTAAAAACCGATAGCAGTGTTTTCAGATGTAGGTTTAAGACACTATTTAGTTTTCTGAATTTAACTTGATTTTGATGATGTTCGATGCATCTTGCAAACTGAATGATATTTAGCCAAATAGGTAAAAAATGGTTCAGGTTAAAAATACTGGTTTCCATCGATGTGGTTAAAAAAAAAAAAGGTTCATAAAACTGGTGTTGCTACAGTGGCCTTAGAAGGAAAACCTGGCTCCTTTAAAAATGTTTTAAATTAGTTTTTAGGGATGTTCCGATCATCAACAATAATCATCTGCTTTTTCCCATTTATTTAGAATTGAAGCCAAAATCTCATTTTGGAAGGGCTGCCTTGTTAAGTTGTACCCTTGAAACAAAAGTCCCGCCTACACAGGACGAGGCTCTGACAGGCTGACACATTGTCAATCACAGAGTGACATGACGCTTTTTTTCAGCCTCGAATAACTTAATGAAACTAAATGTATAGGGGGGAAAAAAGCCTATTTGAACATACAGCAGGCAGGAGCTATTTGAATCAACAAAATTTACTGCCTGAGAAGCATACATGGAGGGAGCTGGGAGCTTGTCCTTTGTGGCTTCAGCTTCCAGCTTCCACTCCTGTCTGTAGTTATAACAAATTTCAGTGGTACTGATCAATACTGTTTTGATTAACTCTGTAGGAGTACATGCAACTGTTATAGCATCTGTGGCCTCCATTGATTTGGTGCCAACTCAGTGGTCTAGTAATGAATCTTTTACTGCCATAATTAGCCCTCAAGTGCCTTTCATTTCTAATCCTGTACATCACAATGGATACTCTGATTTGATGTTTACAATTGGATAGACAAGTTTTATTGTTACTCTTTTAAGTGATACCTACATCCTGCTTTGCATCTCTGCATGCCAGAATCTTAAATGCGTACCTGTGACACTTTGCCTCCTAAGGAGGGAGTCTGCCTTTAAATTCTGTCTGACAGAGAGGTTGCCCTGCTCTTGATTTGTGTTGTAATCATATCAACATAGTGGAAGTGATAAAAGTAAACCCTTCTGGCAGATTTAAAAGCAGCCACGCTCACCAGAACCACAAAGAAAGACCTCACATCTATTGGAACACTTTCAAAGATTAAGTTAGCTACAGAAATGTTAAAGAAAGTGAAAGATTCAGCTGATGGGTAGAAGAGAAACCACCTAAAAGTAAATTCACAAATCACAGCCATTCAAAACAAACAAACAAAAAACTGCACAAGAACACAGTCTGCAGACGGCTGACTGAAGCATTTTTGTTCCTCTGTTGAGCGTTAGTTTTCTCTGCACAGGAGCAGCCATGCTGGGTTGGGTTCCAGCTCCTTTTTTTGGTTCATGTTTGTTGCATGTTTATAATGCAGAGGCTGTCTTAAAAGGTATAACACATCTTCTCCAGGTCAACACCATCTGCTGCATTCACTGTTCTCAATGAAATAACACTGGTTTTATTAAGATTATTGGTAATACAGTCTTAAAAATATAAATATAAATTTATCTAAACTCTCCCTTCTTTTGGTCCTTTGAAGTCTTTTTTCATATTAGTGTCTGATGAGTGACAAAGCGACTTGTTTCTTTCTTTTAGCTGTTCTCGCTCCACTCTGGCATGATGCTCACACTGTGTACAGAGTGGTACTGGTGTGGCGATAGCGTACGCTGTATGCCGTGCGTGTAGAGGTACTCGTTTCCTTGTAAACCAGCCGTTGGCGACTGGATCCCAGCCCCGGGACTGCACTGCCGGCCCAGAGTCTGGTGGGTCATGGAGCTCTGGTACATGGCCGCGTGGTGACCCTCGCCCAGCTGCGGAGAGGCGTGGCCTCCCACCCCACCCAGTCTGGACACCAGAGACCCTGAGGTGAAGTGAGCGGAGAAGTGCTGGTAGGGCAGTCTCTCCATTGGCTGCATGGTGGTGACAGAACAACTCCCGTAAGGTGAGACGCTGGCCCAGGTGTTGCAGCTGATGTCCTCCAAACTGGGAACAGGTTCTGGGCCTTGTGAGGCGCTGGCGTACATACAGGCCTGCCGCTGGCTGGATTCACTGCGGTAGGGCCCACTGGCAAGACTGAGGCCCTGGGGGTAGCCAACAGGCCGGTAGTAATGGTCCTCCTCGCTGGAAGAGCTCTCGAGATAGGCTTTCTTATAGCTGTGCTCACCTGAGTGACAGTCGTCCTCCACTGCACGTAAACAGACACAGAAACCAGATTTATTCAAGTGTAATACTTCACAAAATAGAACACAGGAAGTTGCTTTCTCATTTATAATCACTACATTTGAACTAATATTCATTTTATCTCTTTGTTATTCATCATCTAAAATAATGGAAATCATATTGAATTTCTTTGGCAAGCAGTTCTTATTGCCTCCAACTGAAAAGTGTGTATGTGCATGTATTTGTGTGTGTGTCTGTTAGCAAAATATCTCATGAACTGGATAAATTTTAATGTAACTGGCAGAAAGTAATCACTGAATGTACATCTAAAACACACTAATTGTTAAAGCCAATTAATAGTGATGTGCATTTCTTTAAGGGATGCTAAGGGATTCAAATATGTATTTAGATCTAAAAAAAGGCTGCTTAGTAATTTATCTAATTGAAATTTGTATCAAAGCTGCTAAATGAGGAAATGTTAGCTTCCATCTAATTTTATGCTTATTTTAACACATTTAGACATGGTTTAAAGGAGGCGTAATACCTTTTAACTGTATTTTTAAGTTTTTAATTCTTGTGTATCACAAGATAATAAGGAAAAAATTCCTTGGTACTTTTTCTTATCACTTTTTAGAGTTGGTGTTCTGAGTCAGTATTGTTTTTTTTTTTTTTTTCAAAATTAGGCCAAAAGGCTAAAGCAGGGTATGAAAAAACTAAGTGCACCCGTGCTGCTTTAATGAAAAAGATAGGTGACGGACATATGCTGCCAGTCAGATGCTAATTAATTTGAGCTCTTCTTTGAACCCAGCGGTTTTGGCTTTTTGCCGATCTGAAGCATTCAGGTGTGTGCTAACCCAAGCATGAAATACATCAGCAATGATCTTAGAGAAGCAACTGCTGCTCCTCATCAACCACGAAAAGGTCAAGAAATATTTTCAATCAAACGTAGAGTTTATTCTAAACTGAGAATGATTATCCACTAATTAAAATGGTAAAACTGTAGCAAATTTCATAACAAACAAATTCTAACATTTGAGGCCCGAAGTAGTTAGTAGAGATGGAGTTATTGAGTGAGATGTCAGTAGTGCAAGAAACTGGGGTGTCCTCGACAGAAGGAATACAACGAACACAACAAGTATGAAGGACGGCATGGTGGAGAAAGTACAGACTGCTTTGACTCTGGAAACATTTTGTTTTAGAGAGAGAGAGAAAGCGAAGAGAGAAACTGACAAAATAATTGTTTTTCTTCAGACAGTTGTAGCTGCTTCAGTCAAGGCTAAGCCTGAAAAAATATCATGTAATGTTTGACCCACAATAAATCCAAAACCCCCGATCAAGAGACAGTCAAACCCCAAAACTAGTCTGAACTCCTACCTTTCCTCTTGATGCAGTACTCTTGGCTGTGCTCATGTGGAAGTGGGTAGGAACCCGACTGAGGCAGCAGGTCCTGAGAGGTGCTCGTAACCCCGTTCTCACACTGGGAGTACTGGGCGCTCAGAGCGCTGGGTGTGGCCATGCCCTGGACGTCCCCGCTGAACGGACTCTGGCTGGAGCCGACTCTCTGTCGCACCGTGCTGCGAGGCACCACTGGGTACTCTTTGGTGCTAAATGCATGGAAACACACGCAGCTGTGAGTTATCTGCAAGTAAACCCGTAACACAATCTGCCAGACATGTTCAGAATTTTCTATTAACTGTTAAATTCAGTAAAGTTCAACCCACCACAAGATCGGGACTCAGAACACACAGATCCTTGTTCTACTTTCTGCTCTTTGATTTAAAGCGTGATCTGGTTTTGCAATAAACTTTTCTCTGAAAAGCATAACCAAGTTTACCATAGAAGACAAAGAGGCGTGTAAGATTAAGAGTGTGGTTCAGATTCTCAACATATTTCATATAATATTTGCAAGTTTTGGATATTTTAAACAAATTTCCGTAAACGTTGCTTTACTGTCTGTCTGACAAAGTAACATTCTGTGAATCTGCAACAATCAACCATTTTGTTTTTAAAAAAAGTGCAACAATTTTTTAAAAAAGGTTTTTCAAAATTAGATAACATTTTGCAAAAAATCAAAGTTTGATTGAAATGTATAGCTTGAACAACAAGTTACAGGAAGTTTGTAGGATTCTTACATTATGAGGAAAACTCAAACAGCTTTTCTATTTTTGCCTGATTTGGGATTTCTTTGTTTGGAAACCCTCAGTTTCTATACTGGTATTCTATACTGGCTGTCCAGAAAAAAAGGAAAAGATTAAAAGAAAAGAACGAAAGAAAGAAAGAAAGAACGAAAGAAAGAAAGAAAGAAAGAAAGAAAGAAAAGAACGAAAGAAAGAAAGAAAAGAACGAAAGAAAGAAAGAAAGAAAGAAAGAAAGAAAGAACGAAAGAAAGAACGAAAGAACAAAAGAACGAAAGAAAGAAAGAAAGAAAGAAAGAAAGGGGGCAGTGGGTTTTTCCAAAACCAGATTTTCTCCTTTGAAAAAGTGTTTTCCATGCAGTATGGACTCAACCTCCAGCCCTCATCTGGACTGAATAACAGAGACTAAAGTGGTCTTGTACTGCCTTGGCTGCCTGACCGAGCGATATTCACTAGTTCAACTCTAACACACACACACACAGGCAACACTCACACACACACACAAAGCAGACACAAAAGCAGTTGGAGCTTTCTAGTTATAAAAGAAAAAAAAACAAAGCTCTGTGGAAGAAAGATGTTACAGTCTCGTTTCAGAGGTTCTGCCAGATCAGCCATAAAAGTCTTCAGCATGAAAACTGGCTGACGATCAAAAACTACACTTACATCACTGAAAATAACACTCACTGAAAGAGACAATTAGAACCGGCCTGCGTTTGGACGATTGAAGGATTACAGCCGGGCTTGTTAAGCGACAACCAGAATGTCAGTGTTTCCTGCTCAACTGATGAGACATTTATCTGACATCACTCAGTATGTGTAATTATTTCCAAATACCAGAGCCCCTCCAAGATCAATTAAAGATTATAAAGGATAAGTTCAGATGAAGCTACCTTTGCATTCTGGACATCCTGTGTAATTCCATATCGTCACTTCCACGGAAGCCTTTAGCAAACGGGTTGTTCTCGATCTTCAGCTGGGTGATCTGAAACAGGAAACATTAATCACAAACAACATTTATTCTGCTTATCGTGATAGTTTCTTAATAATTGAATTTTAAACCTTCCATCAAAAGCAGCAGTAACCCAAGAGAACCAACTAACAAGCTATATTTCTAGGAATCTAAATCAGTTTTAAAGAGGTCTTACGCTTAATAGTTCAATAAAATCATGTCTCATGGAGTGATTTACAAAGCCCTCTTTAGATGAGGTTTTAAAGAAATGCTAAATAATAAATGGCTTTATATTTTGGTAAAAATCAATACTCAAACAAGGGCAGCAGGGTTTATTTTAAGAACTGCCAGTAAATTTGGAATAATCCCCTACAGAGTTTAAACAAAATCCGGGGATATCCCTCTCGTGAGTGGAGGTTTCTTGCAGGTAAAGCTGCTTTTTTTTGTTGCACTTCCAGCTTTCTGACAGAACCGGGGGTTTATATTGGCTGACACCTACACCCAACCTTGTAAAATCCATCATGTGACACTTTGCATAGCTTCTTGTTAATTTAGGCGGGCAGGAGGATAATTTATATGTTGTTTCGTGATTGAAAAACATCAGAATAAAACGTTCAGTGCGTATTTCACCCTGCAGGCTAATTACTTTGAAAGGGAGATTTTAAGTTAAGAGAAAAAAGTTTTTGCAAAAAGGTTCTGAAATCCCTGAAGATTGTGCGAATATTAACATCCCGGAATATTAATTTAGATTTATTTAATTTAATTTAGATTCACTTGACTTACTCAAGCAACTTCAAATACTGCAGTTTTATTTAACCCATGTCTAAACTTCACTCATTAAAACAGCTGAAGCTCACAAACATATTTCCGCACGCTTTGAGCCAACAAAGCACAAATAAGGTTTAATATATTTCTCGGCGAGCTCGAAAAACACTTTAACAAAGAAAACTCAGTTTAGAGAAATGCTCTAATGACAGGAAGGAGCAGAAACCTGAAACTCTGACTAGTTTCATTAGCTGAAAGTCCAACAGGTGAACTGGACGCAGGCCTGCAGCTCCTAATGTTCTGGCAGATGTTTGGCTGTTTGATTGGAAATCAGAAATGCTTGTTTTCCTGCAGGCCTGGAAAGTCCTAATAATTAGGTCTGGAGGGGTTACAATCCCAGCCCCTAATAACATGTCTGAAAATAATGAATGGTTTCTACAGAATGGTGGTCATTTGTGCTTCCTGCTCCCAGAGGTGAGGAGGCTTCTGATTGGCTGCAGGCACATTATGCGCTTTTTCCTCCCTTTCTCCATTACATTCTCCCCTCTAAACAAGAAACACAGGCCCACAAATGATGCCTAGCAGACGCTGTTTACAGATATTTATGCCATAAAAGATGTTTGTTTTATTTTTTTATTTCCTCAAAAACTGGGAACAACTGAGTTTTAGATTCAGACTCCAGTTGAAGTCAAATTAACGAGGCTGTGGCTGCTTCCAGAAATATATTTACTCTTGAGACACATTTTCCAAATTGTTGATGTGGAGAAAAGAAAAAAATGGGAATGATCCAAGTTTTCAGCTTCAAACAACAAAAACTTGCCCAAAAAAAAAATAAAAAAATACAAAAACATGGCGGTTTGTTACAAAAGCTTTAGCTGAAGTCCGGAGGAGCAGCAAAGAGAGGAAAAAGATCATTTTGAATCGCATTTGCCGTGAATTAAACCCTTTAAACAGTTTGCGATTTACGGCTTTGTTTTGCGCCATTATATGCAATAAAATAAAGAGGAACTTTTAAGTAAGTGAGATTTAAAAAAAAAAAAGGCAAACCATAATAATTACAGCGTTAAAAAGAATTTAAATACATACTTTTTATTATGACAAAGTAAAGCGCAGATTATTAAAAAAAGCTCTCTTTTCCCAACATAATAATAATAATAATAATGTTATTATGTTTGTGCTCTGAGAGGGAAAGTCAGGCCTTAAGTTTATCTGGATTATCTGCAACTTTCTAAAAGTCGCCTGAGGTCAGTCGGTGTCTCTCGTCGAGTTTCTGAAAGTTTTGTGTTTTTTTTCTTGTCTGTCAGTGACTCGATTAGATATCAGCTTTTTTCTGCTGACAGTGACAACCTTTTCCTTTAAACTCGCAAAAAAGAAAGAGAGACGCGCGTTTTCTGCGATGCAGAAACGGATCAGAAATTCAAGGTTTTGCTCTTAAAAAAGAACTAAATGAAACATTTGTGCGTTTGTACCCGAGGGTTTAACTTATTTTCCCGAAGAAAAAAAAAACTTCCTTCGTTTATTTCTGTTACAAATCAAAGCAACTCGTGAAACAAACTAAGAACTGAAGTTTGCCTCCCCCAAAAAACACGCAAAACAAAAACACGACAACGACGCGTGAAAGTCCAGAAGCAGCCCCACACAGAACAGGGTTCGTACCTTGTGGTTCTGATAGGAAGTGACCGCGATGAAGGCCGTCTCCGGGAAGACGTGCGTGCAGAAGGCCGTGTTTTTGGAGCCAAACCCGTTGTTCTCATCCGCCTTCACGATGTGGATCCTTGGCTGGTATTTGTGCATCGAGTTCAGAATAATCTGGAAAAAAAACAACAAAAAAACAAAGAGAAAATGGAGTTACACAGAAATGACTCCGTTTTTTTTTTAAAGCTACACTGACAAACAAAAAGGTAAAGTTTGGAGGCACGGTGAAACTTTTTATGTAAAAATAAAAAACAAAACTATTTTCTTCGCTGCAAATTACAACATTTTTTCTGCCTTCGTTTTCTTTTTCAGACACAAAGGATGCTAACATATTACCTTAGTGCGGCCATGTTTTCCGCACATGCTGGCAAAAATAAATATATTGCAAAGTGCTAAAACATTCTTCAATATATTTATATATTATGGGTAACAGCACTGAAAAAAAGACTGAACTAAACAAAAATTTGTCCTTGCAAAAAGTTTGCATTAAATCAGAACACTTATTAACAAAAACTCATTCAGAAAGTCAGCAGATAAGAAAAAATAAATATAATTTTGTGAACTTCATTCTTTTTGGAACAAAGAAAACCTTTATTTTACATTATATTCATTCATTTAAATATATTTCATTTAATAGAAAACTAAAATCTAATCTAGTTATTTTTATTATTAATAGTATTATTGGTGCAGCCTAATGGTCTGATGAGCTTTACTGAACCCTGAAACCTTAAAGATAAGTTTACTAAGTTGATTTTTCCACTTTAAATCCCCCGTTAGAGTCCAGTTTGCCCTGCAGACAGATGCTGAAGCAGATTTTCTCTCTTCGTGTTCCCTTAGTGCTCAGTGATGACTGATGCAGCTCGTATTCAGCTGAACTTGAGCCTTGAACTTCTTCATGCCCCGATCTGCAGCTCTCACGACTGCTCAGAGAGCTCAGGGGTTATCCTGGTTTATTGATTTATCGATTTTTCGTTGTTGTTTTTGTCAGATTCACCTAAATTTCAGGCTAAAAATAGTCTTTCTCTCGCCCTCCTCCTAGCTCCCCACCTCTTTCTGCTTTCGCCAACCCCCGCCTTCCCGTCACAATAGGCATTTCACCCCATCTCTTATCTTAAGGATTGTTTTTGTACCTGCCTTTCACTGCCAGCACCAGAAGAGACAAGGGGTGGCCCTGACCTCCTGTACCTGCAGCACTGCACAGAACTGAGTAGAGGTAGATAATAATCATCTAATAGAAATTGTGAAACATTTGATTTTAAGTAAAATATGCTTTCCTAATGAGCAGGAACTAGCTACAAACGAGCTTCCTGGAATGCATCTTGTAGATTGAAATGACTGAAAGGACATTTCTGACCCCGTGGAGAAGCATCACAGGGCTGCATCGGTCCACTTAGGAAAGCAGCATTTTTTTCAATGGATCCAACATTTTGGATTCTTCTCCGGAGCAGCACTCTGTATGTTCTTGGATTCCTAAATGACACATTGATGGCAGAACTTTCTGTGGCCGGAGCGATGAAAAAGTAGGTTAAACAAAACCTTTTCCATGTGTGCATTCATTACTGGCTCATTTGTTGGCCTGCGGAGATCCAACCCAAACTGGGACAGACCACAACAAGTCCATCAAACGTGTCATTCAGCGCTGGAGGTTCAAAATCTCTGCCGTGGAGGCATGTTACAAGTTCCTCTGGAAAACAGCACGCTCCACTGACTGTGCGTTCCTGTGGACAAAATGGGGGTCTGTGTTGGTAGGGGTGTATTTACAGACCACCCACTGGGACCCCGGAGCACACCTCGTCTCCACGGCCCAGTCGCTGGCCTGCCTGGTCTCTTGTATCTCCGCCCTCCCCACCCATCCCCCTCACTCCCCAACCTCTGGATGATACTATTTAATGATAGTGAGGGATCACTTTGGGTCTCGAGCGGCTGCCCTTTGCTTTCAAGCTCTGCAAACATCAGAGAGTCTCCCCGAGCCTCTGGATTAGCCGGCTTTGTACACCATCATCCAGTGCTCATCGCACACCGCCATTCAAACATAAACAGAGCGGCCCTCACACTCCACCCCGTGGGCCCTGAACATGTGTGGGAAGGCACGTAGACGAGTGCGGGAGCACAACTGATGAGGGGAGATTAATAATCCCGAGAAGTATTCTGGGAGCTGAGAGGGAGATCAAAGCAGAACAGTTCAGCTTGGTATGGAATCTGAGACAAAAACAAATTATATTTAGGATTCAAATACTGAAATAGCAACAGTTTGGATCTGGAACAATCAGACCAAAGTTCAGTGCTTTTGACTGTAATTAAAAGTTAATCAGAAAACTAACACAATGACTAGAAAACTAAAGCAGCAGCTGGTTGTTTCAGATGGTTAAAATGGTTCATTCAAAACAACATTTTGAAAAATCAATCTGTAAATCCTCAGAGTGTAAATCATTATGTGATACAAAAAAAAAAAAGAAAACGTACTTTAAAATATCTTTTGCGCTACTTCATACAACTGGATGTTTTTTTTAAATCAAAAAATAAACATTTGCAATAATCAGCATACATAGGAACTCATGTAATGCCTATGAGTGGAAATGTTTACGTCTGTTTGTATTTTTATTACCTTCATGCATTGCTGTTTAGTGATCATACAACTTTTATTTGTTTATCTATCTATTTATTCTGTACTAAATTTGAGAGTTGCTGCAGATGCACCAGGCGCTCTCAATCTCATAGCAATGACAATAAAAAATATTCTATTCCGTTCTATCAAATTAATCCATTTTTATCATAAGACCATTGAAACATCTCACTGCAGGCAACAAAACATACAACATTTAACAACACTGAGTCTTGCCAAACTGAAAACTATTTATAAAATTATTTTTTAAAATCTATTAAAATACTCTTAAAACTGGGCTAATTGCTCACTATTTCTTGCAAGTCCTAATTTGAACAACAATGCAATCCTTTTTTAAAAAAACAACCAAAGCATAACACTCTTACTTAAACAATGCTTACCTTGCAGAAAAATAAGATTTTAACTGTTTCAATGTTAAGTAATATGGTTAATTGAAGATTAAACAAACAAGGGAGAAGCTATACAGTTGGCTATAATCAGAACGGGCATCATTTGGCTCAGACCTTTTTTTGTTTTCTAAACTTTTTCCCACTCAGAACTAATGATCTAATTCACCAAACTTCACAAAACATCCCACAGCTTCAAGCCTCTCCTGACTTGGTTAGATCCACACAACCAGTGTGTTTCAGCCTCGTGCGTCACCGCTAGTCATTAGAAACCATCTACAAATTATTTCCACCAGCTGGACCAATGAGCTGATGGAGTGTGTGTTTCTGGCCGACCACCAGCGTCTCAATTATGGGTCCCCTGGTGTCGAGGAAGAGGCTGAGCCAGGAACCAACGCGGCCAATCAAAGGTGAACCCAAAATCTACAACAGAACTCAACCAGGAGTTTAATCTCACCAACTAGCAGGTCAACACTCTCTAGCATAGATGGACAGTGGCTTGAGAGTGTGGAAAAAACAACATTTAGAAAGACTGAAATCAGTAACTAAAGTTAAGGTTAGTTGCTCTAATACAAATTAATCTGCAGACAGTTAAATGTAGTAATAAATACGGTTTAAGTTAGCATTTCTGTCTGTAAAAGATTCATTCAAAGTATAGAAAACTAAATGCAACTTTCACTTTGTTTATTTGGACAGTTTTACAATCTTAATATAATCTTTTTTTATTATCATCATAATTTCCCTAAAAGGAGGGCTCCAGTTAATAGATTAGGAGTTTGTATTTATTTATTTATTTTTTTACCAACTGGGTTTTATTTGACCAGGCACAGCCTGTTCCTAAAAGAAATGCGACTTATTGTGAGACTATTATGTCTCTATGGCAGGACACTTAATTAGGCCTCAGTGTTCTCATCAAGTTTAAAGTTTATGAAAACCTGCTGCCAGCAGGATAGTTTGCTGATCAAATTATTTGCGCTTTTTGTCAGACAGGAATTTCATAAAGGACAACTTAATTCCAGATGTAGAATAATGAGGACTTCAATAAGGAAAATGGATACCATATTAACTGAGTGAAATCTGAAAACGTGGTTCAGATTTTTTCTAGGGGGTGCTAGAACAAACTCGGGCCACAGGACACTTAATTTCCAATTTATTTATTTAACATCGGTTATAAGAGTTCAACTGGAATTATTTTCTGTTGCAAAACTAAAGTTTTCTCAGAGGAAGTTATTTTAAACTCTGCTTTTAAAGGACAGATGTATACAAGTTGTGTAAATTGGATTTCATAGACAAAATGATGTAAACTGCATATTTATGGCATTAAGATACTCGTTTTAAAGCCATTACCTGGTTTATTCTTGTTTGTTTGCATTTCAGAAAGTTATCAAGCTAAAAAAGGGTTTTTTTAGCAAACTAAACTTTTTAAATTACATTTTACGTAAATATGAGGACCCAGAACATATGCAAAGTTGCTACTATCAGTTTAAAATAATATTAGCCATTTATAAATAAATTTCTCTCAGACTTGAATAAAGAAATAGGATAAGATGACTTTGTTGTAAGACAAAAAAGCATCAGTTTGGTGTAGCTACCTTCAGTTTTTGGAAACAGAATAAATAGTGCAACAAAATAATACAAAAGTAAAGCAAAACAAAATGCAAACTTAGCACCAAAGAAATCCTCTATTAACCTAGTTTTAAATGTTATAATTTCAGAACACTGTTTTAATTAAATATATATTTTTTAAAATCATTTTTTCAATTTTTAAGTAAATTAAACTGTAGTCAGCAAAAAAATATTTTTTTCTAAATTATTACAAATTATAAAAGTTGGCTAATCTTTATAATAATAATAATAATAATAATAATAATAATAATAATAATATAGTCGAACAGTCTTGTCTTTTTTGTTTACATTTTTTAAAATTCCACTATGAGTTGAATTTTATACAAATTTAAACAAACCGCAGGGTTCTAAAATTATCTTTAAAAATAAAGAAATAAAACCACAATGTGATCGAAAGCTCAGAAAAAAAAATAACTGTCCATAAAGGGACCAATAAATGAGTTGGAAGTCACAGTGCGCAGGCGCCGCAGCGCAAACGCACCAAACATCGGAACCACAGACCGTATATGTGTTCAAATAACACATCAGCACAAAGACATGCAGCCACAGAACTGAAACAGAACCGCAGGCCCAGTCAGGCACCTACGTGTCCGAACGGGTCCAGGTGGTTGTTGGTGAGCTTCAGCTTCTGGAAGGAGACCAGCTGCCTCATCCAGTGCGCCCCGGTGGCCGGAGAGTCCGGGTGAACGTAGAGCCTCCCGGGCATGGCGGGCTCGGCCTTCCCGGTCACGGACCTGACACAACAACACACACACAGAGTTACTCCTTACTGACACACATATGCAGACTCTGCAGGCGCTACAACACCAGTCAGCAGCTAATACACCGGAAGGGGACAAATATTCTCCATATGTCGGCTGTCATTCGTGGAAGTACATAACTGCATCTAAGCAGAATGTCATATAAACTAAATATTAAGATTTTAAAAAAGGAGAAAACAGCGCATGCCCATTAGGCTGGAGTAGATTCTCAGTCATCCGGGACATTAGGAAAAAGGACATGACGCACAAAGGTTAGACCCAGTGGATGTTTACCACTTTCCAAAAATGTTTGCATTCATGCATTGACCCATAAAGTGTCATCCTGCAACATGTTGCTGGATAAAGGACAGAATTAGTTCCAGACATCGGTTTGCTCTGGTCATTATCTGCGCGATCTGATTATCCTCTTCAAGTGTCGCCTCTTTTAAAGGCACTGACCCAAAACAAGGAGCTCCTGGCTCAGGGTCGGAGATCATTTTTAAAAAAAAATCCAAATGGGGGGAAACCACCGCCATGTTTCAGAGCGCATTCAGGCGGCTGCTGTAGGAGCTGTAGGAAAAGTCATCAGCATTTATCTGACTCCGGGAAGCCCGCTCGGACTGAGAGCCGTCTCCCTGCAGGCTGCAGTTCTTGGCAAGCGTCAGAAAAAGCACAGTTCATAATTCTACAGGAAATATTGCGCTCACTTCCGACTCTCGTCCATCAGGACAGAATAAAATGTCCTGCTAGAATCAGCTGCAGATAGAGGACCCTGGGACTCGTGAAACTTTGTTTTATTTTTTATTATTTTGGTCTTAGTGTGAAAATAATAGCAATAAAAATAAACTCCGATGAAGTCAGACTGTGTTGTGTGTGTTTTTTTTGTTTGTTTTTTTTTACCATTTATTGTCGGCAAATTTGTATCGATGATCGTCTGCAGGAACAACATCCATCAGGAGAATATATTTGGTTTTGGGGTTTAATCCTGTGACCTTCACTTTGAAGCTGGGGAACATTCTCCTGCAAGGGAGAAACCAAACACACAAACAATCAGTGAAGATCTTTTGAAAGTCACCAACTCGGGCTGCTTATTTGGCTGCAAACTATAACAAAATCATAATGAACTGAAACATGGCTTTCACCTTTTTATGGGTCCAACTTGTTCTCTGAACTAAACACAAATATAAGGCATGCAAGCCCGCATGGGACCAGTTGACTTAAATGTAAAAGCCTTTATTTAGTTTGGAGAGGGAACTTATTTTTAGGGCAGGGCGTTTTGTCTGAGAGCAACCATTACATATATTTATATATGTTTTTCACTGTACATGCCAATCCCCCCTCCCCCAACCACACACACACAAATCATACATTTGACATACTACAAAAAGTACAAGAGTTAACCCTTGCACTAAAAAAAAAAAAAATAGAAGGCAAATGATTGACAGGAAGCGACCGGTGTCTCCTCTGGCTCAGTGTGCTGCAGCTGCGTTAAATAATTGATCGGAATCGTTTACAGTAACATCTGTGGGCTGTTTGCCACGAGGCAGACACCAGCGGTCATCATGCATATATGTATGTTCACACTCCGCCTGGGAGCTGACAGCGATACACACAACGTGCTGCTGCACAACACACACCTACAGCAGAGTGTGTGTGTGTGTGTGTGTGTGTGTGTGGGGGGGGGGGCATTATAAAAAGAGCTCGGACGCAGCTGATGAAAGGATCAGCAGTTTATATATTTTAGAGCCGAGATCAGTCTTCTCGTTGTCTCTCGAGGTGATTGGTCGAACGCTGTGTCCAAAAATTTAGGCCACCCAGGCTAAAGTCTGTGCGCTGGGTTTGCAGAGCTTTAAATGGTTCACCAGATGCTTTTCGTACTTGTTTTTACTCCCATGTTTCCCAGCTATCTAACTTAAAAATTCTATAACGTACAGCCTATAAATACAAAAAAACAAAAACAAAACACAAGTGCCATAGAAACGTGAGGACGAACAGTCCAAAAATTGGTTCTTACCGTCCAGCTTTGGTTATAATCATCTCCGTGCCCACCTCGTGAAACTTCATCCATAACTCCCTCTCGTGCAGGTAGACCTTTATTCCCTCCATTCCCTTCAAAATAAAACATTTTACTGCTCGCGGAACTCAAGGCACAGTCCCATGAAATTACACCACTTTGGGCCTGTTTTACGCGTCATCCCTGCGTCTTTAAAGCCTATTGGACTGACTGAAAAGTACAGTTTGGGCATCTTTTTTCTTGTTGATATTAAAACAGTGCAAAAGATGTGAAATAATAACAGGTTTTACGCGCCAGGTAACACGATAAACAGCTTACATCATTTTTAATTTTCAGAGAAATTAAAACAAATTTCAAACCACTTATTTTGCAATAAAGTCTATATGATTTAAAAATACAAAGTTATGATAACTGTTTTATATGAGCAAATAATTTTAAGTAAACCTTTTGCGTATTTCTCCCCCAAAACAGACAATGTGATTTCTAAAAGATTGCAGAAGTTCCATGAAGTTGTTTCACTTCTCAAATTAATTTTTTTGAACTCAGTTTGTCTGAAACAAGAACTTCAGGAGAACAAGAAATAGCCTTTTAAATAAAAAGGATCTAAAAACACTCCCTGGAAATGTAGGTAAAGTACAAATACTCAGCTATGTTTGAATAAATGTTCTAGTTTTTGTTTTTTCTCCCCTTTCCAGTGAGTTTGTGGCCTGCAGGAGTCAGACACTGACCTGCTGAATGTAAGTGGTCTGAGACGACGGAGATTTGCTCGAGGTTCCGTTCTGTTTCTCGGGTTTGCTCTCGTTCTGTAGTTCCCTTGAATCCGAACCAGCCGGGGAGTTTTGGAGCACGAAGGTCTCCTCTTGGTCTGCCATGACCCGCAGCTCCAAACACTGGGCCGACACAGAGGCAGAGTGTGAAACTTTGGCTCGATCTAAACAGAGATGGAGGCTGAATTTTAACACAAAAAATAAAACAGGCAGGAATCAGGAAGGTTTCCTGCAGCTGTGAAACAAACAGACTGTCTCGAAAAACCGTGAATCACAAAAGGAAATAAAAAAATCATTGTATAGTTCCAAAGGTGAAAGAAACCCATCTGACTAATTGAATTGGACTGTTAGTGGGAACTTGACTGCATTAGGACCTTATTTTCAGAGATCATGCTGTACATGATCCCTGGCTTTTAGGAAAAACAAATCACCAATTTTCTGCATATTTTGCTAATTTAAAACACACAAATGTCAGTTTTTTCCACTTGTTTCATGGTGTGAAGTTCAGAGCAAAAGAAAAATGCACATAACGACGGCTCCAGACTATAATTCTCTCCACGGAGCTACCACTTCTGCAACGATGTAAACTGCTATGAATTACAACCAGAGCATCTTACCTAAAAGCCAAAACCCCGTCGTCTATAGGCTGCGATAGGCACAACAGACAAGCACCGTCTCCCCTTTAAACGCTCCAATCAGATAATCCAGGCGGTTTGCACGAAGAAGCTGCTCAGATTCTCCATGAATCCTCCCTGTTTTTTTGTTTTTTTTTTCTCCCAGATTTCCTCCCAAGCAGAGCTGAGATCCTGTCAGAGCCTCTACCAGACGCTGCTCGGCTCCTTTTGGAGCATTTTAACCGACCCTCGAGCCCCCCCTGTCTCTTTGTGAGCCGAGCCCCTGATAGCACTCAGTGCTAAACTGTAGCCGAGTCCCGGTGGAGCAGGTCGGACACCTCCTTCTCCCCTCCTCTCTCTGTCAGTCTCTGCTGCTTTGTCAGCTCCACGGCTCCCTCTCCTCCCTCCGCCGCGCGTCAGCGGCCAAACAACGCCAAGCGGAAACGGAGTCCGGAGACGTCAGGGGAGGGGGAGGAAGGGAGGGGGGCCGGCCCTAGGAGGAGGAGGAGGGGGATGTTGCCTGAACACGAATGGAATTGCATCCCAAAATACTGATTCCTTCCAGGTCCCCACCCCAGGTTTTCTTATTTATCCACTCTAAACCACTCTATAATCCCGGTCTTTAATCCATGTGATGTTTGCAGTGTCACGTGCCATTACGCGCAGTTTTACGCACAGTCTTCTCCTGCTATTCAAATGTTTTAGTCACTCAGTTTAAACTATTTGGGTTTATTAAGAGATATTGTTTGTCAAAATTATGTTTTTTAGGTTAAAAACCGGATATTTGGGCTTTTACTGCGGCCAGATGGCAGAGATTTGTTGAAGCGTTTTGACTCTTTTATGGCTGAATGTGTTTTTATCCCTGACGCAGAACTAAGAAGCCGTTTTCCTAGACATAGTAAAGGCAAAAAAAGACTTCATTTAACTATAACCATTAAAGTGGGGGAAGCCTCTGTATAGGTTTTAGTATTTTACCTGCAGTTTAGAATCTGATAAACAAATCAGAAGTCGCATTAAAAATGTTCCAACTGTTCAGAACCAGTTTTACATAATGCACCACCTGATTCACCTTCTTTTACTTAAACCTGCTGAAAAACGTAACCCAGCCCAAGTTATGTTTCTGATAAAATAAACAGAACACCTAAAACTTTCACAGAATAAAAAGTCTCAACAAAGAAAGTACTGATTGGTTATTATTTGCATTGCGCTCATCAGGTATCTTTTCATTTCATTTTTCTTTACTTTTAACTCACACTTTTCTTGTCTATAAGCGTGAAACAAAACGATGCAGCTGTCTATCCATTTGCTCATTTAATTTTAAGTTTTAAGAAAAAAAAGAAAGACGGACTTTGTGCTTTTCGTGTTTGGAAATAGTGGCAATTTATAAATAACTGCTCTCTGTTTCTTTTTTTAATAGTTTACTCCCATTATTTTGTAGGTTATATCGAAAAAGATGATTCTTGACATAAAACAAACAATGTTTTGTTTACCAACAACTTCCTGCATTAAGAAATACACTGGTTTTAATTCGGGTATTTACTCAAAAACTTTAAAAAACACGAATCATAATCAAATAATAAGAATTAGCTGTGTTAGTTAAACGTTTTCATATAGAGTAGAGATCTTTTACACAGAATCTAATGAAAGGAATCTGGGCATGTTGATTAATGACACACACACACACACACACTGGGAGGCTGTTGATCCTAACATCTCATCTGGTCAAACTTTAATCCTTGATGAAACAAAGATTAATAAAGTTTTACTAAACGAGCAAAACAAATGAGTAAGGACCCGTTTATATGTAAGAATCTCAGAAGTCACGTGTTGAAGCTCAAGGTTCATTTCAAAAAGTTTCCTGAAATTACAAAACAAAACGGAATTTAAGCAAAATGCGTGCATATCTTGCATTAGATGTTATTGTTTTTTTAAATAAATAAACAGATTAATACAGAAAATAACATTAAAATGAAATAAAGAGCACACTGCAAAGTAGTAAATATATAAATAAATGCATCATCTATGTCATGCTTTAGTTGCTGAGAATATAACCCCGGATTTGTTTTTTTTTGTTGCTAAAATTAGAAACTGGAGCTCTGGAACTGATCGAAATCTCAGTCCGTCAAACAAACAAACCAACAATCTCACTGAAACGGGAACAAATAAAACACGTGGAAACCTATTTCCTCTCGAGGTCAAAGTTAAAGCAACAGAAAAAAAAGATGCAACACGAAATCTGTGCTAAACCCGCAGAGCTTGATGAGTCCGTGATAAAACCCAATAACGAGGAAACAAAGTGAACGGCCAAGTTCCCCCTCCACACACATATTTTCACACACACTCACATCTACACACACTCCTTACACAGACAGGAATAAACAAAACAAGCAGGACCAACAGCAAAACTCAAAGGTGATTGCTAATGATTGTAATCCGTTTTTATCAGGAAATAACAATACAGCCATTTTTTTGTTTTGTTTTTTTTTTTAATTAAAAACATCTAAAAATGAACAAACAGCTGTCTGTTTAAAGACACACAGCTCCGCTCATATCAACGAAGAGCTTTTTGTGTTTATTAAATATATTTTTGGTCTAAAACCAGGGGTTGTTGTGTCAGAAGAAGACTGGAAGTCATTAGTGACCGTCAGGTTTTGCGCAGCTGCTGAGTCT
Organism: Kryptolebias marmoratus; assembly: GCF_001649575.2. NCBI lineage: Eukaryota > Metazoa > Chordata > Actinopteri > Cyprinodontiformes > Rivulidae > Kryptolebias > Kryptolebias marmoratus. The sequence continues at coordinate 16,236,208 of NC_051443.1, forward strand.
CGGTATTAGTTTTTCACAAACTCTTTTCATGAAGACATAAGAATTAAAAAGATCTAGAGTTAAAATAAGGCGCGCGGTTTGAAAAAGCAATGGACATGGATTAGATGATTGGATAACAATGGATTTTGTCATTAAATTATGTTTTGCAAATGATATTACAATAAATATATACAGCTTGCCTGAATAAAGTCCAATAACGTTTCCTGAGCTGAATATGTATTTATTTATTTGTTGTTAAGAGGTTTTTCAATCTATTTTATTTATATAAATATTGATTAGTTATGGATTTATATTTTTTAAAGCTCTCTTTATACCAAACGTTTTACCAAAAGTGACACCTCCACATATATGATGTGACTCTGCTTGGCTTTAAGCAGAAATTCTTAAAACAATATCTCAATTATATAAATTTGTTTTCAGCCAAATACTCAGCAGCAAAATTAAAATCCAGGACCACTAAAGTTTGGAGGAACGCCGGGAGGATTTTTAGAGGGAAACAGGTGATAATAACTTGGATCACATTATTTCCTTTTTCCAATTCTTTCTAAAATTAAAAATAGAGCCTCCTGCAGACTGTGTCGGAGTAAAACTGTCTTTAAATATAAACACTGCGCACAAAGAAATATCAGAACTTTACACCAATATACGGGCGCCAGTTTTATTCTGAAATAAGCTGCAAGTCTGCAACATCTATATGAAAACTCATCAACATCATGTCTTTAAATGGCTCTGATCGCGCAGAAAACAAAGCAAAGCAAACAAACAAACAAACAAAAAATCATTCCTGCTGCAGAAACTTACAAACAAATCTGGTGTAAACTTCACGCCAAGGACCGAATAAAGACTTTAATGGGCAATCAGAATTCCTCTTGTTCGTGTTTAGTTTAAACTGATCAAAAACAGCAGAAAAAAAAACAAGGCTGCGTGTTAAAAATAACACCAGCCTTTCTTTGGACAGGAAGTTTCTAGCCAATGGCTAATTTGTAAAAGATCTTGATTGGGCATTTACACTAAAATCAACAATAAAACTCCCCCCCCCCCCACACACACACACACGCCTTGTCTGCACGTGTCCTACCTCCTGGTTGTTCAGTGCAGTTCAGTGTGTGATCTGATGCTCCCTCTTACATTGGAGCTGTTTAAAGTCTGGACTTGAGCAGAAGGGCAGGTGAAAATGCTGCTGTGGCTGACCACTGTGGTGCAGCCAGGACGTGTGCATCAGGGAGAGGAGTTCTGCACCAGAGACCTGCAGCTGTGAGGTTTGTGGCCTGAAAAAGAAGAAGAAAAAAGCCTCCGCAGTTTGGCTGTCAGGAGCCGAGGAGAGAGGGACAACAGAAGGTGCGCAGCTTCTACCTGAACGCGTGACTGCCGCCACAGGATGTTTCATCTCGGATGGAGGGCACATTTCCAAAACCCAAACAGTGAAAGGAGTCATTATCCATCAGCCATCTGTTTGTATATTCAGTTAAAGGTCTGATGTCCGCCGAGGAAACACGTGTGAATGACTGTTTTCTACAGAAGCGCAACAGCTAAACACTGAATGAAATGCGACAAGACAGTTCTGGGTGCGCATTTATGCACTCGTGGCGCATTGTAACACGTTGTGCAAAAGCATAATAATAATAATAATAATAATAATAATAATAATAATAATAATAATAGTAATAATAATAATACCAAAATCAGGTGCATTTTGTGCAGAAACAATTAGTGATTTGACTGAAGCCTGACTGGTGATGAGTTGATCTCAAACTCAGTCACCATCCTCCTCTTTCTTCCTTCTACATTTTTTCGGTTTCTAACCTCCTTCCTAATCCAGCCTGGTTTCACCCTCCATGGCCACACATGGGCCTGTGGTCTGCCACTCGCCCCAACTCTTTTTTAGCTGTCTTGTTATTCCCCCCCTCACCCCCTCACCCGCCCTCCTCACTCTCGACCTCCTGAATGAGTTTACCCTTGTTCCACTAAAGGAGGCAGAGATAAGGTATCGTGGGGGCGTCATGGCAACGCGAGGGCCGCAGTATGGTCACATACAGCGGGGTTCTACTTGAACAACCCGAGGAGTGGCCTCAGTGGTGGCGGTGAGCTTGGGGCTGACACATTTCTGCTAACAATCACATCACACAGAGGGACTCACATTCCAACTTCCTGATCACCTCCCCCTAATACCCCTCCCCCCCCGCTCCATCCTTCAGAGTGTTCCTCCTCCCCCCACAGGACCGGGCTCCGACTCTACTCAGCACTCGGAGAAGATAATGCACAACATTTATTTGCTCTGTTAGAACTAAAATGTTTAAAAAGAAAAGGAACTTGACTGAGCTGCAAGTGCATGTTTGAAATGTTGTAAAATAAAGACATAGAAGTGAAAACTGTTTGTGCACATCTGGATACAGTTCATTCCGACTTCTTACGCAGCTGGATGAAGCGTTTTGTGTACTCTGGTGCCCTCTAGCGTTTATTTCAATACCTTACAAATGATCCGGATTGGGACAACTTTTATAGTTGTGTTAGTGAACACACATTTTTCTAGATCATTTTAACATCTTTAAAATTAAATATTGGAAATATTTTACCTTATTTTAAATAAATATTAAGCTAATTTTCATTGTTTAAAGAGCATCAGTTCACAATCAAAGTCATATCAGGGAGCTATTCAAAAAGCAATCAGATCTAATTCAAACCCAATAAATTTTATCTTTATATTTTTATGGAAATTTATTATTTAAAATACATTAAATAATAAAATAAGAACAAGTAAAAGCTGCTAATCTTCTGAGGCCAATAGATTGTATTAAATCAACCACAAAGATCTGTTTTTAATATTCTTTACTTCTTTGATGACTATTATTTTTATTGCAGAATGTTTTGTTACATAGCCTATTTATCAGTTGGTTAAATCAAATCATTACTGACTGGTAGTACACTTTGCCTTGAAGGAAATGTATTGCAGTAATTTTATTCAAAAACCTACAAAGAGCTAAGTATTTTTTTAATGTTTATAACTGGAAGACAATTTGAACCAATTGATCTCAATGTATATAAAACCCAATTACATGTTTACAATGTAGTATGGGGTCTATATTCACCCTTTTTACCTAAATTGTGGCACAGGACTTTAATAGTTCTGTAAATAAATAAATAAATAAATAACTTTATGACACAATCCATTTATTTTTATTTACCTCTGTAAATAAAGTATATAAATGTAATTATATTTGGACAAAAGGAAATTAAGAGATTGATTTCATATAAAAAGATTTATTTGTGCAAAGTCAAATATAGACAAAAATCTTTTCAAATAAGAAAAGAATGTTGTGTCATTTTGTAAATTTATTTACCTGTGCATTTTTGGTTTAGAGTTTTAGTTATGCCCTAAAAGTATTACTGTTTTTATATCAACTTTTCTACCGCAGTTAACATTTTTATGGGGCTTAAAAAAATAAATGCACATAAATGAAATAAAAAGGAAGAATTTTGAGGGATTCCTGCAGAACATTAAACAAAAATCTTATCAAAACACAGTCCGATCATCTGATGCAGCTGTGGCTGTCAGTGACCTCAGGATCTGAAATACTTAAATCTACACATAAAAAAAAAGAAACTTTCATAACACACACATTTGAGTTTAACATTATTATCACCTGCCACCTACAGAGCTGAGCTAATGAGCATGGGAATGACTCGGTGTGGTCTGTTCCAACCACTGCCACGTTCACAGATCCTGAGGGCCTGTTGGCCATCACGTCTCACTTCAGTCAGGTCAAAGCACATTCAACTCTGACATGTTCAAGTGCACAAATTATGACTGTCAAGCCAAAAAATTATGAATTTGGTGTTTCTGCTGCCTCCTTTCGACTCTTTGATAAATCCAAGAAGGAGTTTGAATCTTGGACACTAAGTCTGAATAAAAACAGAAAACAGAACTGGGTGAAGAGTGACATCAAAACTGGCCCACATATAACGCCTATAAGTGACTTGTATGAAAAACAGGATGATATATTATTATTACGTTCATTTATTTTCCATAAGTGCTTCATCCTGGTGAGGGTCCAACCGAGGGACTGGAGCTTTTCCCAGCTGTTATGAAGCAAGAGGCGATCAGAGGGTGATTTGGATAGAAAAAAAAGTAGTTGTATGATTTGAAATGTTTTTTTCTTTGTTTTAAAATCAATGTCTGAGAAAATCCATAACTTTACACAAATCAATTCAATGCATTGCCACACAAAACAAGTGTTAAAGTGAATAAATCCTTCCACAAAGGCTTTACCCTTTCTATGTGAGAATTTGCAAAAACTGAGTAGAAAGCAGAAACACAGTTAGCCACACAGAACACAAAAGATAGACAAACTGTGGTACAAAGTTTTAAGGAGCTGTCAGAAGGACACTGTAGAGTGCTTCATTTGGTTTTCATCAATCCATCTATCCATTTTCTTTACCCACTTCTCCTTTCCAGGTTGCGAGGAGATGGTGTCTGTCTCCAGCAGTCACTGTGCCAGAGGCTGGGGACACCCTGGACAGGTCACAAGTCCATATTGAGACAAACAACCATTCACGCCCTCACCTAGGGGCAATTTTAGAATTACCAATTAACCCAACATGCATGTTTTTGATCTGTGGGAGGAAACCCACATGAGCACAGGGAGAACATTTAAACTCCACCCAGAAAGGCCCCAGGAAGTGATCCTGCAACCTTCTTGCTGGGAGGCAACAGCTCTGACCACTGCTCCACTGTGTTATGCAGTTAAATATTCATATTGTGTGCAGAAGTGTGTTAAAGTGGTTCAAAGACAGTTTAGAAGGACAACAGTGAGGACTGCAGCATAAAGGTGAGAGGATGAAAATTTAATTGAGATTTTGAAGCAGAAAACAAAAGCAAATGGCTTTAATACAACCCCAGATATACTGGATACATGCCAGAGAAACAAACAATTAAAATTGGCTTAAAGAAAAGTGTTAAAGTTGGATAAAACTGCTGTAGAGTTTCCATCAGTTCGTTTAAAAAGGCGATTTGTTTTTCAAGAGTCTGGACTTTGTTTACGTTTACACTAACCCTTGTAACCACTAGATGGCAGTAATGTACCCAAAAAGCTGTTTGCAAACCCCCAATAAACAATAAAAAATCTAATCCAACTAGGAACATAGGACAAAAAGTAAAGTAAGTCAAATAACTGATAAAAAAAAAAAAAACATTGGGTAAATGAATACATGACATTTGCATAATTCTTCTTTGGTTTAACTCCTGTTTTAGTTTCTCACAGTTTTCCTGCTGTGTAAGTTCACTTCAAGTTTATTTGGATGTAAAGTATGTTTTTCCAGTGTTTATATAGAAGAATTTGCTTCCTTTTAGGCAGTTAAATAACATTCATGTTTGCAGCTAGTTTATACTCCTAAATAATAATAATTTTGTTAATGAAAGCTGTGGTTGACTTGTTCTCTCTCAGAGAGCACAAACAAATGTAGAGTTTTCCTCCTTATTTTCTCTATTGAATATTTTTGTTTCTACTATAACCACAAAATCTTTGTGGAGTCTTCACTACTTCTTCACTATACCCGTGGTCCTCCTCTGTTTCCTCTTTTCTTCCTCTCTGCTTCAGCTTCAGCATCTTTTGTCCATAATATGTTACCTCTTCTCTACACATGTCCAAACCATCTGAACCTTGCCTCTCTGACTTTGTTTCCAAGCCTCTCACTCTGATGTACTCAACACCAGATTTCCCAAACCTATCCACCTTCAACACCTCTTCTCCTTGCAGTTTCAGTGTTACACCTGTCTCCCTTTTATTCACACACATACAGCACATTCCGTCTTTCTTCTACTGACTTTCTCTCTCTTCTCTCTTATGCATAGCTCTGTCTCTCCAGACTCTCTTCCATCTGCTCCCTACTCTCACTGCAGATAATGTTGTACCAAGTAGAATAAAATATTATACAATTTTGGACTTTAACAAAAGATTTTGATGTTTGTTTTGCTGATTCAAAACTGCTTATTGCTGTTCTGTTAATAAATTAAACCTTACAATTCACAGAAAAAAGACAACATGTAAAACGTCGAAACTTAGAGTATTTTATTTATAAGTAGATGTTTTTTTTTTATTTTAATGTCAGGAACATGTTTCATTTTATAGACAAGTTCTTTCGGCTGCTCCCTTCTTTGGGGGTTGCCACAGTAAGCAAAGTCGCACGAATGATTTGGCAATTGTTAGTTTCATTTTTTTTTTTTTTTTAACACCGGAGGCCCTTCCTGCCACAACCTGAGCTCGAACCAGCAACTTCAGGATTACAAGACCGTGGCACTGACCACCGGGCAATATTTTCAGTAGGTGACAGGTCTGGACTACAGGCAGGTCAGTACAACAGACTATGCAGATTATAAAGTGTGTTTGACACTATAATGCTGAAACATGCAGAGCCTGCAGAAAACATCTACACGGTAGATGCTCAGGCTTCACAGATGTGCAAACTACTTGTTTTGTGTGCGGTAATGTTCCCCCATACCGTCACAGATGCTGCCTTTCAGCAAGCTAAATTCAGGAGTTCATGAATTCCAGAAAGTATTTTGTATTTTGATTTCTTACATCCTAGATTGGCCTCAGTCCATCACCAATTTGCTTTGATACAGAGAGAGAGTGGCAGCCTTACTAGATATTGCATTTTTGTTTTTTTTGGTCTTTGCACAGCTGAGTTTTCCTGCATATTTGCAGCTGTGCTGGCAATCTGAGTTTGCAGTGTATGGTTTTCAGAAGGGGTTTCCTCCCTGCACAGTAATCTTCAGTGTGAAGTTGTATTAATTTGTTCTGAACTGTGTAAGCCTATAATTCAGGCCTGCCAGATGGCCTGAAGATCTTAACCCTCTCGTGCACAGAGACCTTTCCTTCAAGGTAACCCGGGCTCTTTTCTGTGCTTGAATTTAAACAGATTCATCAGCACTCACTGAGCAACATTTTATTTTTTTCCTCTGTGATTTTAAAACATCCATGCACTGAGGCAAGCAACAAAACCTTTCGTGGTGAATGAGGTGGAATGTATCTGACTGGCCAAGTCAGTCACATGATCTCGATCCAGCTGAGCTGCATTCCACTTGTTGGATTCCAGACTAAAGACAAAGGGACCCTGCAACAAGCAACACCCTGGAAGATTAACACCTGACAAAATAAAAGAAAACAGCCTGAGGGGTGTTCCATGAGGCCAGTTTAGCGCAGCCAAGTTTTCTGTTCCAATAAAACCTACAATATGATATAATGACTATGAGGGTGGTGTTTATCTTGTTTCCTAAATCAACAACTCTCTTTGTCAAGATCAGAGGGACTTTTCCATGAAAGGTGAAGTTTCACACGTAATTTTGACACTTCTACTGTCCAAAAGGAACAATATACTGTAGATCAGGCCGGCTTCAGTCAAAGGGAACAGATAGTGACTGAAAAGCTGTAAAATATGTAAAACCAAAATCTAACTCTGTACATAAAAGATAACAGGCTGAAAACTTGTGATAAAACTAGGAAGTTGATACAGAATTGCTGTAATTTCTTTAAAACATGAACATCAGAGCCCTAAAATCCCTGATCCATTTCAACCTGCATATTTTGAAGGATATCAGTTTGTAGTCAAATGAAATTGAAATAAGAGTTTTTATGGGATACCACTGAAGGCAAAAGGGTGTCAGTGTATTTTCCCAGTATATGTGTGTGTCTGTGTGTTTGCTTATTTTGCAAAATATGTCATGAACAACGAGAGATTCTAATAAAACTCTCAGAAAGTCTTCTTTGGATGTATATCTACAAAGTAGCTACAGTTTGGTGTGGTAGCAGCTGAGCATCCTCCCCAACACATACTCTGAGCACACCACATTGCATGAGATCTTTGTATAAAACTTTGGCATTAACCGTTGGTATCAATCTGTTCGTCTGTTAGCATAAAATCTGATGAACCACCGGATGGATTTTAATGAAACTCCCAGAAAGTAATCATTAGATGTACATCTACAACTGTTTAACTTTTGGAATCACCCCAGTTCACAGCTAAGCAACCTTAGCAATGACCCAGTCAGTTTTACTGATATTGAGCTAAAACTTTATGTGACAGCTGCTGAGAGTCATTCCCAACATGTATCCTGAATCACATGAAACTGAGCAAATTCTAATTTAAAAGGTTTAACCAAAATGGCTTTAACTTTGTCTGTTTTCATTATAGATGATTTCAGTTTAAAACTCTTCCATGAAAGGCGGGGGGTGATATGTATTTCTCCAAGGATTGTCTGTAAGGCTGCAAATCATTTATAAATACAATGGCCTTTTTGCATCAGCAACTGAACGCATCAGAGCTTAAAGTGATATAAGTTCCTGTTACAACAGGACACCTTCAGTTTATGTGTCTGTGACTGCATGGCTCAGTTTGTGTGTGTCGAGCTGTTCCTTTTAACCAACCACACTGCAGGGGGCAGAGCTGTACTGACCTTAAGAGATCAGTGTTCATATAGAAATAATAACTGTTACTCTTTAGAAACAGTTCTGTTCCTTCAAACATTGAGGTCTTCCTGCCTCATGGGGACACAGCTGTAGATAAATGATGAATGGTATGTTCAAAACAAGCAGAAATCTCTTTGAGAGAGAGAGAGAGAGAAACCCTTTTTCAAAGGCACTCACCTACAGCCAGCACAAATGATATGTGTGTGGCATTGAGGGTGGACTGCTGCCTCACTCACTGGGGGGTCATCATATGCAGATGTATGTGTTTATATTACATTTTGTGGATTTGCTATAAGCAGTGTATGCTTTGAATCGTCTTGCATGTTTACTGGTGTGTGTCTGTCTGTGCTTGTGGTGAGCCAACCTTCTAATCTGCCGAGCTCTGTTTGTATATGAAGTGCTGCTGATGTCTGAGGCTATTAGGTCTGCAAACGGAGACTCGCTTGTCTTCTCCTGTTCCACACAGCTCATTTAAACTTCCATCCAACTGCAGAGATTAAACGTCTTCTCTCAAAGAGGGGTTCTGCGGCTTGACTCGAGCTTCCATTTAAGAAACCTGAATGAGTGAAAAGCATGTAAAGAACCCATTTAGTGGAGGACAATAGGGACCACAGTAGGTTTGCATGTGCAAACAATGCATCATGCCTCACACGACATACAGTACCACACATGTGGCCTGCTTTTTTCCTCATGTCCATCTGGTAATCTACTTTTAGAGTTTGCAGATGGTACGCATGCCATTGCACTGGAAAAATAGTCTCGCTTGTAGTTACATAAAAATCATATTATACTCCTGCTGTTATAATAACTTAATTATTGTAATGTTTATTGAAAATGCTGATTTTGTATCTGGAAATCTGGAGGCTTTTGTGGACTTTCTGCAAATCTAGATGGAGAAATTCTCTCAAAATGAACAAATTTGTTTGGTTTGAGACTTAATCAGTTTTGAGCATTTCATTTTTTTTTTGTTAAACATACATTTTAAAGCAAAAAATAGGGGGCTGGAAATTTCAAGTTATTTAGTTTGAATTACAATCAGTGTTAAGGTTAGTTCAGGTCCACAGTGTTTCAGAGAGACTTACTTGAAGTCAGAATGTCTCCTAATGAGATGAAAACATGCTTATTTGTAAAGACAATGTCTATTTAGGAGTAATATTGTCTTATTACTGTCATAGTGATAACTAAAAAAATATTAGTATTATGTAGAAGTAGTATTATGCTACTCTCAGAGAGATTGCAAGACTGAACTTTCTAAAACTGTTATAAATCAGAGTCATTTCTTTTATTATCAAGTTAAAAAACAACAGTAAAACAAGCTGTTTTTAGGTTAGAAAAACTGATACACTTAAATTTTTTTTATAGTTTAACATGTTTGGTCTTTTGATGCTCCTTGGTAAAATTGGTCTGAATGTTTTTATTTGTTACTATAAGTTTAACCCAAATGCAGAAATTCTCTAATCTCTGAATGGAAGCAAGGAAGAATGATGAAAAGAGGTCAAAGTTCAGGTGTCAGTTGTACTTACTGACGTGGATAAAATTGAGACAAGAGTTGAATATTTATTTTATAATTAAAAAAAACATGCTGTCAGTAAATTGTAAGTTTATGGATGCACCGATATAAGCTGACCCCCCAAAGAACCAAAACTGAGTCAAACTAAAACACCTACAGATGAGAACTTGCACACCTCCATCACTCCCAATGAGCATCTCCCATGTCCTACCAACCGAATAACATAAGGTGGCCTTCAGGTTTAAAAAGCAGTCAGACAAAGAGTCATGGGTGTTATTTTCCCTGCATGAATTTTACCTCAGAGGCTCACACCAGACTTCATATAGAACCTGAAACTGAATATGTTCTCAAATAGACATTCAGAAAAATGCTAATGCTTCCTAAAATAGGTCGCAAAAAGTCTTAGAATAAGACAAGAAAACATTTCACCTCAGTATACAACTAGGTGTTTAAAAAAGCTTAAGTGGTAAAGCAGATAAATAAATATCTACACATCAATAATTGGATGGAATTAAACACTACATGAACTCAATGTAATGTTCTTTTATTTCTTTAGATACTTTTAAAAGTGCTCAACTGAAGCACTCAATTTATCTAAAATCACCTTAGAGAAATCTTTTAGCTCTCCTCAACATGTGCGGCTTTTTAAAGAATCAGACATGGTTTTGTTGCCAAATAACCAGCAAACAACATGGCCCACTAACATTAGCTCAAACTGTCATGTGGTGTGCCGAATGGACCCAAACTTTAGAAGAAAACGACAACAAAAAAGGGCAGAACTCAAGATAAACCTTAAAATGGTTTAAACTCACATATCCAAACGACAAAACGAAGAAGGAACTGACAAAACACAGAGAAAACTAACAGAGGACTATATATACTGGGAGGGTTAATTACTGAATTAAGGACAGCTGAGTAGATTACAGATGAAGCTCAGGTGTGAACGGAGCTGAAAAATGGAGCTATGGAGGAGCTTTATGAGCTTAACAAGAAACCAAACCAAAATACTTAAACTAACCTAAAGATGAAGAGAAAACAAGAGTGAAAATACTTTGATTGTACAGAACTAAAGACAAAACTAAAGAGAAAAACTAAACTTGTGTACAAAATGCATAAGCAGCCCATGAACAGGAGCTGAAAAGTGTAAAAACAGTACAGTATAAAATAAAAGTCAAATTTTTGCAGTGAAGATGTTTGTTGTTTCTTCTTGGAGGGTATATTGGTGCTGTGTTCTCTGTTTTTGTTGCCTGTGAGGACATAGGTAGGTATTTAAAGAATATTTCTTCATCTTTCCAACTTTTACCTTCTCTTCTCACAGTTTTTCCACTTGAAGAAGCACTCTCAGGAGCTGATATTGTCTGAATCTCACTTTTGTCTTTATAATATTCCAGTCTTACCTTTTGGGGAATTTTTGCAGAAGTATCCTATTTGATTTTTTAATTTCCTATTCCTTGAATGACATCGTTAAGAGTGATAATTTGCTGGAAGATTTAATAATTTAGCTCCTGAATCGGAGTCATTCTGCATTATGATGTGGACACAAAATTTTGCACTATCGTGTTCTTTAGCAAGCTGTAACACACCTTCAACAGCTTGAGGGCAGCGCAGGTGACAGGGGAGAAGTGGGGCTGACAATTTCACAGACTGACAAGCAGGCATGTTGGTGAGCTACAAATCCCACACAACAATGTAACTTTATCCTCAGAGGTGATACCTTGAGCTCCTCCTTTTCGCAACATCAATGCCGAGCTAAGTCCTCGAGGGCTTTTTTCTATAAAACAGTCACAATGGTGGCAGTCACGCTTTCATTTCACAACTTCAAGTTTCAGTTTACCCTTCTGTTTATTTTTGGCCAAGTCCATGTTGTATTTGTTTTCTGGCAGCAATTTAACATCACTATAAGCATCTTAAACATATAATTGCTGCTGAAGATGTCACTGACGTCCAAAATGTCTGAAAATTTTTAAGCTTACTGCTCTCCATAAACTCCTTTGCAAGTCACACAAATTAAAGCTCACGCAAAAAAAAACCCAAAAAACAACTAAAATGTATATATGACAGAAGGAACAGAAAAAAGAACTCAGGGAGCTCAAGAGATACCAAGGGCTATGGCAAACCGTTTGTGTGATTATTCAGTAACCTTGAGCTCATTTTCGCCCAATAGTTTGTGTTACTTTACAACTGGTTGGCTTTTTAATTCACGAGGGGAGCGCTGGACCAAACTAGTTGACAACTGTGACCTCCAAACTGGGAGAGTGGCTCCAGGAACAAACTCAGGGATCCCTGTCCAGAAAAGATCTACCAGATAAGAGACTTCATGAAACCCTGAAGGTCTGTGGCTTCTGATAGACTGGAGCTAGGCTAAAGCCTCCCATGGACTTTGGGTCAAACTGACCCGGAGTTACAATGACTGGTCTACCTCTCTCTATCTTTCTCTCTTTTGAGGCTTCAGAAGGGTGAAAGGGCAAATGCCTAAAATAAGAAAATTATTTTACCCCTAATTAAGCTGGTTAAAAACACCTACTGGGTAGTTTTGCTGAGTCAGCATTCATATTATTGTTTTCCTGTCTGTAGTTTATTCTGTACATGTTTTAAACTCTAACAACCATAAGACATTAGGCTAATTTTGTATATCAAACAGTTCAGCTTCTCTTTGAAGTCATACTTGCTTCATTTTTAGCTTTCAGCTACTGTTGTGCTAATTTTTGCTAGTAACCTTTGTTTAGCTAATTTTGGCTTTTATTCTGATTGCTTTAAGTTTAACAGTTCAGTTTCAGCTTCGTCAACAAACTTCTGCAAAAATAATTTGAAGGTTTTAAAGAAAAGAAAAAAATCTAAATATCTCTGGAACCACTCCTGAGCTACTGCTGTTTTTTTTGTGAAGTAATTCTACACTGTCTAATCTCTTTGCAAATTTTACATTACGATATGCAAAAATTAATTAGCATGGAGCAAGCTCTCTGGTTTCTGTTTGTGGCCCAAATAAAATTCAAATCACTGAATTAAACGCAGCTTGTCTGCAGAAAGCAAATATTTTTATTATATTTGCTATTAATATTATATTTGATATTAATATTATATATTAATATCTTTTATTTTTTATTAGTTGTTTAAAGTTTGATTACATTCAAACAATGACTGACACAGAAACAGTGTTGGCTCAGATAACCTGTGTCTGTTCTTTCAGATGTTTGCTCAGGAAGCACAGAAATATTTAATAAGCTTGTAGTCAGTTGGAATACAGCTGCTGTTTTTGAACAAAAGCCAGGCTGTTTAATATGACACTTTAACATAGTTTTATGACTGTTTTGCCTACAGTGGTTTCCCCGCCTTACACTCTGCATCAAAACAGAGGGAACAGAAAGTGCAAGAGGTGGAAAGAAAACAGGTGAATGAAACGCAGCCACTGCTTTTTATCGTTTTCTTTTAGTGCAGAAATTTACGACTCCAAGGTCACATGACCATGCTCCTGTATTTCACTCATTACAGACACCTTATTTTAGTTTTTAAGCGCTGAAGGCGAAAGCATAACAGAAACAAACTGGTCCTTAATTAAAGCAGAACATTTTAAGCGACAACAAAAAATGTTTATGGTGAGATTTTCCCACAAAAACAGACGTTTTCAAAGAACTTTATGTAAATGTCATCACTTATTAAGAGTTTGGTGTCTGTATTACAGTTTAAGTTTTATTAAACCTATTCAGTGTGTCTTTAATAAGTGGAGGCAAGCTGCATGGAGAGTTTTGTCTCCGACCAACCAGGGCTGTAGTAACAGATTTTGAACACTAGAGTGCACTGTGTCCCTGTGGAAGTGCATGCTGCCTTTATTACCATTCAACAGAAAAAGAAAATGCAAGGTTGCATCCATGTGAAAGGAACTTGGATCAATCGTATTGCAACATTTGATCCATTTGGTCAGCTCCTGTATTCTGTAACAAAGTGCTGTTAAGATTTCACATTCTGTCTTTTTCAGTGTAAATATTTCCCACTGTTACACTAAGGTGCTTTGAGAAAAACACAAACATATTCAGTACAGCAGTAAAGCTGTTTTAAAGCTAATAATAAACTAAAAAGCACCATTCAGGAGATTGTTTTGCATATTTAACTGAATGTATAATCACACCTAAGCAGGTGTGATTATACATTCATCTGTCTAATTATTTTAATTAGTTTTTTTCATTTGTAATCCCAACCATAAAAGTTGACAGAACAGTCTGAACGAATGAGAAGGAATCTGTTCTTATCGGGTGTGGTGTGTGCATAACTAGAAGCAAACATGCCGTTCTCTCAGTTTAAACTATCTACAGTGTTATCAGAAACTTACCTTTCCTGTTGGACAACAGCAGAATTAGAATAGGAACAGTTCACCTGGGATCACCATTAAACAAGAGTTTACAGTACAATGACAACCTCAAAGCTGTAATTTTCTGCAAAGACTACAAAACAAAAAGAAAACCCAATCTTATTCCTGATGAAAATGCCTCTCAGCCATCATTTACTGTCAGTTTGTATAAAATGTATTAAACAGATATTAACTTAAGTCAAAAGTTTAGTCTCTTTAACAGTTTTACAAGCTATTTATGTGTATCATCAACCTGGTTGATTCAAATCAAACAAAGAACCACATTAACATTATGTGAATTGTAAATTCTGTATAATTCATGGGGATTTATTATTTCTATTAGGTTAAGAGGATTTTAATAAAAGTTGAAGAAAAGGGAAACAAAGCTTTGCTGGAAGACATTTTTTTTCTCCTAAAACACTAGACATATTAAAGCAGACAAAACACCAACTCATCAAACGTGTGTTATAATCCTTGAAAATATGTTTAACATGTGACAAGAGGAAAAGTGACTAATGTCTTAGAATTTCTTACAATGTCAACTCTACATCTCAAATTAAATTTAATGTTGAGTTATTAGAAAATGTAACTTTTTCTGATCAACATCGAGCTTCACACCATTCAAATAGTTTTTCTTCTAGTTTTTTAATAATAAAACATTTTTATCTGTAAAACACTCATGCAGTATTTTACAGATAATTGATAATTATTAAATTAGTCTTCTAGATCATTTAAGTTGCATTTTAAACAGTTTTAAATATCTTGCTTTATTGAGCTAAATCCCTTCTTATTTGTGTAAAGATGTCTCCTTTTAGTTACATATTACTTTTTTATCATTACCATTGTGTGCTTTTTGTTGCATAAATTTTTAAATAAACATTTTTTTTTTTAAATTTAAACTTAAACTCAACATGTGCATGCAGCCATTTCATTGCAGGGGACCGGATCGGTTGTTTAGACACTCAGTGACACCGAGGTAACTGGATTTAGGTTAGTAAAACATCAATTAACTGTGTGAACCATCTGAGTATAATGTTACAGAAATTTGCAGCTTACATAGATATAAGATAACATGTTGCTATATTACAGATTTTTTTTTTCACATGAGTGACAGGAAGGCGTTTAGAATGGAAACAAATGCGGTGATTAATTTTAGTTGTTATAATGTTCTGCCACTAGATGGCGCAGCTGGCCGCTGCCAGTAAAAACAACAGGACTGACTGGAGGACCACCCAACAATAAATGATTATTGTTTGGAGAGAGGGCAATGGTCAGTCCAGGAAAAGCTGCCTACAACAAGAGCTGTTATCGTTAGGAGTAAAAGTTTTCATGTCGATGATTTAAAATGATATTTCAGACATTTTGAAGTGGGTTTCTGTGTGATCTGTTAATATCTTTCCTGTTGAACGAGCATAGTTTGACTCTGACAGGACTGACAAGCTAATGGCTAGTCGGAGCACAGCTAAGACCAAAGGACTGCTGCAGTTTTAAAATGGCTCCACTGTCAAACATTTCAAAGTGCTTTATGTGAATGCTACTTTATAAACCTTTAGACTGCTGTCGGTTTTACATCACACAGTTGTTCTGACAGAAAGATTATAATATTTCTGCTAAAATGTCACAGGATACACTGGAAATGTTACAACTAGCTGCTGCTAGCTGTATTTGTGCTTGCAATTAACCACAGGGTTTTAAATAATCATGTATTGTGAAACTGACATCAATGTAAAAAAATAAAAGTATAAAACACTTTGAAAGTGTTTGAGTTGAAGTTGTTTTAAGATGGCAGACATTCCCTTTGGTCTTGGCCCTGATCAGACTAGCCGTTAGCTCGTCGATCCGGTCAGATTTAAACTTTGTTTCTCCAAACTGAAGCTGTTCAGAGAGCTATCTACAACAGGTAAAACATTAACTGTTCGAAACCTTTCTCATTTCAAAAGATCTGAACTGTCACTTTAACGCTTAGTGAGTCAGATCTTCTCACTGCTGTCAGTTTTGATATACACAATATTTTTTTTTACAGAAATATGATATTCCTGCTGAAGGTCACATCAGGATGCACCAGAAGTGCTACAGCTTGCTGCTTTTGCTGCTATTTGTTTTGCAAACCATAAACCATAAAGTTCTATGTAAATCACTGAATACTGTGGAGCTGACAGTGCTGTACAGGTTTCTAAAACAACGTTTGTGTGAACCTCTATGAAACATTCAAGCTCAGAGTTGTTCTAAAATGGCAGCAGTCCACCTTGGCCTTCGGACTAGCAGTTAAGGCGGTATCACACCGAGCTGTGACTGTTGAGACGAGCTGGCAGGACAAACTTGTGGGAAAGTTGAGCGACAATATGCAAATTTTCAGTTGTGGCCTCACCGAATTCTGACTGTGACCGAACAACCAGCGAGCCGCGAGGCTGTGTTTTGTTCTGTGGGGCCAGTTTTTCAGCATCACCGCCCAGTTTCATGTGCACAGCTCACATTCTTGGCCATGCACATTATTTTCTTTCCCAAAATGTTCCCCTCCTCGGCTAGGTTTGTCCACACCTTGGCACTTGCCACCATGTTTATGATTTTATCCTTTTTTCTTTTTTTTTTTAAAATAATCATTTTTTCAATAATTATTATTTATCATATCATATCATATCATAGACCTGGACATTTGCTTTGGATGTGTTCTGTCAGAACAGAACTCCAGACACTGCAACTATTTCGAGAGAAATTTCATCACAGTTTTTCTGAACATGTTCAAAATACAAGCCACAGGACCGCGCGCTTCTGCAACTCACGCAAAGAAATTAGGAAACCACAGAGAATGTTGCAAAACATTGTGGAGACTCTCTATTGAAAGCCAGTCACTAACTAGTCCAGGTCCAGTCAGATACCGCCTTTAGATCATCAGTCCTGTTGGACTTAAATTCCAACTCTCTAAACTGAGGCAGTTCAACAAACTATCTACAACAGGTAAGATATTAACTGATAACATCCCCACAGAAACCCACTTTAAAATATCTGAACTACCCTTTTATTTTTCAGAGGTTGGAGGAGATTCAGCTCATTGAGGCATTACATATTTTACACAGACCTTCTCTATGTGTAGCCCTCTTTAATATGTAACTAGGGATTATTAGTTTGTAAAAAAAAACAACAAAGTCTTAAAATTGGGGCAACTTTAACGGATTATTTCAGAAGATTTCATAAAGCCGCGTCATCCTCAAATATCGTGATGATTTCTGACATTACCACCTGTGGTCTAAAGTCCCGGATCAGGCTAATAAACACATAGAGATGACAAGCAGCCGAACTGACTTTAATTACGTCTTAGTGGGGCATTTCTGTTCGGAGCGAAATTAATTTCGCAGTTCTACATCAGACATTAATTGCCGGACATAATAGAAGTCACAAACATCCTTATCATCCGATCCCTGCTGCGGTGGGAGGGGGGCTCCTCTGTGCAGGGAGGCTGGTAACAACCCGGCTGCTGCTGCGGC
This sequence comes from Kryptolebias marmoratus, assembly GCF_001649575.2. NCBI lineage: Eukaryota > Metazoa > Chordata > Actinopteri > Cyprinodontiformes > Rivulidae > Kryptolebias > Kryptolebias marmoratus. Next base: position 16,254,004 of record NC_051443.1, read on the forward strand.
CGCTTGGGGGCGTCCCGTCCAGGTAAGATTACAGACGCGTCGTCGCCTTCCGTGCAATAAAAATGGAAGATATGCTCGTGGAAGGCGCCAGGTGAGCAATAAGACGGACTCATTGAGACAGTTTGTATCATGTTTACACCTATTCACCAGCGCCAGGCTCGCTACACATTAACCAGACGATATACAAATAAAGATATGGCGTTGATAAACTCCTGACTCGAGGTGCAATAATAAAGGGAGAGTAATCATGTCTCTTTTTTTTCCCCTCCCTCCACTCTTGTCTCAAAGTAACACTTCTGCGGTGGACTAACTATAGGATGTCAGCGGTGTCATATTCATGTGAGGCCTGTTTATGCGGTCTCTTTGCAGCAAAAGCGTTGGAACCCATATTTTCACATGTTGAAAAGAGAAAAGAATAAAAGCAGTTTTCGACTTGCATTAAATGTATTTTTTTACACAAAACGTCTAGAGGTTGCATATTTAATTTTCTAGAATGCCATTTTGAGTTTACACACCTCATTTGCTCTAATCATAAACCGAATATTGGCAATCTATATATATATATTATTGTTTTATTTGAAGGGTTAGGAACTATATCTCAAAGCTATCCTCACAAGGTTAAATGTTATTTTAGCTCCTCGTGTATCACGTATTTATGTCGTTGTTGAATAAAAATTTCCACAACAGGCTTTTTTAAAATCTTCCCAAATTATAAGACCAAACATGGCAGCGTTTACGCCCGACTTGTGCAAAAACCTTTCTTTTAATTCCTAAGTTAGACGACTTCTTGTGTATTTTTACCCCCCTAGCTTCGGCCGGCTTCATAGAGCGATGCGCACACCGACAAACAGCATTTCAATGTTTTTATTGAAACTTTCAAAAACACAATGTCAATGTTGTAAACTAGACAAAACTCCAATACAACATAAAACCCACAGACAACTTAAGTAACACGACCAAAAATAAAGAGAAAGAGAAAGAGAGAGAGAGAGAGAAAAAACCCTTCATATTTTTTTTGAGAATGCGGCACTTTTTACGATCAAGTTCGCAATTTGAAAACAGGGAGAAAAATAAAAATCCACTTTGTCACACTTCAACAACACGTCTCAAAAATAATTAAAAAAAGTTGTTTTTCTGTCTTTCTTTTCTTTTTTTTTCTTTTTTTTTACTTTTTCCAGCCATGGGTGCAGTGCGTCGTCGCCTTTTTCATTGAAACAGTAGCACTTCACACACAAGGACGAGTGAAAATACAATGGCACCATGAGTGTGAATAACTGCGGGATATTTGGGAATTAAAAGGATAGAGTCCATATTTTAAAGGGAATATAAATGCAGATGGCAAAAAAAGCTTAATAGTCCACAAACTATTTTTACATAGGTATATCGAGAATAAATTAAGAACAAATCTCTAGAAACAAACTACTCCGTCGTATTTACACGCAATAACAATATCAAATAATTACATAAATATTTTTATATATCCTTATTTACATCAATCAATACTACCTTCCATAGTTTTCAATATTTACTTTTAATTTCTGCTTCCCTTTTGGCCTAAAATCCCACTAACTTTGCGCCTCAGATTCCCTCCCGGAGCACCAGCCATTGTTTTTTTTTGTTTGCTTTTTTGTTTCCAAATAACAAGAAAAACTAATTTTTTAAAACTGAAAACCTAATTTAGAAAAGAATAAAATGAGTAATTTATTTCTCTATATTTTAAGTTTTACATTTTAGTGTTAACAAAAAAAGAAACATTGGATTTTTAGTTTTTTTTAAAGGCCATGCAACAATTGAACAATCGGTTAATTCGTAGCAACAACAAAATACAGCAGTCTTTGAAAGGTAGGTCAAACCAGAGCGAATTCAGGTGAGTCCAATTCGATTCAGAGTGCATCTTTTTTTATTTAAGCTTTTCTTTAGGTTTGCTTCTCCTCGTGTTCAACAACAGGAGACATCAGGACACAGCAGCAACTTTTCTGAAATCTGTGTAGAAGTCACACCCATGCCAGCGGTTCAGTTTCAATACTTGTACGGTATTCAAATGACAGAGGAGGAAAAAAAAGGTTTGTTTAATTTAAAAAAAAGGAGAAAAGAAAGGTAAAAAGATGTGAGTTAAACAAAGTGCATTTCAGAAACTAAAAAGTTCACGTTTTTAGCTTTTATTTTAATAATAATAATAATAAAAAACCTGCATGATTCTGTCAGCGCGTCCTCCTCTTACCAAAGTCTTCATCACGTTAAATGACAGCAACAACAGAGCAGATCTGCTGCTCTCACTAAGGGGAGCCGCTCCTCGGCCTGTCCTGGTTCGAGTCCAGCCCACTGACAAGGCGCTGGATGCTCTGCAGCTCGTTGGCCGAGTCCTTCTCCGCGCAAGTCTTGGGGGACGCGGACACGGAGCCCGACGAGATGGCGGACGAGTGGCTGGTCACCTCCGAGGTGGAGTCCAGGGTGACGGCGGACACGGGGCTGGCCGGGACCAGGCCGTCCGCCTTCAGCTCCCCGCCGCCGGCCATGGAGGGCACGGCGGTGGTGAGCAGGGTGCTGTCCGGTACCGTCATGGGGAGGGAGTACGGGCTGTACCTGAGTCGGGGGCGCACTGCGTTCAGGAAGGGGTGTCGGTGCACCGAGGAGGAGGCGGCCGCGGCTGCTGCCATGTAGGTGTAGGGATAAGGGAACAAACTGCCAAACGGAGACATGGCGATGCCCTGTGGAGGAACACAGAAACCGAGTCAGCTCTGTGCGCTAAAACGCACCCAAACTGGAATAATCCGGAGGAAAACACACCAACTGTTGCCTTTAAAGTAGTCATAACGCTTCAAAGGGATAGGATATATAGTTTTAAATATACTTTTCTCTAAGTGGTTTTTATTGTTTTCACAAATCTGGTCCAAGCAAACCCCCCCTGCAGCAAACGATTTGCCACCTACCAGATAAACAAACAACTCTTGCTGCTTGCTCAAGAATTTGTAATGCAAATACTGATCCCTGATCCCTGTTGCTGCCATCAAACGAGAGAAGCTGCAGCTATAACACTTGTTTCGACAAGAGTTGGGGGGGGGGGGGAAGACACATTTATTGCCCTTTAAAACATACTTTCGTATACCCTTCTCTAAGCCACCGAAGTATTTTAATACACTAAGCTCTACAAGACGAACTTAATGAGCACATAACACTTCAAGCTGTTGTGTTTCTCTAACTTAGGCCTTTCTAAAACAAATTATTGCAAGACTTGCAAAGAAAAAGCCAGACAAAGCTGGTTTCTAAGAATCAGATCAAGTTTAAATTTGCTCCGCGTTGCAACTTATTTCAACCAAACGCAAAAAGAGCGCGAGCAAACGTCACCTCATGAACTTTACGTCTGATATATAAGGTCAGAACATACGTTTCTCTCTCTGCAGTGCCATTACAGTACGTGCTTTAGGGGAGCTCCAAACAGGCCTCGCCAAAAGAAAGCAGGTTTTACCTGTGATGCCAAGACATGTTGCTGCAGATGAAACGGAAGGCCCGGCGCCCCCGTCAGGCTCTGCGGAGGGGATGCCATGCTGCTCGTGTCCATGGTGCTCACCCCTCCCGAGGACACCGCTGCCAGCAGGGGTCCCATGCCCGCGGCCATGTTGGAGAACGCGCCCCCCATGTTGAACTGACCCGGGTGCAACAGAAACGGGTGCGCGCTCCCGAGGTGATTGAAAAACTGCTGTCCCGTTAGGCCCGGCGGAAACCCAAAGTTATGCAAGTGGTTGTGGCCCATGTGCGCGCTGTCAGTCTGAACAGTCAAAGGCAGGAAGCCGTCCTTGCTTATAGACCTGCTACATTCGTCCGTCTTGGACTGGTCCAGGCTCGGGCTCTTCAGGTCTTCCCCGGAGCGCGTGGTGCTGGAGATGACGGTGATGGGACTCTGCCGCGAGTCCGCCTGGCTTTTCTCAGTCCTCGGGCCGCCGTCGCGCATCCTGCCGGCGGAGTCATTGCAGCTGAAGGAATGGCCCTTAGCCGGGCTGGCCTCGTGGTTCTTCCCGTCCCCTGTGGTGGTGGAGATCTTGCTGGAGTCCGGACCGTCTTTGTTGTGTCCATCTTTGCTCTCGTCGTCGCTGTCCTCGTCGCTGTCGCAGAAATCTATGAGGAGGAGGAGGAGGAGGAGGAGGAAGAGTATCAGTTCTGCACACTGGTGACCCTCAGAGGGGGTGGGGGGATAAATAAATGCGCACAATGAATGCACACTGGTGACCAATATGAAGCACTGCTGACCCATATGAAGCACTAAGTGAGTTAAACATTGATTATTTCCAAGAACACTAAAAAGCCGTTTTAATGTATTTTCGCAAATTGCTCTAAAACCATTAGAAGCGCTCTGATATCATGTCAAAACTGATTAGTGTCATCAGTTACTGGGAATATATATATTTCCACCATGTTTATTGCTCATTTTAATTAGAGAGGCGCTGAAGAGAGAAAAACCCTCAATTTTCTAAGCTTAAAAAGGCCCAAATCACAAAGTTTTTCTGCTTTGTAAACACTACATAACGTCCCATTATGCTAATTTTATGACTTGTGATGAAAGCTGTGACTAACGGTGGGGTCTGCCGCTCTCTCTCTATATACCTTTCAGGTGTGGGGGGCCCACTGTGGACACGGCGGGGGAGGAGGCCTGGCCGAAGCACTTAAAGGAGGCCTGCTCGCCGGAGGAGTCGTCTGAAGCGCCGTTTTCCTTCTTCTGCTGCTCCTCGTAGGAGCGCATGGATTGCAGAGCCAGCTGTTTCCTGAGGAACACATGTGTCCAGGTTATTATAGGTGGCAGGCAAAGAACTCAGGCCAGAAACAACGTCAGCACCACGACAAAAGACACGGAAACTTATTTTTAGGCGATGCTTGTATGAATTAGTGTATTTAAATCGAAAGTGGGACAAAACGGACTCCCTGGGGGGTTAATGTGGAAATTTAGGCTCAGGTTTAATCCAGCATGATCACCCTTAGTCTCTATGTAAAAGATCTTAAGTTCTCCCCCCTTTTCTAACCAGAACATATTTCCTCTCTGGCTTACCTCTTTTCCCGTCTCCCATTGCCGGTATCACGGAATCCTTTGGCAAAAGGGTTATGGTCGATTTTTAACTGTGTTATCTGAAAAAAAAAGAAAAGTAAGATTGTAAAATAAATCTCTAAAATACGTCAATGTTTACATAATTTAATTTATGTTCCTTCACAGGCAAGAATGACGCAGGAAATATATTGATTAGGTTAAACAAAACAACAAAAATGCGCAAAAATGCGCAAAACGCACCAACCAACAGGCTCCCTGTGCACTCTTCCCCACTGTAACTTTTCACAAACGTTCTCTCGCAACTACCGCAAACATGAGCTGATAATTAAATCAAAGTGTTAAAATATCATTACATTATTATTTTTCTTCTTAAAGTGCTCATTCTGAATATTTTTTTATTTTATTTTTGAGGATAAAATGTTTCCAAAAAATGCTCCTCCCTTCTTCCCCCCCCATTTCTCCCTTTAACCTCACAGCTCTCCCTTTTTTCCCCCTAATTTTTTTTCCAACCCCCAGCCCCTTTAGTTGCACACACACACACACGCACACACAAACGTACACACATACACACAAAGACATCGAGAAGGGGTCTGAGTCTGTGCCAAATCCTTTCCACGTGATTGAATAAATGAAAGATAACCTGTATAACATTCCTCAGAATTATGACTTTTCGTTTTCCTACCACAAGCACTGGCAACATCATCACCCTCCCCACCGAAACACACACACACTCTGTCTCACACACACCACCAGCAGCAGCACCACTCAAACAAATACGGCGTCTTTCATATTTTATGACAACAAAATGGTGCTGCAGCATGAAAGAAAACGCGTTTGACAAGGGAAATGGACACTAACACACACATATGCACACACACACACACACGGGTCAAATTTCCAGGAAATAAAACAGATCTAAAACCCCCTTGCCCTTTGAGCAATAATTGCGCTCACCTTGTCGTTTTGATAGGCAGTCACTGCGATGAAGTCCGTTTCAGGGAAAACATACGTCCTGAAGGTGCTGTACGGCAGTTTGAGGATATCATTCGCCCTCACGATGTGAAACCGGGGCTGATATTTGTGCATCGAGTTAAGAATGGTCTGCAACACACACACGCGCGCACACACACACACACACATCCGCAAAAAAGCTAAATTAGAACTAAAAGTAATAACCAAAAAATAAGAAAATTAGAATTTTATTTGCATTCCTCATTCTGTCAAAGTGTGAGCATTAGCTTGGAAATTATTTAGCAAAAAACATGACAGAATAAATCTGCACTGGCTTCTGTTAAGCTCATAACTAAAAATGCAATTATGGGATTAGAACATATGCCAGCGTAATGACATTTTCGAATTGTAGTTTTTGTAATTAAAACAAAATTGAAAGCACAGCTTATGTGTTGGGCGATTAAAACACACAATTAAAACACAATTTTGATTGAGATTGAAAGTTGATAAATAGGAAAATGGACATACATTACTGGAACTTACAAATCCATGCTTGTCGGAGATGTTGTTTGTCAGCTTGAGTTTGTGGAAATTGACGACCTTTGACATCCACTGCTCTCCGGTCGCGGGACTGTCCGGGTGAATGTACATCCTCTTTGGCATTTCGGGGTCGGCCTTTCCCGCCACCATCCAGCGGGAGTTGTGAAACTTGTACCTGCAGTCGTCGGCTGCAACTATATCCATCAGGAGAATGTACTTGGCCTTTTTGTCCAGACCCGTGCACCTCACTTTGAACGGAGGGAACATCCGCCTGGAGATTCAATTAAAAAACAAAAGAAAACGGGAAAACACAGAGATTTAGGTAAACTATCCACTCATAGGATAAGGCATTCATTTAGCACGCTTCATTTGAGCAAATTTCACATGTGCTATTAGTTAATTTTTTTTTAATATGCTAAAAAGTCTGCTGAACGTGCGTTAAAAGTCCAAATAAATCCATTCTTTCTTCACAAGCCACCTCAAACAGCGTGCTACAGGAATGCTGTTTTGATTTTTATTGCCTTTGAAGGCTCTCTCTCTCACACACACACACACCCACACACACACACGCATCTCCACATTCTGTCACAGCCACGATGACGACAACGATATGAGCTTGAAGCACAAAAAGTTAACTTTAAACATATTAAGTTCTGATAAAATGTGTAAGAAGGAGATACATTCCGCCATTTTTTGCTGCTCAATCTCTAAAATTTAAGGCTATGGTAAGAGTGGGTTTTATTTTCATTATTATATTTGTCAAAATTAAAGAGATATTTGAAGGGCTGACCACAGACTGCTCACTTAAAAAAGATGCTGGTTATGAGCACAACAAAATGTCACACTTCATTCATAAATTCAGTCCCTTTTTATCTCCTGGTAATCAGCATAAAATAGCTTTAAGAGACTTGACGGTTTGGGTTGGGCTTTAATTTTTTAGTGTGCTACGAAGAGCACATGTGGATACAATTTGAGAGGCATTTCTGTGAGTTAAATTGTTACAAGTTAGACTCGTAGGAAGATTAAAATAGTTACAGATCTATAAAAACAGCGTGGCTAAAACGATTCTTCAACCACGAGTGTATGTAAATGACTTTTATTGGAATGCTTAAAAAAATAATTCACCTTCCGGATTTTGTAATCACCATCTCCGTGCCCTTCTTGTGGAAGAGTTCCCAAAGCTCCTTGGCTTCCAGGTGAACTTTGGGGTCGTCCTCCACCTCCTCCTCGGGCTCCAGAGTCTTTAGAGGCCTGAGGTGGGCGGCCGCAGCCTGGTGTCCCAGCGAGGAGAAGTGCAGGCCGGTGTCGGTGGCTCCCATCAGCTGGTCCATGATCGGCTTCCCCAGGGCGCCCGGCAGAGACAAGGAGCCGCTGGGCGGGAGAGCCAGGGCCGGGAAAAAAGGGGGCTGGTGACCCAGCATTGCACTCATGGCAAATTCCGGACCCCGGTGAGGTATAAACGGATGATATGCCATACTTGATCCTTGTATGACTGGATCTCTCATCAGGAAGTTCATCCAAGTGCAGGCAGCAAATACAGACGACTGGGTGGATTTCAAAAACAAAACACAACAAAACAAAATAGCAACACTGGACTCTGTGTACGAGAGCAACAAGTTGAGTCAAAATTTAAAAAAACAAGAAAGAAAGAAAAAGAAAATCAGAACTCCTCCTTCAGCACGGCAGCAACCGACATCCAGTATTTTTCGCGACTTGTGGGCAGATCTCTGCAGTCCTGCGTGGAGTTTCCATCAAAAGTCTGAGGAGTAAAATGTAAAAATGACCTCCATTAATCTTCAGGAGCGCCGCGACGCCGACTTTCCCTCGGAGGCTTGACGCGCATCGGACACCTTTTCTGTTTTGTCGCCGCGCGTTCGGACATGAGTCGAATTAAACCACCAGGGCTGAGTTATCTCATTGACCGCGGCGCATTCTTTCTCCTCTGCTGCTGTTTACAATATCGGCATTCCTGTTAAAATGGGTTCCCTCTTATTGGCTTCAGTCCTGCGCGGCGAAGGGCGACGTGTTGAAATATTTGGATAGCGCCGAATAATCCCCCCTTTCTCTGCCTTTACTTGCTCCGGACATGCAGCCCTCTCTCTTTCTCACACACACACACGCGCGCACACACACTTCATTCCTTCTTCTCCTCCTCCTCTCCCTTTCGGGCGCACACACACATTTCAGAGGAGTACACAGCAAAAGGAGTCCGCTGACGGCCAGGGCGCAGAGAGCGAGAGAGAGAGAGAGAAAGAGGGAAAGAGAAAGAGAAAGAGAGAGAGAGGCGGTAAGGTCCCAGCTCCGTGATTTTCCTAGCGCCTCTGTGGCCCACGGGGCTTCATGCAGTGTGGATGTGTTGCGCGTCGCGAGCTGCAGCGCTCCGTTTGATTGGCTCTTTGACGCTTTCAGACCAATTGTGTGGCGGCGTAGGCGTGGTTCCGACAGGTCGGGTGGAGGGGGACAGACTTCAGACTTATAAAAAGGTGTTTGGGGGAACTCAAAAGGGCTTTTTGCCGTGAAACGCCGCCGTCCCCGCCTCGGTCGGCGTGTTGTGTGTGTGAATATGTCAACATCGTTCCAGAAAAGTTGCG
>NC_051443.1:16263220-16269030 GCF_001649575.2 Kryptolebias marmoratus
ACTCCCAACCAGCCCTGTGCTTTTTAATCAAAACAATTTTGGCTCTACTGTTTTCATATTTTCTGATTCAACATCGCACTACTTAGAACCCAAATCATTTTAAGAGCGCAGAAAGCATCATATTTTCTCCTCTTAAAATCAAAGCTGAGAAACATATTCGGGGATGACGAGCGCGCGCTTCGCGATGAGTTCCTAAAATGTTTAATAGAACATTATTGGCGCACCTGAAACCTCTAGAAATGTGTTTGTGGGTGATCAAATAGTGTTTGGATTTATTTTTTTAAATCCCATGACGCGCGTTTAATGTTCTCACTAGTATCATTTTAGTTATTAAGGTTTTTTCAAAAAATAAATTAAGATACCTGTTGAGGAAGTACGTGTTAGGAAACCTATTAGTTTGAAGTTATTTATTTATCTGATTTGTTAAAATTTTAAGTATTTTCGTTTGGACTAGACATTAGATTCAAGTTGCTCTAACGCGCAAAAAATGTTCAGTGAGGATTTGTTTAATCTGCTATTTTATAAAAATGTTTACATTTTAAATCAACCCATTTGTTGTTAAATTCAGCTCGTTTTCCCGACACAACTGTCACCGGGGGACAGTTCCAGTCTCTGTGTGTTTTTGGCCGTTCTTATATGCACCAATTTTTCATTTTATTTTTTCCTCCTCTCTTTTTTGGATCTGTGTTATGAACCGGACTTCAGCTGTCATATTTTGTTTTTCATCCCCTGTAATATCCAATCTCGTGATGATCTGGGCTACAGTAAGTCGTTTTTTTATTATTGCCATGGATATGGGGAAAGCGGATCAAAGAAGACCGTAGCTCATTTTAAGATGCCTGATTGCAGAGCGTCTAGACAAAAGTCACGCTAGTTTTCCTCTGAAATTCAGTTCTACAGCAAATTCACAAGTAAACTAGAGCGCAGTGTCCAGCCAGCCAGCCAGCGTGGATAAACAATGACCACTAGCTCTCCAAGAGCATGGATCTCAGAGTCCTCAGAGGGAGAGGGAGTTATTGTTGGAGGGACGCAGAGGAGATTCTTGCAAAAAGAAGCAGCATATATGCAATCACAAGGGCTTGCTCCTTGCTGTATTTTTGTATCCCTCTCTGCAACTTGGCCATGATCTTCTCATGTTTGCACTGTTTAAAGGTGTGATGAACTTGTTGCACATAAAACATTATGGAAAAGTTTATCGCTTTGAAATTCAGGGCAAGAACATGTCAGTTAAAGCCTCAGGGCTGATTTTGGGCGGTGATGGAAACGCAACGTGCTGATGTCAGGACTGCTCATAGCACGTATGAGGAAGAGTTCACAGCAGTCACGTTATGCAGGTTCTGTCCATTAATGCTCAGTTATTTGGAGTCAGATGCCTCCTTCAGCTTATAGTTGGGACTTGTCGAGGAAATTAACCCCTCTTGGATGTGTATCTATGTGTGTAAGATGGAATCCACTGCGAGTACATACAGTGGCGTGGCAGGGGTATTGTGCATGTGTGTGTTATTGATTTGCTACAGAATACAGATGCAACACTGCTGAGAACCTGCAGCAGCACCATACCTAATGAAAACTCTGCCAGAGCTCCAGCCTTTAAACTACACCAACTTCAGGTTAAGCTTTCTGCCATTGCATCATTGTCTTAGTGTGAGCGGGGTCAGGTCTGTGTCACATACCGATGTTTCTTCTTCTTCTTCTTTAAACACTCAGCCCCATTAGAAGCACATTTCAATTTAGTGGAAGGTGTCATCAAATAGGAAGCAATGTTGACACTATGGCAGCCTCTCAGGCTCTTGTGGCCAAAGCTGGCTTCATTAGCTAAGCAAGTAGAGGATGGTCAATACACTATATAAACTTTTACAGGGTTAGGGCTCCCAGGGACTTGGAGGGGCTATAAAAAGGTCTGAGCTGACACTGCTGATTGATGAAGCCAACTTTGTCAGCGCTTCTCTTTTGCACATCTACTCAGATCATGCAGATCAAAATCAGACGGGCTAGTGGTTTTGACTAGGCAGCCTCTAAAAATTTTCACCTTCATGTGTATGGGTGATTTCTTGAAAGAACAGGAAAACGGCTTTGGTTTGAAATCAGCCTTTACGTGGTAAAGATTCGTGCAGCGTCTGCATGAATTACTCTTGGTGTATACTTTTGTTTCAAACCTTCCTTTTCACTCCTATTCACCTTTTTTTTTGCTGACCTAATCTGCATAAAAGTCTTTGGTTGTGTGACTTTCATGCCCTGACTGCACACAACAGCCACACTGTGTAGGTTCATTAAGCAACGCTTCAAAGACATTCCTGGAATTGATCATGGAGCTGCAAGTGATGTAATGTATGCTGTCCTGTTTATTTGCAGATTGTTAATGATAAGCAAGGACAGACTTGGTGGCACCGCTTCTGAATGGCGGAGATTGTCTGGTGAGACTCATCAGCCCTAACGTGACTTGATAGGGAAAGGAAACATCACCAGATTAGTATATTCATTGAGTGTAATGAGTCCAAACTTCCTTATGTGCATCCCAACATGAAGCACAGGGGGTTGGAGGTTGGAGGGTGGGTGGGGGGATGTCCAATTGACAACATAATGACTTTCTGAATGCAAACCATTTTACCTTTAGGATGGAGGCTGGGCTATGGGATTGATCTACTGAGGCAATATTGCTCCAAAAGCATGCATACTGTAAATTGCACTTTGCAGAATCACACATGTTTTTGTCAATTGCCTTGAGGAGTGATTAACTCTTTACCTGTCTATGAAAAGACTCTGTCAGGCATTTGGAGTCAATTCAATCCTTGCTTCCATCAATTCCTGAACTGGCCAGTTATGACTATTGATGAAATACTATTTTAGTTAATTAGGGGATGTCCTTATTGATGTCAGTGGATTGACTGGAGATTGACAAGAAAAATGGTAGTGTGCTCGGGAGACACTTGCTCTATTGGTTGCAGTTGTTCAACTGGAATGCAGACTCTTGATTTTAACCTATTAGCATGTAAAAGAGGGATAAACTAAAAATAAAGCTGTCTTTTTTTTACATTTTGAGGCTGAACGATTCATGCAAAATGACCCAAAAGTGTCGACATTATATTTACAGAATCATGTTCAGTCACTAATCATGGGTGTTTCTGTTTGTTCAGATATATGTTTGCATTGCCTTGTTTGGCTACTGAAAGGTTTCTAATGCTTGCATCTGCAGAATAACGCCCTGATATCTGCACTTTGACAACACACCATACACAGGATTTTCATAACAGGGCAGTCCAGCAGGCATGCATCACCTGTAGAGCATAATGCGAGGGATTTGTCTGCTCAACCCAATAAACAGCCATCAGGTCTTTTTCTGCAGCTACAAGCTGTGTGATCGAGATCCTCATGGCAAAAGCCTCAGATGCAGACCATGTGTCAGAGGCCTTTAGTTTGCCTTTACGTGCCACCACTCGCCAACATGGGAGATAAGCATCTTTCCCCCTTGTACTCTCAGAACTGGGAATTGGACTGGAACTAGTTTTGCATGCTAAAAAGCAAACAATAGCAAATGGGAACCAGAAGAATCCTCGGGTTATTTGTCATCAAGTTAGCGCAGTATAAATACGTTCCTGCTATGTTCATGAGCGGCATATGTTGTAGGGGACTATTCAAGGTTTTGAATCAAAAAGTGTTTTGGTTTGCACAGAGCAGTGAGCAGAGAGGTGCCCTGATGTGGGTTTCTGCTGTCCACTGCCATTGGCATCAACTCCGTGCGGCTTTGACTTTACAACCACACAAACTTAGAAGGTTTTGCCACCGAGTCCAACCTCAAGATGCAGAGCTTTTAAGAGCAGGGCGGCAGAAAGCAGCACATTCCTTCAACAAGGGGAATCTTGGTCTGAGGGGGTTAGGGTGGCTTCTCTCTGGAGGTTAAGTGGGATAAGTGTGTGGCTCATGTCAACCCCACTACCCCCCAATAGTTTCTGGAAAATTTGCAGTGGGGTCAGATTGGATTACTGTGTTTTGGTATTTACATGGAGACACAGGGCTTTGAAATGGAAAACCATAGGCGGAAAGGCAAGTGCCACGCAGTCTGGAGAGTTTGGTTAAAAGAAATCAGCACTCATTTCCACTGACGGGACTGTCCAACATGTGCCTTTTATGTGTTTCTGTTCCACAATCAGACGTTCTGTGACAGAAAATGATTGAGGTAAATAGATCAGCCCTTAAATTAAATCCATGGTAAGAACTGTAACAGACATTTAACAGGAAAGAAGGAGTTTTCGAGGAGCATAGATCGACCACATCATAGTTGTGACTTTAGCTTCTATAGAGCTCCTTAAATACACTTAAGGAATTTTGCAGCACGGTTATGCTGCATAAACTGCAGTATACCTCATCCCTAAATGACCTTGTAAAAACTAACTTAGGTGTCAGTTTCCCTTTAGGTAAACCAGGTCTTCCTAAATTTGTGCCTCAGGTGGGCTGTCTTTTTTTTCCTCTTTTTACCTCATTGCAGACCTGCTGGGATAAGTTTTCGGGGGTTATTTTGGGAAAGATTCTCCAACCACTCCCTGCAGGTGCGGAGTACAGGCCTGAGCCCATAATCCACCTTTTGAGTTTGGCTTTTACTTCACCTCAGAGCTGAAGAGGTGGGGTTTTTTTGTCGTTTTGTTTTTGCTTTGGACTAAAATGGCAAAGATGTTCCCCATGTTTCAATATAGTTATACATGCAAAACAATTCCACGTTTTAAAAGTGCAACAATCAAAACATCAATATTTTATATTTCTTAATAATATACAGTATAAGATCATGATTGAAAATAACAGGGAATAGAATTGTATGAGATTAATATCTTGTACTTTTGCCCCCACAAGAATTTTCAAAAAAATAAAAATAAAAATCAACACGTGCCAAAGTTTTATAGAAATCATTTAATATTTAGGTAAAGCTGAATAGATGCAGAGCTTGTTTATATGTGGCAAACCAAACTATACATGTTCCTGTTAGTTGTCTGTCTGGGCCACTTCCTTCTTTTTTTCCCCTCTTTTTCTTAAACTTGACCTCTGTTTCTGGGTGAATTAACGGTTTTGTCAGGAGCGAGAACAACAATTTATGAAGACTTCTGCAGCGAGCCAAAGCGACAGGAGAAAGAGAGAGAGAGAGAGAGAGAGCGAGAGAGAGAGAGAAAAAAAGAGTGTAGGTCAAATGAATATTTTCCGCAACATACAAATTTTCGGTGGATCATTTTAGTCACTCTCGGAGAAGTAGGTAACGTTAAATAATTTGCAAATAATAAATTAAAAAAAGATCGATGGTTATGCGTTGTATTTTTTGTTTTATTTTATTTAGGTAAAATTTGCCAGCTAGCAGCACATTATTTAATTAATTATGTTTGCGTTGTTGATAAAACACACGTTAAAAGTTAGAAATATCAGCTGCGCAAATATTGTCAAATGCGCAGTTACATTGCAGCGTTTTCTGTTTTTATTTTTGCGGCTCTGGAATCAAAACATTGCTGAAATAATTCCTACAGTTTCTGCTAAACGTGATTTCCAAACCTAGACTCAGCCCATTCGTCTGCTGTGTGCGTACAGTAACAGTGATCAGTGTTGTGCATCAACAGGTTCTTGCGGTCCAGATGAACTGCTGGGCTGTTCCCACTTTAAATATATTTATCATACAGACCAGTTATTCAAAGTCTCCGATATAAAACTCCCCAAAAAATCTAAATCCGTCGACAAAGATTAAAATAAACTCTTTTTCTAAGTCTTTGCGCTTTCATGGTCATTTCCCCCTCCAGTTCTTTTTAAACTAGCTGTTTGCCTTTTTTTTTTTTTTTTTT